>NC_067169.1:26298581-26607614 GCF_903995435.1 Acomys russatus | reverse complement strand
TGAAACCTTGCTCAGAGAGATACAATAACCTGGAAATCTCAGTGGATATCCACTGAACTCAATTATCTACATAGATATTTCCTTATCTTCCAACCCACCTACCATTTATTCCTTTTTGTTTTTGTGCAGGGACACATGTATCCCAAACATGTCTTTAACTTGCTACATAGCAGAGGACGACCTAAAGCTTCTTATATTCCTGCCCCTATTTCTTGAAAATGGTAGGATTCCATGAGTGTATTGCCACACCTGGTTATGTGTGATTCAGGGCTTTAGGCACAGTAGGCAAGCATTCCATGGACTAAGCGACATTCCTGCCTTTACTATTTTTTTTTTTGAATTTTTGCTTCTTTAGAGAATATGGGTGTTTTGCCTTCATGTATGTATGTGCACATATGGATGGTCAGAAGTCAGAGGAGGTTGTGGGATCCACTGGGACTGGAATTACTGTGAGCTACCATGGTGTTCTGGAACCCAGGGCCTAGGGAGGAGCCCTTAACCACTGAGCCATATCCTAAGACTTTGTTATTTAGAAATGGTTCACTTTGCCTTCTAAGCCAGTCCCAGATCATCCTCCCCTCCTTCTACTGTGGAATTCAGCCATACTACAAGGCCCACTGGTCTCAAGAGGAGTTGGCATTTAAAAAAAAAACAACAAACAGCATGCATAACTCTCACTATATTTGGTTTTGCTTTAGTGTTTCTTGTTTTATCATGAGACAGGACCTCACTATATAGCCTGGGCTGGACTCAACCTTTTAATCCTCCTGCCTCAGTCTGTACAATTGGGAAAGCATGATGGTGCCACTATGTCCTTTTTACTACATTTTAAATCTCAAGTAATGAATCTTTAGTAGATCTCACACAATATTGTGGATAGCACATGTTGAGTACCCAGTTAGAAATTAGCAGCTTGAGCATGATTGATGTAACCCACTCCATAATTAGTTTCAGGCCCCTACCTCCTGTGCCCGTATTAACACTTCTTGTAGGAAGGAGGAAAATGTCAAAACTATCCCCCTTACAACTTGAAATACCAAGTAAATAAGCAGAAATTATCACAATTACTTGTCTTTAAAATTTAGAACACTAAGCTGGGCATGGTGGTGCAGGCCTTTAATCCCAGCACTCGGGAGGCAGAGGCAGGTGGATCACTGTGAGTTCAAGGCTACACAGAGAAACCCTGTCTCGAAAAAAATTTGGAACACTAGGACTGGGCATGTAGCTCAGTTGATAGCGTACCTGCCTAGCATGATGGAAGCCATGGGAACATGGAATGACCACAGGTGAGTCTATTCATTCTTATTATCTGGGCAGGAGGACCAGCAGTTCAAGGTTATAGTTGGCAAGCCCCAGGCCAGTGTGGCAGACAAGATATTTGGGTAGCAGTGGTTGAGAGTGGGGTGAGGGAGGATGTGTGTGGGAGTCTGTACCTGAAAAAATAGCTACAAATCACACCAAAGAAATTTTAGAGAGTTAGTCCATGATTATCATGGCAAGAAGCAGACAGGTATGTTGCTGAAGCAGTAGCTGAGAGCTTTACATCTTGATCCACAGGCAGCAGGCAGCAGGCAGAGAGTGAGCCTGGCAAGATCTTTTAAAGCCTCAAAACCCATCTCCAGTAACATACTTCCTCCAACAAGGCCACACCTCCTAATTCTTCCCAAAGAGTCTCACTAACAAGGGGCCAAGCATTCAAACATAAGAACTTATGGGAGCTATTCTTGTTCAAAATACCACATTCATGGGTGTCTGTCTTACTTTGCCCCTTGTTTAAAACAGAGTCCCTTGTTTCGCTGTTGTTTATACAGGCTACCTGGCTCACAAACTTCCAGGGATTTTTCCTGTCACAGCCTCCCACTTAGTGGTAGGAGGTTGTGATTACATACATGTGCTACCATCCTCCTCTTTTACATGGGATATGAACAGTTAAACTTCAAGCCTTATGCTTGAACAGCAAGATAGTGCCCACTGAGCCATCTCTCCAGCCCTTTTCCCATCCTTAAGTATTATGTGGATTCTAAGAATTTGAACTGAGTTCTTACTTGCACAGAAAGCATTTTACCCCCTGAGCCACCTTTCTAGCCCACTAATTCTTTTTCCTCATTAATTCTTTTTTTAATTTATTTTTTATTTTTACTTTGTTCATTTTACATCCCAATTGTAGCCCCCTCCTTCATCGCCTCCAAGACCCACCCTCCCTCACTCATACCATCCATCCCTTAGTGCTCAAAGGAGAGCCCTTCTCTCCTAACATCTGACCTCAGCCTATCAAGTCTCAGCTATTAAAAACAAGGAAATCTTAAAATTTGCAGGCAAATTCATGAAACTAGAAAAGATTATCCTGAGTGAGGCAAGCCAGAAAGATACGGATGGTATATACTCACTTATAAACAGATGTTACCTATTAATTTTTTTTATCTTCTCTATTACCTGATTTTTTTCTCCTCTCTTAAGAGGTAATCCAAATAGGGTCTGGAGAGATGACTCAGTGATTGCTTTTCCAGAGGGCCAGGACTCAATTCCCAGTACCCATCCAATGGCTCACAGCTGTCTGTAGCTGCGTTTTGGTAATATGATGCCATATTCTGGCTTTTATGACTGCTGTATACATATGGGACATACACATATGCAGGACACACACACACACACCAAAGGAATTACTCCAAATGGACCTTTTAGTCACTTAAACAGGAAGCAAACAACCATCAGAAGAGCTGTTTCTTCTAAAGATTTTAAGAAAAATCATAAAGCCTATTTTAAAACGTAGGTTGAGACAATGATTCCTCTGGACACTTTGAGAAATTTTTCTCTACAGCAGTCTCTTTGAGCACTGCCCACATTCATGCCTCAAGACATGCCTTATACAATGGTCCTTCTGGACATTGTACATTCTTACCCCATAAAAGTGTTTCCCTCTGAAGCAGTTCCAGGGATCACTCTTTTTTAAATTAATTAATTAATTTACTCACTTTACATCCTGATCATAGCCTCCTCACTCTTCTCCTCCCAGTTCCACCCTCCATCCCTTTTCCCCCTTCCTCTACTCCACCACCAACCCACCTAACCACATCAATTCGCATCAGAACTAAGCAAACCCTCTTCCCCTTAACCCCTTTGCTCTAGAATAAACTCTGCACTATGCCTACATAGCTGTGTGTCTCATTTGAGTTCACACAGACAGGGAATAGCTGGGGTGCTTGGAAAACTTATTTAGGGGAAACCAGAGCAAGAGCTCAGTACCAGGACAAACACTAAACAATGAAGGACTTAGAGTCCTTTAGTTATTGCTAAATCTGGAAACCCTCCTAAGGACATATAAAACACATTCCTAGGGAACTGGCTCCTAGAAATTAATGCGAACTTTACTAAATGAATCTGAGTAGAACTGGCTTGGTCCTGGCCTTCAGTTCCATTTCCTTAGTGTAAAAGCCTGAGATAGAGATGTGAGTGCAAATGGGGGCTTTACCAGCTGACATGAGGGGAGGAAGGAAAGGGAGCCAACAGGCTGCAGAAACAAAACAAGTTATTGCTGTGGGTGGGTGAGAAGCAGCAAGAGAAGTGTCTCCCAAAGGACAGCATGCTGTGCATCTTTTTTCAACTCACGTTGTGGTATTATTTAAGGGTTGCTCTCTGGGATTTGGACTCCTCTGCATTTCCAGCCAAGCATGACTTGAAAATAGATGAAGGCTCCTGGCCCAGGCATACGTACTTGCAGTGAAGCCAGAAGAGATGGTGAGTGCCAGGGAGGCAGAAGTATGCACTGCCGTGACAGCATCTGCAACTATGAAATCTCTAGAGCATGGGCCCTATATAAACTGACATCATCTAGGAGTCACAGAGAACTCTAAAACCACGGTAAGTGAGAACTAAGTAAAACTTGTAAGATATGGAGCTGGAGAGATGGCTCAGCATCTAAGAGAAGTGGTTGTTCTTCCAGAGGACCTAGCTTTGATTCTCAGTACCCACATCATACTCACAAGTATCTGAAACTCCTGTTACAGGGGATCATGTGCTTTCTTTTGGTCTCCAGGGATGTCAGGCAAGTGAGTGGTGGACAGACATATATACATACAAAACACCTAAACATATAAAATAAAAATAAATCTTAACAAAAAAAGACTTCAAAGATAATTTGATCCAGTTCCCATATATATGTATGTATATATTCTCAGAGTCTGTCCTAGGATGTTTATCATTGGCAAAGGCCATGCCTCCACAAAATGTGGTTCCTCTTCTACTGGATAAACATCACCTGTTCACTCACAAGTCTGTTTCCCATCCCACATTTGGGATCAAAACAAAAACATGTATCTACCATACCTTGGTCATGGTATTTTGTCATAGAAATAGAAAAGTAACTAAGACAACAGGGTACTTTACTTATAACTTAGTATTTATAGCAAACCGGGAAGAAAAGGACAAGTACAGAAAAATAGCCAATACAAATTTTATAAACTAAACAAAATTTTGGCAGATCTAATTATCTTTGAAAGATATCCATGAGGATTTTATTTACTTTAACATTTCTAGCATAAAATCAAAATAAGAAAACCAATCAACACTGTATTATTGATCCTCACTTAATAAGAGATTTTCTATCACAAGCTAGTTTATCTCTGGATATTAACTAATATTTTCTCTTATATGCCTCATAAATGACCTCCCAGAATGTCAGCAAAATTCATTTGGGACTTGAAGAACATATTAACTTTATTTTTCACTCAATATGCCCACCCATACATAAAGCATTATAAGTTGTAGGAGAAGCCATTTGTTAGAGTCCTCAAAGCTGCTTTACAATTAGCAAGGTCCCTAAGGATGACAAGCAGAAGATACTAAGCAGTATGATGTGTCGAACACTCCATAAATCTAAATACCAAACCACAGAAATGCACTCCATCTGGAATGCCCCATGTCTTTGAGATCTATAGGGTAAATATTTCAGCCCATTGAATGATAATATAATTTTTCTGAATTGCATTTTCTGAAAAGTTAACATAACCTTAGGCTAATATCATCTTGAATTTGGTTATGGACACAATGTCTCAAACTCTAGGGCAGTGGTTCTCAACCTTCCTAATGTTGTGATCCTTAAATACAGCTCCTCATGTTTGTGGTGAACTTCCAACCATAAAATTATTTTTGCTGCTACTTTATAACTATGATCTTGCTGCTGCTTTGAACTGTAATGTAAATATCTGATATTCAGGATATTGACCACAAAGGATTCATGACCTACATATTGAGAAACACTGCTCTAGGGGAGTCCAAATGAGATCGCTAGGAAGACTCTAAGATAACCTTAACTCCACTTAAGTCATTTAGTAATGTTAAAAATCAATGCCCAGAGAATCAAATACCTTTCTCTAGCACACTGACTAAGGTACTTTTCTGGAAGGGCTAGAGAGGAAACATCTCTGGTTTTGTAGGTTATTTATTCACCAATTTATCTATTCTGCCCTGCTGTTGTGCTGGGAAAAATAATATTTAGACAAATGAGCATGTTTGTGTTCCAAAAAGCTTTAGTAATCTGGATGAAAACACTGCGGAGGAAGTAGTCTGCTCTGGAAACACTAAAAAACAAAGAGCATAAAGCCATCTTCAAACTTGGGGTTGACAAAATGGTCTTTCTGCACACTATCCACCATCACTACTGGAAGAGGGAGGGAGGGTGAGAATGGGAAGATACAAGTGAAGGGATAACAAACTGGATGTAATATGAATAAATTATAATTTTAAAAAGATACCAGTGTTTCTGGACAGCCAGCAGAGCTCTATAAACCTTCCTTGTTGAGCAGGCCCACCAGTCCCAGGAAGAGCCAGATAAGAGCCCACCCAGCTTTTCTCCTGCCCACCGGAGGACAACAGCTCAAAGAACTCCAAAACCTCTGTTCTGAAGGAGTCCCTGCAGGCTCCAGGAATCATCCAGACCTGTGGGACCCCAGGTTAGAGCTCAGTCAGCCTTTTCTTCTTCCACCTTGGAGTCCTGTCAGCATCAGGAACATCCATCCAACAGCAGGGACAACTAGAGGGCTAAATGCCAGTGGAAGAACACAATCAACAAGAGCCAGGGCAATATGGCATCACCAGAACACAACTATGCTACTACAGCAAGCAATGGACACGCTGACACAGCTGAAACAAAAGAAGATGATATTAAACCGCCACTTGATAAAGATGACCTTAAAAGAGAATATGAATAAGTCCATTAAAGAAAGAGAAGAAAGTTCAATCAAACAGGTTAAGGAAATAATTAAACCCCTTTAATGAAATAAAAGAGAAATACAATTAAACAAGTGAAGGAAATGAACAAAACTGACCAAAACCTGAAAATGGAAAGAGAGACAATAAAGAAAACAATACCAAAGGCAATCCTGAGGATGGAAAACCTAGGAAAGAGAACAGGCACTACAGACACAAGCAACAGAATACAAGACACATGAGAGAGAATCTCGGGTTGTAGAAGAAATGATTGAAGACATCAATACATCAGTCAAAGAAATGTTAAATCTAAAGTTTCTGACACTGAACATTGAAGAAATCTGGGACACTATGAAAAGACCAAATCCAAGAATAATAAGAATAGAAGAAAGAGAAGACTCCAAGTTCCAAGGCCCAGAAAATATTGTCCACAAAAATCATAGAAGAAAGCTTCCCAAACCTAAAGAAAGAGATACTTATAAACAGAAAGTCTACGGAACACTAAATATATTGGACCAGAAAAGAAAATAGTCCAACCACATAATAATCAAAACACTAAATGTACAGAACAAGAAAGAATATTAAAAGCTGAAGAGAAAAATTTCAAGACACATATAAAGATAGACCTATCAGAATTACACCTGACTTCTCAACAGAGACTATAAAAGCCAGAAGGGCAGATATCTTACAGACATTAAGAGATCACAGATGTCAATCCTGCAAAACTTTTAGTCACCATAGATGGAGAAAACAAGATATTCCACGACAAAACAAATTTAAACAATATCTATCCACAAATCTAGCCCTATAGAAGATTCTAGAAGAAAACACCAATACAAGGACGCTAACTACAACAAGAAAACCACAAAACCAAATAACCCCACCTCAAGCAAAAAACAAAAGAAACCAAGTACACCACACACCACACACACACACACACACACACACACACACACCACAGACACTCTACCAACAACAACATCAAAATAACAAGAATTAACAATCATTCATGATTTATATCTCTCAATATCAGTGGACTCGCTGCCGCAATAAAAAAACACAGGCTAACAGAATGGATGTGAAGACAGGATCCATTTTGCTGCATACAAAAAACACACTTCAGCAACAAAGATAAATATCACCTCAGAGTAAAGGGCTGGAAAAGGGGTTTCCAAGCAAAGGAACCTAAGAAGCAAGCTGGAATAGCCACTCTAGTAACTAATAAAATAGATTTTCAACCAAAATTATTCAAAAGAGCTGGGGAAGGGCATTTCATACTCATCAAAGGAAAAATGCACCAAGATGGCATCTCAATTCCGAACATCTATGTCCCAAATGCAAGGGCATCCACATTTGTAAAAGAAACATTACTAAAACTCAAATCACACATTGAACCCCACACATTCATAGTCGGAGACTTCAACACTCAACTCTCACCAATGGACAGATCATTAAGACAAAAACTAAACAGAGAAATAATGGAACTAACAGATGTCATGAATCAAATGGACCTAACAGATATCTATAGAACTTTTTACCCAAACACAATAGAATATACATTCTGCTCAGCATCTCACAGAACGTTCCCCAAAATTGATTATATGCTTGATCACAAAGCAATCCTCAAAAGATACAAGAAAATTGAAATAAACCTCTTTATCCTACCAACCTGCCAGGTATTAAAGCTTGGTTTCAACACCAGAAAAAAACAGAAATCCTATAAATTCAGGGGAACTGAACAATTCTCTACTGAATGAGCATTGGGTCAAAGAAGAAAGAAAGAAAGAAAGAAAGAAAGAAAGAAAGAAAGAAAGAAAGAAAGAAAGAAAGAAATTAAAGACTTTCTAAAAGTCAATGAAAATTAAGGCACAACATACCCAAACTTATAGGGGACAATGGAAATGGTGCTAAGATGAAAGTTCATAGCACTAAGTGCCTTCATAAAGAAATTGGAGAATTATCACATTAGCAATTTAAAGCCACACCTAAAAGGTCTAAAACAAAAAGACGCAAACACATCTAAGAGGACCAAACTCAGGGCTGAAATCGATAACTTGGAAACAAAGAGAAAAATACAAAGAATCAATGAAACCAAGAGCTAGTTCTTTGAGAAAATTGACAAGATATAAAAACCCCTAACTAACCTAATTAAAAGGCAGAGAGAGAGAGAGAGAGAGAGAGAGAGAGAGAGAGAGAGAGAGAGAGAGAGAGAGAGAATATCCAAATCAACAAAATCAGAAATGAGAAAGGGGTCATAACACCAGACAGTAAGGAAATCCAAGGAATCATTAGGTCTTACTTCAAAAGCCTGTGCTCCACAAAATTGGAAAATCTAAATGAAATGGACAATTTTCTTGATAGATTCCACTTACTAAAGCTAAATCAAGATGACGTAAACAGTTTAAATAGTCCTATATCCCCTTAAAGAAATAGAAACAGTCATCTAAAGTCTTCCAACCAAGAAAAAATGCTCAGGGCCAGATAGTTTTAGCACAGAATTCTACCAGACTTTCAAAGAAGAGATAATACCAAATCATATAATCTTCCCAATAGATGTAGAAAAAGCCTTTGACAAAATCCAATAGCCTTTCATGATAAAAGTCTTGGAGAGATCAGGGATACAATGTTCATACCTAAGAATAATAAGGGCAATATGAAACAGGCTGATAGCCAACATCAAAATAAATGGAGAGAAACTCAAAGCAATTCCACTAAAATCAGGGACAAGAGAAGGCTGCCCACTCTCTCCATATCTCTTCAGTATAGTACTTGAAGGTCTAGATGAAACAATAAGACAACTAAAGGAGACTAAGGGGATAAAAGTTGTAAAGGAATAAGTCAAAGTATCCCTATTTTTAGATGATATAATAGTATATATAAGTGATCCCCAAAATTCTACCAGAGAAATATTACAGCTAATAAGTACCTTCAGCAAAGTGGCTAGATACAAAATTAACTAAAAAAATCACTAGCCCTCCTGTATATAAATGACAAATGGGATGAGAAAGAAATTAGAGAAACTATACTCTTCTCAATGGCCATGAATAATATAAAGTATCCTAGTGTAACTCTAACCAAGCAAGTGAAAGACCTGTATGAAAAGAACTTCAAGTCTCTGAAGAAAGAAGTTGAAGAAGACATCAGAAGATGGAAAGATCTCCCATGCTCATGGATCAGTAGGATTAATATAGTAAGATGACCATCTTACCAAAAGCAATCTATAGATTCATTGCATATCCCATCAAAATACCTACATAATTCTTTATAGATCTTGAAGGAATAATTCTTAACTTCATATGGAAAAAAACAGAATAGCTAAAACAATCCTATCCAATGAAAGTACTTCTGGAAATATCTCCATTCCTGACTTCAAGCTAAACTATGGAGCAATAGTAATAAAAGCAGCATGGTACTGACATAGAAACACACTGGTTGATCAATGGAAGCAAATAGAAGTCACAAAAATAAAGCCACACATCTATGGACACTTGATTTGTGACAAAGAAGCCAAAACCACACAATAGAAAAAAAAAGCATCTTTAACAAATTGTGTTGGATGGACTGGATGTCTGTATGTGGAAGGATGCAAATAGATCCATATTTATCACCCTGCACAAAGCTCAATTCCAAGTGACTCAAACATCTGGACATAAAACCAAAACACTACATCTATTAGAAGAGAAAGTGAGGAAGAGTCTTGAACTCATTGGCACAGGAGACAACTTCCTGAACAGAACACCAACAACTCAGGCTCTAAGATCAACAATTAGTAAAGGGTTCCTCATAAAACTGTAAGGCCTCTGTAAAGAAAAGGACACTGCCAACAGAACAAAATGGCAGACTAGGGATTGGAAAAAGATCTTCACCAACCCTAAATCTGGAAAAGGGCTAATATCCAAAATATATAAAGAACTCAAGAAAGTAAACACCAACAAAACAATTTATTAATGGGGTATAGAGCTAAACAGAATTCTCAACAGAGGAATATTGAATATCTGAGAAGCACCTAAAGAAATACTCACTGTCTTTAGTCATCAGAGAAATGCAAATCAAAATGACTCTCAGATTCCATTTTACACCCATCAGAATGGCTAAGATAAAAAACTCAAGTGACAGCATATGCTGGCAGGGATGTGCATAAAGGAGAACACTCCCCAGTTGCTGGTAGGAGTGCAAACTTGAACAACTACTTTGGAAATCAGTCTAGCACTTTCTCAGAAAATTGGGACTAGTTCTACCTCAAGACCCAACTCTACTCATCCTGGGTATATACCCAGAAGATGTTCTAATACACAGAAAGGACATTTGTTCAACTATGTTAATAGCAGCTTTATTTGTAATAGCTAGAAACTGGAAACAATCCAGATGTCCCTCATCCAAAGAATGGAGAAGGAAACTGTGGTACATTTACTCAATGGAATACTATTCAGCTATTAAAAACAAGGATATCATGAAATTTGCAGGCAATGGATGGAACTAGAAAAGGTCTTCCTGAGTGAGGTAACTCAGTCTCAGAAAGACACACATAGTATATACTCACTTATAAGCAGATATTAGCCATATAGTACAGGGTAACCACACTCCATTCACAGACCTAAAGAAGCCAAGTAGCAAAGAGGATGCTTGACTCTCCCTCAGAAGGGGAAATAAAATAGACAGCAGAAGTGGTTGAAGAAAGGGAACAAGATAGAAGAGGGAGTGCTGAGGGAAATGAGGGTGGGGATCAGATGTGGGGTGGGCTGGGAGGACAGAGGGCTTCCAGAGAGAAGAGAAACTGTGGGAGGAGACATCTCTGAAACAAGCTGAAGACCTAAGACATGGTAGGCTCCTGGGATGATATGGGGGTGAATCTGGCTTAGACCCATAGTAGCTGGGGTCATGGAGACTGAAGACACTACCCTCTAACAAGATAGGACTCCTAGTGGAGAGAGAAGAACACTGTTGCATGCTTTTTGATCACTTCCTCCTAGTAGGGCTGTCTCACCAGGCCACCAACGAAGAGGATGTGCTCAGTATTGATTTGACTTGATGTGTGCGGATGAGTTAGTGGTGGGGGCACCTTATCTGAAGGGTATGGAAGCAGGATATGGGGAAGAATGAGGGAGGATGGGACAGAGGAAGAGAGGGGGAGGGGCTACAATCAGATGTAAAGTGAATAATATTTTTTTTTTTTATTTAATTTATTCTTGTTACATCTCATGTTTATCCCATCCCTTGTATCCTCCCATTCCTCCCCCCCCCATTTTCCCATTATTCCCCTCCACTATGACTGTTCCTGAGGGGATTACGTCCCCCTATATATTCTCATAGGGTATCAAGTCTCTTTCAGAGGAAGGACAGCAAGTAGCCAAGAATAAATATTTTTTAAATGAATGTTTTCTGCACAATGTCTATCTGGCCATGATCCATTCTCATCTCAGGAGTATATTTCTTACCAATACTCCCTTTAGCCATGCCCACTCACATCTATGAGGGTATCTCACTTTATTCTGCAATAAACTGTATTTTTTCAACAGTCGCTGTGTGTCTCATGTGAATCTATTCTATGAGAATCACAAGAACAAAAGTGGAGCTAAAGTAGAGATCAGAAGAATCTAAAGAGAATAAGCTGGCCATTATGGTGCACACTTTAAATTAGGAGGCAGAGGCAGACTGATCTCTGTACATTTGAGGCCAGCCTTGCTACATAGTGGTACCTTGGGGGCAGAAGGAGAGAGAGTGGGGGGGAAGAGATTGGTTTAGAAATGTGACAAAGCCAATAGATGGTAATAAATTATGTGAAAAAGATAAACAAAAGGGAGTAATGACAGTAGGGTGAAGCAGGAAAATAAGGAGTTCAAGGTCATGTCAGCTACATGGCAAGCTTAAGGTAAGCCTGAGTTATATAAGAGCATTCCTCAAACCTAAATGATTACATCACAGACACTGTTGGCAGGGGCCCTGCCTATTCTATATTACAAGAACACAGCTGCTCTTCATTCTGTAGGAAGGAGTTTTCATGAGCACTGCTAATAGCTTCTCTCTGCTATCATCCAAACAATGGCCTCAGTTGCTTTGGTGTTTCAGGACCCTCTTTCCTGCTACATGGAGAGAGGAGCAATAATAAGGAGATAATAGACAGGTCTTTAGAATGCTAATCTACTGTCTTCTCAGATTGCTGACTCTCTATATAAAGCAGCGTAAGCATTTTGATGTTGCTGCCTGCGTGACAGATAGCATGGGCTAGTTAACACTGTGGCCTTATAGATCTAGCTACATCCCCTGCAGCATTTCTATTCTCTAAGCTACTGCAAGGAACTTCTGTAGCCTTTCACTCACAAAGTTAGTGGTGGGGGCTTCCCCAGCTGCCCAACACCCAAGGGCAACCTGATTGTAGTATGAGTCACATTTTGAACACACCTGCAACTTTGTAGCATAAGACCTCCCCTTTCCCTAAGGTTCCCCTTTAAGGGAGGGAATCTTGCTTTCAGGTATGGGGCTGAGCTCTGTTGTTTTAGAACCCTGCCATAATGTAGGCAGTGTTTATAACATCCCTGATAGGTGAGGTGAGATGGTTCAGAGGTGAAGGCATTTGTCATCAAACCTGAGTTTGATCAACAGAACCAATGTGGTTGAAAGAGAAAACCAAGTCCTGAAAGCACAAACACACACACAGGCACACCCACTAAATAAATATTAAAAAGAAAGTGTGAAAAAGGAATTCCTCTAGTAAAAGCTCTCATCTCTTTTCCAATTTATTTAACAAAAACAAATAAAACAACAACAAAGAGAGTGTTGAATAAATAGATTAAATATCTGGGAACTGTAGCCAGACAGAAGGGGTTCCATGAAAAAACAGGAACCAGGGAAGGACTATCTAAGGAAGAGTATTGGGAGAAGTCATGAAATTTAATGAAGATACTAGTCATAGGAGTCACTGAGGCAGCCAGGCATGATGGCACATACTTTTAATCTCAGCACTCCAGAGTTGAGGCAGAGACACACTGACCTTTATTAGTTAGAGCCCAGCCTAGTCAGCACAGTGAGTTCCAGGCCAGCCAAGGCTACAGTAAGATCAAGATCACCACAGAAACAAATGGCCCGAGGCTGGAACTTGTTTGGTATATTGAGCAGGTAGAGAGAGGCAAGAGTAATGAGAGATGTAGAGACAACCAAAGACATGAGTAGCCTTGATTCTGAAAGACAATATTATTAGAGATTGAAAAAAACAAACCAAAGAAATTAAACTGTAAATCTCCACAGCTCAGAACGTGGAGATAGACAGAAGAAAGAAAGCTATGTCGCTTGCAATGGAGGTTGGCAAATGAAGCTGTGATAGAAGGTAAGTGGGGTAGGATGTCTTCAAATCAGTAGATATGTTTTACAGATATAACTCAAGATGACCCACTGAGAAGAAACATGAAAATATAGAAACTTTCTCAAAAATGAACACATCAACTTTACTAAGTCATGACTTCAACACTACATTAATTTTTTTTAAAGTATCAATTTAGAATAGTATTGAAAATGAGCAGGCACAATAAATAGAAAATGGGGCTGTGCAGTGCTGGAATCATATTAACTAACTTGTTTATCGGTTGCCTACAGTGGCAGACAGAAATTTGACACACAATCAGGAATTTGAAAGTGCAGAAAAAACGCCTGAGAGGAGGTTACAAATGTCTTGAAAAGTAGCTCGGAGCTCTAGACCAGTCACCAAACCCCAACACAAACACAAACACAAACCCTAACCCAGAGTATCTAGAACCAATTTCCCAACACCTCTGAATTTTTTTTTTTTTCCTTTTTTTTTTTTTTTTTTTTTTTTTTTTTTTTTTATTAATTTATTCTTGTTACATCTCAATGTTTATCCCATCCCTTGTATCCTCCCATTCCTCCCCCCCCCCATTTTCCCATTATTCCCCTCCCCTATGACTGTTCTTGAGGGGGATTACGTCCCCCTATATATTCTCATAGGGTATCAAGTCTCTTCTTGGCTACTTGCTGTCCTTCCTCTGAGTGCCACCAGGTCTCCCCCCACCTCTGAATTTTGATACTTCTTTAAATGCATTTTGTCTAACAAAGAAACAAAAAAAAAAAAAAAGAGATTCATGTTTCCTAATAAAGTCATAGAAAGAGTGCCACTGGCATATTCTGTTACTTAGGATATCTGATGGTCATAAAATAGGTATGTTATCAGAAGCATGGGCGAAGAATTCTGCAAAAATTTGGTTCTGTCACAGGTGATATGTGCCTTAGTGGATGAGTTTCCAGATTGCATTTTCTAGGTATAACTAAGTCCCTCATAAATAATCATATGGCTTAAGAAGCTCTGTGGAGGCTGTGCAGAGAGCTCAGTCAGTATGAGCTAAACAAATCTGAGTTTGGGTCTCCAGAAGCAAAAGGAAGGCCAGGCATACCCTAAAAGGAAAGCAATAGGCCCCATATCTACTTCTGGCCTCTATCTCCCACATAACACAAACATATGTGAGCAGCTAAACACATTCGTGCACGCGCGCGCGCACACACACACACACCACCACCACCACCAATACAGACAACAACAACAACAAAATAACAGAAATTAACAATAACTGATCATTAATATCTCTTGGTGTCAATGGGCTCAATTCCCCAATAAGAAGCACAGGCTAAAGGGAAGGACACTTCATACTCATCGAAGGAAAAAATTCACCAAGATGACATCTCAGTTCTGCCAATCTATGCTCCAAATGCAAGGGCATCCACATTTGTAAAAGAAGCATTACTAATGCCTAAATCACACATTGAACTATATATGCTGATAGTGGGAGACTTCAACATCCAACTCTCCGCAATGAACAGGTCATAGAGACAGAAACTAAGTAGAGAAATAGTGGAATAACCAGCATTTGAATCAAATGGACCTAATACATATCTACAGAACATTTTACCCCAAAACAAAAGAATGTACCTTCTTCACACCACTTCATGGACTATCCTCCAAAACTGAACACATACTTGGTTACAAAGCACATCTCAACAGATATAATAAAATTGAAATAAACCTCTCTTTCCTATCAGACTACCATGTATTAAAGTTTGATTTCAACAACAGAAAAAACAGAAAGCCTACAAACTCAGGGAAACTGAACAACTCTCTACTAGAAAGAAAGAAAGAAATTAAAGACTTTCTAAAATTCAGTGAACACAAAGGCACAACATACCCAAAGTTATGGGACACAATGAAAGCAGTACTAAGAGGAATGTTCTTAGCACTGAATGCCTTCATAAAGAAATTGGAGAGATTCCATACTAGCAATTTAAAATCACACCTGAAAGTTCTAGAACAAAAAGAAGCATCTAAGAAGAGCAGATGGCAGGAAGTAATCAAAATGAGGGTTGAAATCAATAAAATAGAAATAAAGACACTGCAAAGAGTCAATGAAACAAAGACTCAGTTCTTTGAGAAAATCAGCAAAATAGACAAAACCTTATCCAAACTAACTAAAAAACAAAGAGAATATTCAATTACCAAGATCGGAAATAAAAAGTGAAACATAACAACAGGCACTGAGGGAATCCAAAGAACAATTAGATCTAACTTCAAAAACTTGTACCCCACAAAATTGAAAAATCAAAAAGAAATTGACATTTCTTAAAAGATATCATTTACCAGAGTGAAATCAAGATTAGATAAACAATTTAAATAGACCTATAACCTCTAAGGAAACAAGCAGTCACTAAAAGTCTTCCACCAAAAATCAGCCCAGGGCCAGATATTTTTAGCACAGAATTCTACCAGACTTTCAAAGAAGTGCTAATGCCAACATTCCTCAAATTATTTCACAAAATAGGAACAGAAGAAACACTGGCAAATTCATCAAGGTGCTTCAGTCACACTGATACCCAAACCATACAAAGACTCAACAAAGAAAGAGAACTACTGACCAGTTTTCCTCAAGAACATTGATGCAAGAATACTCAATAAAATACTTGCAAACTGAATCCAAGAACACATCAAAAAGATCATTCACCATGATCAAGTAGGCTTTATTCTAGAGATTCAGGGATGGTTCAACACATGAAAATCTGTCAATGTAATCTACCATATAAACAAAGAAAAAAAGCCACATGATCATCTCATTAGATGCCAAAAATGCCTTTGACAAAATCCAATACCCCTTCAAGATAAATGTATTGGACAGATCAGGAATACAAGAGGCATACCTAAACACAATAAAGGCAATTTACAGCAAACTTATAGCAAACATCATAATAAATGGAGAGAAGCAAAAAGAAATTCAGTTACATTAATGAACAAGACAAGGCTGTCCATTCTTTCCTTATCTCTTCAATATAGCACCTGAAGTTCTAGCTAGAGCAATAAGGCAACTAAAGGATATCAAGGGTATACAAACTAGAAGAAGTCAACATAGTGCTATTTACAGATGATATGATAGCATACATAAGTGACCCCAAAAATTCTACCAGGAAATTACATCTGATAAACACCTTCAGCAAAGTGGCTGTATACAATATTAACTCAAAATCATCAGTAGTTCTCCTATATACAAATGATAAATAGGTTGAGAAAGAAACTGGGGAAACAGCACCCTTTACAATAGCCACACATAATAGAAAATATCTTGGTGTGACTTTAACCAAGGAAGTTAAAAACTTGTATGACAATAACAAGTCTCTGAAGAAGGAAATTGAAGAAGATATCAGAAGATGGAAAGATCTACTATGCTCATGGATATATAGGATTAATACAGTAAAAATAGTCATCTTATCATAAGTGATCTACATATTCAATGCAGTTTCCACCAAAAATTCCAACACAGTTCTTTACAGACCTTGAAAAAACAATAATCATCCTCATATGTAAAAACAAAACAAAACAAAACCCACCAAGATTGCTAAAACAATCCTATACAATAATAAAAAAAAAAAAACTTTTAGAAGTATGACCATCCCATCCCTGATTTCAAGCTGTACTACAGAGCAATGGTGATTAAAAAAAAACACACACACAAGGTATTGACATAAAAACAGACAGGTGAAGCAATGGAATTGAGTCAAAGTCCCAGACATAAATCCACACACCTATGGACACCTGACTTTTGACAAAGAAGACAAAATTAAACAATGGAAAAAGAAAGCATCTTCAACAAATGGTGCTAGTCTAATTGGATGTTGGTATGTAAAAGAATGAAAATATATCAGTATCTATCACCCTTCATAAAACTCAAGTCCAAGTGGATCAAACACTTCAACATAAAACGAGAAACACTAAATCTGATAGAAGGGAAATGGAGAATAGCTTTGAACACATTGTCACAGGAGGAAACTTCCTGAACAGAATAGCCTAGATTACCAATAGCATAGGCAATAAAAATTAGCAATTAATAAATGGAACACCATGAAACTGAAAAGACAAATGACACTATCAGTAGGACAAAATAGCACCCCACAACATGGGGAAAGATTTTCACCAACTCCCCATCCAACAGAGGACTAGTATCCAAAATATATAAAGAACTAAAGAAACTAGGCATCAACAAACCAAATAATCCAATTTTTAAAATGGGGTAGATATCTAAACAGATTTTGCAACAGAAGAATCTTTAATGGCCAAGATGCACTTAAAGAAATGTTCAACATGCTTATCCATCAGGGAAATGAAAAATCAAAATAATTCTGATATTCCTTCTTACAACTATCAGAATGACTGAGGTAAAAAACCCAAGTGACAGTGACAGCTTATGCTGGAGAGGATGTAGAGCAAGAACACTACTCCATTGCTGGTGGAAATACAAAATTGTACACTCACTTTAGAAATCAATATAGTAGTTTCTCAGAAAATTAGGAAGAGTTCTACCTCAAGACCCAGTATACCATTCCTGGGCATATACCCAAGGGATGCTCCATCCTACCACAAGATCACTTGCTCAACTATGTTTATATAAGATTTATTCGTAATAAACAAAGACTGAAAACAACCTAGATGTCCTTCAATTGAAGAATAGAGAAAGAAAATGTGATATATTTATGGATTAATTAAAAACAAAGACAACATGCAATATGCAGGCAAATTGATGGCACTAGAAAAAAATCATCCTGAGTAATGTAACCCAGACCCAGATAGACAAACATGGTACGTACTTATAGGTAGAAATTAGCTATAAAGTAAAGAATAATCATGCTACAATCCACAGACCCAGAGAGGCTAAGGAACAAGGAGACAATGAGAGGGAATGCATGTGTCTCTCTGGAAAGGAGAAATAAAATAGACATTGTGGGTGGAGGGGGCGGTATCAGGGGACAAGACCAGGAGGGATCAAATGCAAGGAACATGGAGGGAGAGAGAAACTGGGAGAAACAATTGAAATTCAGGGGCAACTCAGGTCCAAGATAGAAACCTACTGCAATTGTAACTTCCTGGAGTCTAGGAGAATGACCCAAGGAGAACTCCTAGTAATGGGGGATACCGAGGTTGACCAGACATCTCTTGTAAGCAAGCAAGACTTGCAGTGGAGGGAGTGAGACTCCAAACCAGTCACAATATCTTGGACCTACTCTTTGTACTGCCTACAAGATGTGTTGGGATAAAGGTGTCAGAGAAATTTTGGGAGTGGCCAAACAATGACTGGTCCAGCTTGAGACCCATGTTTTAAGAGGGAACCCACTCATGACAGTGCCTTGAGGGCCAGGACCCAGAAGGTGGATAACCCAGAGACATATTATAGAACAGAACATGACTGGCAAAAAAAAAAAAAAAAGGTCAATGAAATGATTTCTAATGATATTCTGCTATACTCATAGATTTGGTACCTAGCCCAATTGTCATCAGAGAGGTTTCATCCAGCAACTGATGGAAATAGATGCAAAGACCCACAGCCAAACATTAGGAAGAGCTTGGAGAATCCTGCAGAAGGGAAGAAAATAGTTTAAGAGCCAGAGGGTTCAAGGACACCACAAGAAAACCCACAAAATCAAATAACATGGGTTCGTAGGGGCCATAGAGACTGAACCTACAGCCAGAGAGCCTTCATAGGACAGACCTAGGCCCTCTTCATATGTGTTATGGTTGTTTAGCTTGGTCTTCTTATGGGACTCCTAACAGTGGCGATGGGGGTTGTCCCTGGTGTTTTTACTGCCTTTTGAGACCTTATCCTCATACTGTGTTGCATTGTCTAGCCTTAATACCAGAGGAGGTGCCTAGTCTTACTGCAACTTGACATGCCATGTTTTATTGTTATATCCATGGAAGGCCTACATTTTTCAGAAGAGACTCTGAAGGAGAAATGAATATCAGGATTGGGGCAGAGGGGAGGTGACAAGGAAGGACTGGGGGAGAAGAGAAATGGAAAGTACTAATGGTAGAGATATAAAAAATAAAAATTATTAATAATTAATGCTATAATCTTCCAAAAGATCACTGTGGTTTATGGTTTGAAAAACATGCTGGAGAAACCAGACACACGTACACACAAAAAAAAATTAAGATGGTTTTAATATCCATTACTGCCAACCACTGCTTTAACCACACACACACACACACACACAAAGTATTTCTCCCTTAGAACTTGGCTAATGGTAGCATGAAGTCACTGCAATTTGAAATATATTTTTAAAACTAAACATCCAGACCATGAAAAATGAACCATAAAAATACTTTTCAGTAATATTTTAAAAAGATAAGATAATATTCATTTCTTCACTTTACACAATGTTATGAAGCTTGAAAGTTCTTGGAATATTTCAAAGCATCTTCCTTAACCTGTGATCCCCAAAAAAGCAACCCTCTTTCAGATCTTGTAATATAGTAACTCAGTGGTAGAGACATATAATTTATAAAGATATATAGATAGATATTAGCAAGCATACAAGGCCATCGTGTTTGCATCATTTTTGTTTTCTTTGTTTATTTACAATGCTAACAATACAAGAAACCAGGGCTTTATGTATACTCAAAAAAAAAAAAAAACCCACTTGAAACCGATCTATTCCTATAATTTACTATGCCATTTTTCTTACTGAAGTGATGTGTAAACAAATATTTGACCGGTCCCTACTACTGCTCACAGAATTTATCTATTTGGATCTCTAGTGGTTCTGGATTTCTATGGCTCTGCATAAAGAAATCCTGATTCTTCGAGTTTCTCATACCACCATCTAATGCACTGTTCTTGGTGTTTTCTCACCTGTAGGCTATTAAATAAAATACCTGGGAATCCATTTATTTGGACTGAGCTACCATAAGAGGCCTCAAGAGACCAACTTTAAATGCACTCACACACATTAAAGTTCTACATCTCTAAACTAAAACCTGGGAAGATCTGACATTCCAAGAAGGGAGAAGAGAGAAAATAGCCAAATCACATGCTAGCAAGAGGCTACTTAGCCTTTAAATAACTAATTGGTGTTAGAGATGTGGTTCAGTTGGTACTTGTCTAGCATATAGGAAGCCCTGGGTTCTATAATAAGAATGTAAAAGAAGTGGCAATATACACCTGCAATTGCAGTACTTGGGAGATGGAGGCAGGAAGATGTTCGAGGTTGGGTACAGGGGAGATGGCTCAATGGATAATACACTTACCATACAAGCATGCTGGCTTGAATTCAATCCCCGGAACTCACATAAAAAGCCAGATACGACAGCTCACATGTGCAATCCCAGCTCTTATATGGTGAGATGAGAGGCAGAGAGACAAGAATCAGCCAGAATCTTGTGGATGAGCTAATGAAGAACCAGCCTCTGATAGGTGGGACCTACAGTGACTGTTGTACCAAACAAGGACCTTGCACAGAGAGAAGCTAGACCCCTTGTTCAGATGTGGTCTATATGCAGCATAGACTCCATGTAAGCCCCACAAAATGGGGAATAGGAGCTGCCTCTGACATGGACCCTGTTGCCCACTCATTGATCAATTCCCCCAGGCGGGGCAGCCTTGCCAACACTCAGAGGAAGAAGATGCAGTCAGCCATAATAAGACTTGATAGGTTGGAGTCAGATAGTAAGGGAGGAGGGCCTCCCATTTCTGAGGACTAGGTGAAGTGGGGAGAGGAGAAGAGGGAAGGAGGGTAGGACAGGGAGGAGATGGGGGAGGGGACTACAATCCGGTTGTAAAGTGAATAAATTAAAAATAAACAAACTTAATATATTTAAAAAAGAACCAGCCTGCCTCCATCTTAGGCTTAAAGGCCATCTTATAGTAAGGGCAAAGTAGGTTCATTCCTATTCATGATTAAATCTCTGTTTCTCAAGGATTGGGCTATTTCCAACGTTCAACCTTACCTAGAAATGGTTCTGTACTGCCTGCTCCAGGAATGGCAATCACGCCTTTATTTCAAAAAGTTGTTTATAAGCATCCTATCTTTATTTCGAAAGGTTGTATGACTACCTATGACTAACTTGTTATGACCATGACTACCTTTCCATGCACACCTTCCAACCTTATCTGTGTTTCAAGACTAACTTGTTTATTCTGCTCCTATATCCCCACCTATTTTTCCAGCCAAATCACCCATTTGGAAAACCCATGAGATATAAAAGCCTTGTCTTCCTCACATCCAATACTGACCTCTGGAACCTTGCCGCAGGGGGAGGGCAGCCCGTGTACATGAATAAAAAAAGCTTGCTTTAATTAGTTGCTTGCTTTAGTTAATTTGACCATGGTGATTTGGGTCATTGGTCTTTCTCCTCCCATCTTTGAGATGATCATTAGCCTCGTGTCAAGTCCAAAGGAAACTCTTATTTCTCCATATTCCAAAAGGCAGAAGGGAGAAATGGCTATCTGTTGTGTCTATTAGCATAACAAAGCTTATGCTGGCCTCCAGGCTCCCTCGGTATCACAAGTACCTGTTACCTGTTCCAAAAACCATCATAGTGTCCTAGCTCTTCTCATCTCCTCCCCTACCCTAAAGGTCTCTAGTCTCCCTCTTTTTCTTCCCCCTCCCCCTCCCTGCTCTCCTGTGCACTCCCCCCACTCTCTGATCTTGCTCTTGCTCTGCTCTCTCCTGGACAGATCCAGTCTACTATTGCTACTGCTGCTGCTACTACTACTACTTCTTCTTCTTCTTCTTCTTCTTCTTCTTCTTCTTCTTCTTCTTCTTCTTCTTCTTCTTCTTCTTCTTCTTCTTCTTCTTCTTTTCTCCCTCTCTCTCTCTCTCTCTCTCTCTCTCTCTCTCTCTCTCTCTCTCTCTCTCTCTCTCTCTCTCTCTCTCTCTCTCTCACCCCCTCGCCCTCTGGAGTCTTCCAGATGCCTCTATTTCCTCTTTCATATCTATAATGAAAACAACCTAACCATATTATGTTGAGCAGCAGCAGGAACAAGAGAGGATCTCCCCTAACAAGAAAAAAAAAATACAGAAAGTTGTCTTCAGACTGTAGCACGGGAGCCAGGCAAATCTACTTCATCAGGGTAAAAAGAATGGAACCCTGCCTCTGCTTCTAGCCTTGGGTGAAGATCTGACATTCCAAACTACCCAAAACACTGCATACCATACTCTTTTAATCCCGCTAAGTCTGTCAATCACTTTGCTGGGAGTAATGCCTCAAGGAAATCTGATTCACTCAAAATCACACTAAGGAGAAGAAAGATCCATCTCCCTATTTTGAGCTACTGAGATTCACAGCTTGCATTCTTTGTTAATTTTCTCTCAGATGCTAATAAAATTGTCCTGGGCATTCTGTTGTAGTCTGCTTCTAAATTCTTTTATTAATGAGACTAAGAACCAGCAGAAGAGAATTCTTATTTCCCCAGCAAAATCAGCACCCCTACAAAGACACACACACACACACAATAAATTGCTGAAACAGGTTTCCTGTGCCCCAGACCTGCCTTGAACTATGTAGCTAAGGATGACCTTGAACTCCTGATCCTCCTACCTATACCTCTGGGTGGATTACAGGCTAAAATCATCACTCTGTTCATTTAGTACTGCTTTTCCATTTTTAAAAACTATTATTGTGATCAGATGACTGGTATATACTACCACAATTTATGTAACACTGGGGAAGGATTCCAGGGCATTGAGCATGCTAGACAACCATTCTATCCACTTAGCTATAGCTCCAATATCCAGTTAGTTAATCTTTGAAATAAAATTAATTTCAAAGTCATCCTCAGCTACATAGCAAGTGTGAGGCCAGCCTGGGATACCTGAGATCTTTTCTCAAAAAGAAACTGATAGTTTCCTGCTGAAAGACTACACTCCCTAGCTTCCTTTGCAGATGACAGATGTCATTTCCACTCCTATAAGAGGCCACATCCAATCTTCTTCTGTAGATATGTTGGCTCTTTGTACACTTGGGTAAGAAAAATTCCCCCCCCCCCCATTAAATAAACATGCTCCTGCTTAAGGCTAGAACAAGCCTCGTTTTTCTCCTGCTGCCTAGAGCTGTCCTTAAATAATCTAATATAATGGCACCAAAACAAAACAGGACAAACAAAAAACCCAGGAAGGCATCTGAAACCCCATCCCTAGCAAGCAGCTCCAAGCCTTTACTCTAGGACCTAAGGACCTGGTAGGGCCACTTGTTTTCTCAGGGAGACTTTTCTTTTCACTCTTCATCTCCACCCTTTCTCTCTCACCTTACTGTCATGAAACAGTCTGATCTAGGTGGGAGGCCATATTGCATTTGATCAGAACACACATGTAGCAAAATGCAGTGACAAGATAACCCCTGGACCTAACTCAGAGGTGCCCTAGTTAGGCCTGGGAACTCCCAGGAGTTTTCTTCTGGAAGAACCACTCAGTCAAAATGCACTGGAAACCTCCTACTGGCTGAAAAAGACACTATCAGCCAAAGGCTCTGAGAACCTATCACCTGCTCTGTGGTAGCTTAATCTTGGAATTGTAGGAGTTGGGGATGCCCCATTACTGTCCAGGCACATAAGATCATTTCAAGAGGACACTGTAAAAAACTGGATATTAATCTCTGTTTTTGCCTTTGTTCCACATCCACTCCAAATGTACTGTAGAGATTCACTTGGCTAATGATGCCAAGAGCTTTCCAGTGGCTAAAATTGGCCAAGAATTCCTGAAATTCTCCACTGGCCTATACCCCAAAACTCTGACAACCTTCCACTGGCCCTGTGATCTTAGGCCTAGGATTCTGTGGAGGTCCATAATTGAAATGGTTACTGCTGGTCCAAAATCAGATCTTTTGATTTTCTTTTTATATCTAGACCAATTTGAATATCTCCTTAAGAAAAAAATGGCAGCATAATCTGAAGCCACCTCCCTCATAACACTCTTAGCTAACGTAAATCTTTCTCAAGGCTCTGGCTTACAAACATGCTCAAAGCCAGAACACCTGTTTCTGCTGAGTCTCCAAATTTGTATCTGCTGCTAACTGAAATAACAAAGAACTCTTTTGCTCATGCTTATTCCCTACCTCTGCTCCTTCCTCTCGAGGCCTGAAAAACTCTGCTAGTATCTTTTTGGGAGGGGCAGGTTTTGAGACAAAGTTTCTCTGTGTAGCCTTGGCTTTCCTGGACTGGCTTTGTAGACCAGGCTGGCCTCGATCTCATAGAGATCAGCCTGCTTCTGCCTCCCTGAGTGTTGGGATTACAGGCATGCACCACTGCACCCAGATTCTAGTTAGTATCTTTAACAGCTAAGTACAAAAAGCATTTCAGGCTATCTGCTCCCACCTGCAGACACACATTCACACAAATTGGTTATAAATATATAGGTCACTGGGGTCAGTCTTACAGAGATTCAACTGTCTTGAGGATATGGATTATATTGAAAACAATTACTTCCCCACTGTTTTACTCTACTGAGAAGGTTGGCTCTGGAGTTAGAATTTGGCCCATCTGCTTCAGACCCAATTATGTTTGTTTAAAAGGTTCTACCAAGGTCTCCATCCTGGGTCAGGATGGCCCCCAGACTGTGACAAGGAGAAGGAAAGATAAACAGAACAACCTGGGAAAAGATCCTTGGTGCTTGAGAACAACTTTCCCACAGATTGTACAAAGAGCAAGGTGTTTAGCTCTTTAAATTCTCCCCTCTTTTCCTTGATTTTTATTTAGTATCTTTAAAGCTTTTATTCAGCTTTAACTTACTGTATTTTACTATTACAGTAAGTCCATTGAATGCAATTTAATAGAGCTGTAAAATTTGTAACAAGAAGTTAGCTTAATACTTGTAACCAAAAGGGTTGATAGTAAAAACAAAAATTCTATACATAGACAACCTTAATTTGCTAAAGCACACTTGTATGTAACTTGAATTCAACTCTTGCTTAGGAAAAGGGTGTGTGCTTGATAGGTTTACCTTGGTGTACACGTAGCTTACCTTCATCTTGTCTGATGACCTTATCAGGATGGAAGCATGCCACATAAATTTACTATGATCTTGCTTAAGGTGATCGATCACATGGCATCCTTCTACTTACCATTGTATTCCTTTGTTGAGATTAAGGAGACAAGATGAGGCTTCCAAGATGGTTTGTTTTAAAACTGGATTATACCAAAAAAATATAATTTTTTGCTATCTTTGTTTAGCTTTAGATATTTGGATAAACTGCATCATATAAAAAGTGGCATTTTGCAAAACTACACAAAAAGGCCAGTTTCTTTGTGGACAGTATTTATAGCTTTAAAGTTTACTTTGATACTAAAGTATCTTTGATTTGAGAATTACAATTTTTAATGCTCAGTCTTAACAGCAATAAACTATGAAATCATTATCTCATAAAAGAGTTCCTTACTGACTGTAAGCTGTTAAAGATAATTAAGATATGCAAATTAATGGTCATTCACACTAAGTAAAAATGTAATTTATTTACCAAGGCAAGCTTGGATGGAAAGACCAATTTTTATCTCCCATCACAGAGTCTTCTGTTATCTGTCATCATACAGTATTCTGTATATGTTGCCAAATTAAGCCTGAAACAAATAAGTCGAAACAATTTTAAAGTAAATTTAAAGTTTAATATAAAATAATAATCAAAATCAGCTATATAAAAATTGGGTCCCAATTTTTAAAATTCTACCTTATGAAATTATGTCTAACCAAAGTTTATATTTTGCTTGAGATAGTCTGCTTTTGCTCATTAAATAACAACTGGTATTTTTAGCATTTGAAACAAATATACAAAGTTCATCATATGTGGAAGCAAGGAATAAACTAACTCTTTTACGAAGCTTCCAGATGCATGTTCCTCATGCAAGAGTCTGATGTAAACCAACAGCTAATTACAGTTACCTCATCCTTCTACAGAACTCTGCTATATTGTTCAGCCAGTTGTACAATTGCAGTTAACATATGTTATAGCGACTCGCATTAATCTTGATGTAAAAGTTTCCCTCATGTAACTTTGTCTCTTAGGGTTCCCCACAAAGCTGTACAGTTATTACCTCCTGACTTCTGTTCTGGATCTTTGCCAACTGTTGTGTTTTACCACGAATTGGTGGACAGACCCTCTCCTGAGGTGCTCCAACTGCTGCTGGCCTCATTGACCTTTTGCCGGATATGAAGGAGTTACACTAAAGACTGGCACCCAAAGCCCCTAAAAGCAGTTCAGGTGACCTCTGATAGGGGACTAATGTACAGGGGTCTAATGTGCAGGACTAATGTGCAGGTCATGGGCCATCCAACTCATCCCTCTTCTTGCCACTCTAGATGTTGGTTGGGGACTCAGAACTAAAGCAACTGAACTGAACCCTTCTTTGCATCAAGTGACCTCTCTGACTCAGCAGCTCAGATCCGTTTACACCCTGCAGGACCAGCTCCTCAGCTAGTTCAGTAGTCCAGAGCTAAAAAGGACTAGACTTGACTGCTACTGAGAATGGGACTTGTGGCCTTCTCAAACAATGATGCTTCCACACCACTAACAAATCCTAGCTGGTGTGAAAGGGGGCTTAAAGACACAGGGACCAGACAAAAAGTCCTTCTAGTTCCCTCCCACTCTGGTCCTCCCCTTGGTCATTCTTTTCCTATTATTCTCATACTTAAGTATGAGAATGTCCTTTAAATGTTTTATTTCCTGAACTTTGCTTTCACACAAGCTCCCCCAATAGCACTTGCCCTACAACATCTCCATTTGTTCCCGAATTATCTATAAGAAGGCCTTTTAGATGCTGTGGTGAAACCATCTAAAAGACACCTTCATCTCTTTAACGCCGGGCTAGATACAATTCTTCACATGAGTCCTCTGTTTTTTCCTGTTCCCTTCCTTTGGTGCTCTGTAGCTCCCTGCTGCTTCTGCAAGTTTGTTTTGGTGCAACAGTTTTGACACTGACACTAACCACTGTTATGCTGAATCAACTCTATACCCACTTCTGCTCACTAGGTAACTCTATGTCTCCTGCCTCTGTTCCTTTCTATCCCTCACACTTCCCAGAAAATCTGTTTTACTCCATAACCCAGATCACCTTCTTACAGCCCTCAAATAATTATTTTCCAATTTTCTTGCCTGATCCATCACAGCTGATCAAGTTAAGACTCTGCCTGCTACATGACCAGAGGACAGCCTGCTTCAGTGGGTCCAGAACTAGCCCCTTGGACAAAGACTCTCCTCAGCAAGAAAAAAAAAAAAAGCGGTAACCTCCTGCACTGTGTTTTCTTAAACATTCTCTCAGAGTTAGGAATGGAAGTTTCCTGCTAAAAGACAACACTTCCCAGCTTCCCTTGTGTCATTTCCTCCCCTATAAGATGCCAAAGCACATCTCCAGTAGTCATTTTGGTCATCTACACACCTGAATGAGAACGATACCCCCTTGAAGTGAATAATCATGCTCCTGTGTAAGGTGAAACCAAGCCTCTCTATTTTCAGCTTTGGTGTGGTATGGTGGTGGTGGTGGTGGTGTGTGTGTGTGTTGTATATGTTCATGTATGTGCTGCACATGTTTGTTGAGGATCACTTGGGTCTAGCGTAACAGGGAGCTGGGGGTCACTAGATGTGGGTGCTAGTAACTGAACTCTGGTCCTCTGAAGAATAGTATGTGGTCTTAGCTGTTGAACCATCTTTCTAAGCCTCTATTTTCTTTTTGGAACAGGGTCTCAGGTAGCCCAGTTTGTTCTTAAATGCATTATATAGCTGTGTATGTCCTTGAACATTTGATGCTTCTGTCTCCACCTCCATTACAGGTGTTCACCACTGTTAGATCCCTACCCTCTGCAAGGCTGGGCTGGCATACCCTGCCATTCCCTAGCAAAGGAGAAGGGCTTCCCCTCTTCCTGGGGCTCTTCACTACATAATCCAGAAGTATTGGTTCCTCCCTAGATCTCCTCTCTTCTCTCTCTCTCTCCTCTGCCCTCTCTCCCTCTCTCGCTCTCTCTCTCTCTCTCTGTTGTGTGTGTGTGTGTATGTGTGTGTCTTCCCTCTCTCCCACTCCTCTGATGCTCCCAGTATACCTGAATTTATATCATATAACTTCATCTTGCCATTAGGTCATTCTGTAACCTATCAACCACCACTTCCGGTTTATATAGTGTCTAGAATAAATCAAAGGCTCTGTGCACAGAGAGCAAGCACTACCAACAGATCAAGACATTCATCTTTCTTCTTGTGCTTTAACATATCAGCTTACACATGTGTTCAGGCAAAAGAAAATAATATGAATTTACTTAAATTTATGAGAGAAAGCCCAACTTTTTTTTAAGTCAAAGTGACATTGCTGCCCTGGCCATTGTCTGTTTCACAGTCAGTAGGTCAACTTACAAGATAAATAAAAACGCTCACCTGTATTTTCAAACTGCTGATGAAATAGAATGTCTGGGTTTCAAATTTTGTATTTGATTTCACTCTGTAACTTATAGCCAGGTCATTAAATTACTGCTTTTTTTTTCCTCTTCATTTCTTTTCCATGTGCCTATAAAAAAAAAATTCTTAGGTTTCATCATCTCTGTACAAAATATGTTAAACATTTGTAGGTAACACTATAGTTTATTCCCTCATTGCAAAACTTATTCCACAAGAAATTGATGTTCTTCTGATTTCTCTATCTCTACTGCCCTCCATTTAAATAATGACTAACTTCATGAAATTTCTGACAAAGAGGAGTTAAATGGGCTTCTCTTCCACATTTACTAGAGAAAAGCCCATTTTTGCCACAGAGAAAAACACACTTTACTATAATCAGAAGTCAAGAATTGCCAGCAAATCTAAGAGTGAAATGTGTCCATTACACTTCAATTTTGAAATGCATCTTTGATCTTAGTAGAAAAGGGGAAGTCACACTGGAAAAACAGAACCCCAGTTCTCTAATCCAAAACACCTAACAAGTTAATTTTGCATGTAAGGACCTGACTACCCATTCATTCATTTGCTAAAAGCTCTGTCTCTTAGGAGGGAGCAAACAATTTCCCCTCCCTTTCCACTCACTGCATTCTTTCTCAGCTTTCTCTTTTAGGCTCTGGTGCCCCTCAGTTGTCCTTGTCTGACGTTGCCCTTCCCACGTCTAACCACACACCTTTAAAGTTGCCAACACAATGCCTTTCTGTGCTCTGTCTGCAACAAGGCTCTGCTATGCTTGTGCTCTTATTCCTTCACTCTTGCTAAAATTCCAAATAGTCTCTTTCCTTTCTTCAGTTATTTCCGTAGATCTTGTTTTCATAGCTCTATCAATGTATGTCGTTTGCCAAGGCCACAGTCTTTATGGAAATCCATTTTCCCCTTCCTCTTTCCTGGCAGCCTATTGTCTCCTGTTAACAGCTGTAGCAAAGTCATAGCTGAAAACTGAGACATTGTCCTGATAAGCTAGGTAACAGATTGTAAAGCCCTACATACAGGTTGACCTCAACAGGAGCCACAAAAGCTTAGGGAAAGGCTAATTAAGGTGTGTGCTTCAACAAACATCTTTATTCATAGTGAACAGAGTTGAAGACAGAGCAGGCTGTCAAGAGCTGTCTCAAAAAGGAAGGTGAATTTTTCCTAATTAGTTTACATGAAAAGGGGAGCATTGGAAATGAAATTGGAAAGCTTTACAGTAATTCCTGATAAAATATAGCCAAAGTATACTGAAAGAGGACAACAGGAGACAGGCATCTCCTTTTCAGAAAATCACTTGGCTAGGTGTAAAGTTGTGGTCCTCAACTTTTCTGATGACCTTTAATACAGTTCCTCATGCTCTGGTGACCTCCAATCATAAATGTGCTTTGCTGCTATCTCATAACTGTCATTTTGCTACTGATATGAATCGTAGTGTAAATATCTGATATGCAGGATATCTAATATGCGACCTTTGTGAAAATGTCCTCGAACCCTCTCAAAGGGATCATGATTCACAAGAGAACCACTTAAATACTTGAAGCAGCAGGGAGGAGAGAGATGAGAATAAGGAACATTTGAACTTGAGTCAACAATGAAGATTTCGTAGGAGATAAGAGGTTTTCAGAAAAAAAAAAAAAACAAGGAGAATGCTAAGTACTGAGGAAGCATACTTATGCTTAGGATTTTGGTCAGCATTCAAAGAAAAGATAGAAAGAGGAAAAGGAAATTTTATGCTACTGAATTAGAACTAAACTCAGAAAAGCAAGGCACTGCTTTTGTTTTGGGTAGGATCTTTTTTATGTACTCCTGGCTGGCCAGGTACTTACTCTGTAGCCCAAGTTGATCTTGAGCTCAACAGCAATCCTCTTGTCTCAACCACCTCTGAGTGCTGCTAGAAATGACTTTCTAAGCTGACATCTAGAATCTAAGCTATCAGTTCTGAGCTAAGGATGCACTGCTAGGTTGGTAGAGTGTTTGCTTAGCAATCACACAGCCCTGGGTTTGTTTCTCCAGCACTACATAAACCAGATAACCTTAATATCTGGGTGATGGAAACAGGAGGCTCAGAATCAAGGTCTTTCTTGGTTACAGGGAGAATTCAAAGCCTGCATGGTCTACAGATGCCCCTGTGTTAAAAAAAAAAGGGGGGGCGGTGCCAGTTGTGGTAGTTTGAATGAAAATAGCTCCCAAAGGCTCATAAAGAGTGGCATTATTTGAAAAGATTTGGACATGCACCCTTGTTGGAATAAATATGGTGTTAGAATTCTGCTTCAGTTTGCCGACCTGTGATGTCATTTCCTACCTGCCATGGGGGCGTCGCTCTGCCTGGTATATAAAAGGACAGACCTACCTCACCTTTCTCCCTCTCTCTCTTTCGCTCTTCCCCTCTCTTCCTCTTATCCCCTTTCACTCTTTCTCTGTCTCTGTCTGTCTGTCTGTCTGTCTGTCTGTCTCTCTCTCTCTCTCTCTGTCTCTCTCTGTCTGTCTCTCTCTTTCTCTTCCTCTCTCTCTCTCTCTCTCTCTCTCTCTCTCTCTCTCTCTCTCTCTCTCTCTCTCTCTCTCAATCTCTCAGGTACCCCTTCCCCATTTTCTTCTCCCCCATGCTCATTTAATAAACTCCTCAGCTAATATCTGTTGCCTGGCATCTTATCATCTTATTGCCTTATTTTTCATATTAAACATAAAATTGATGGCCCTGTATGAAAAAGGCTCTTCCAAAATTATCTTAAGTCTGTAATCCTTTCTACCAATCTCATTCTATCTAACCTAACTTACCAACCAGCTTTTCAAGAATGCCTTCAGACCACAATTTCTGAGGTAAATTTCTGCTGCTCCTATCCTTGAGCCCAGCACATAAGGCAGGTGATTGATTCTGTCACATGGCTACATGCCCCCGCGACTCCCACCCCCCCATCCCACCCAAAGGCACTGTTCCTGGTGAGCCCTGGTGTGGACTTAGCGGTCTGCCAGACCATTATTTTGGTAAGCAAATGCCCACCTCAGAGTGGCCAATTGTGGGTCCCACTGGTGGGAACAACTTTGGGCTGGCCGTGCTCCACTGGTTGTGGACTGTATGCAGGTGATTCCTTCAGCCACCTTGGCTGGAGTTCCCTCCGGGTCTGATTGTAGCATAACCCCTTGGCTCCTGCTCTCTGGGACCCTAGCCTCGGGCAGGACCCCTGGGCGGTGCTAGCAGCTTTCAAGCTGCAGAGAGCTCCTGGCTGCCACCACCTCCATGCTTCCCTGGCTACAGAGGCACTACACAGCCTGGTAACTGCAGCCTTCTGTGCAACTGTACCCCTACGTGGGCAGCTGCAGCAGCTAAGCATCACGGCAGGCTGATAACATTTTCAAATCTGCCCACTGATGTTTGCTCGGCGCAACCACATGACCGTAGCCTGCTTCCCACCACTGGCCCCTATCCTTTCCCATCGCAGGTCTCCTGGAGATTCACTAGAGAAACACACTCGCAAACACTACTCCCTAAGCCCTGCCTGCCCAAAGGCAGGCCAGGGAAGGCCAGGGGTGGAGCCAACATCCTCCACTGATGACCGGCTTCTCATCTAATATCATAACTGTTGCCTGGCATCTTATTATCTTATCATCTTATTTTAATTATAAGATATGGCCCTGTTGGAGGAAGTATGTCACTGGTGGTGTGCTTTGACATTTCAGAAACAGCCAGGCCCAGTGGCTCTCTCTCTCTCTCTCTCTCTCTCTCTCTCTCTCTCTCTCTCTCTCTCTCTCTCTCTCTCTCTCTCTCTTTCTGCTGCCTGACAATCCAGGGATCCAGACATAGAAATCTTGGTTCCTTCACCATGTCACCATGCTTTCTGTCATGACAATAATGGATTGAATCTCTGAAATGAAAGGAAGCCCCAACTAAATGATTTTCTTTATAAGAATTGTTGGGGCCATGGTGTCTTTTCACATCAATGGAAACCTTAACGGAGACCCCAGTTCTTCCAAAATCAGAAGCACTAAACTAAAAGCAGAAATAATTTTAAGTTAACTTTTGAATTAACTAGTGTTGAACTTACTGTTTTCTGTAGTCATACATGATATATATCTTACTGACTGATTCTTGTAATAAGTTAAATTTTTAAATGGTTTCCAGTTGGTCATGAGGACCTGGGTGAGGCTGTACTGACCAATATCCCCTGGTCATAAAGGATGGCTTAGCCTCAATCTGACTGTTCTGCTCAACTTGCAGAAACAATGTGCCTGAGTATTGAAAACAACCAGCCACACTCCCAGCCACACCACAAAACAGTTGTAACTTTCTGGTAGCTAACTTTGTATGTTCCTCAACTTCTAAATGTGCTCAACCTTCATCCTGAGGGAAAGTTGGGGCTCTTTGTTCCAATAAAACAGTCTCAGACTATTGAGATAGAATCTGCTTACTTTTCTGCCTTAAACTTCCCACAACCAGCATGCTAGAGTAGCCTAAGGGGTGTTACAACCCTACAAACCTCTACCAGCACCGCTCAACCCTATGGCTCTTTTCCCATTCCCATGTGATCCTAATGAAAGCAGTGAGCCTAGCTTTCCCAGAGCCCCATGTCTCGACTCTGCACGTAGGGTCTTGCAATTGGTTACCCTGGATAACTAGGGTAATGTCCCAGCTTTTCCCTACCCTGTGCCTCCAGCCATATCGTTATCTGTAGTCATTAGTGATGATTACAAACTTAACAGGATCTTGAATCATCTAAGAGACAGACATCTGGACATATCTATCAGGGACTTTCTAGGTTGGGTTAACTAAGGTAGGAAGAGCTGCCCCAAATGTGGGTGGTGCCATTCCGTGGGCTGTGGTCCTGGACTGGACGGGGCTTTTAAAGAGAGAAAGCCAGCTGAGCACTAGCATTCATTTCAATCATTCATTTCAAGCCCTGTGACCAGCCTCAGGATCTTACCATGAGGAACCTTGCTGCCATGATCAGCTGTACCTTTAAACTGTGAGCCATAAGAAACCTCTTCTCTCTTAAGTTGCTGCTTCTCAGATACTTGGTTACACTGTGAGAAATGGAAGAACGCACTAATTTAAACTGCTTGCCGAGCTCTGGTCCATTAAGACATAAATTTTATAATAAGAGTAAATGTAAACGAATTTAAAAAAAAGAAGACCATCTGTGTAAAAGGAAAAAAGGATGGAGAAGGCTTACTGTTTAAGGGATGTACTGAAAAGCTCTAGGGAAGTTCTTGAATGAGGGTAAACCAGTAGAGAAATCTGTCTTCCAGTAAGTTACACCTTGGCATCACCACTACACTGAGTCACTGAAGGCTGAGGTTTGGGGTAGTGGGAGCATGATACACAATGATTGCAGAAGGTAGCAGCTCGTGTGTGTGTGTGTGTGTGTGTGTGTGTGTGTGTGTGTGTGTGTGTGTGTGTGTGTGTAATATGAGTGTTTGCCTGCATGTATATGTATGTGCACAATGTGCATGTAATTTTCCAGGAGGCCATTTTGAAGATGCTTGTAGCTACCACATGAGTGCTGGGAACAAAACCCAGATCCTCTGCAGTGCAGGCCTGGAATACAATATATACTAGGAACTAAAAGAAAAGCCTTACTTCTTAGTCACTTATTTTTGGTTTTTGTACTAATTTTTGTCATGCAATAAACAATAAGTATCAAATCCAAAGTAATATTGAACTTAACATTCCAGACAAAAGGAAAGATTGAGGAAGGGACATCACCACTGCTGCAGTCACAAAGAATGTCACACAGTATAATTAGCTGACACAGCAAACTGACCCAATAAATGACTATTTTTAGAGGGATTTAAACATTAAGTCCTAATAATAACTCTTTGGCTCTCTATTTGCTTTTTCTCAGATATCACTGATCTCAGATCTCAGGGAGAACGTCTTATGAGAGCATTTGACTCTTGCTCACCCTTGACCACTGTATTCGATATAAAGAGAAACACAGACAAAGTGCCTTTAAGTTATTTGAGTCCCATTACAGAGTAACTTTTTCATTTTTATATAGAATTTATTTTTATATTGTGTGCATGGTGGGGGAGTTGTGTAGGGCTGGAGTGACAGGCAATTATGAACTGCCTAACATGAGTGCTGGGAATTGAACTTGGGTTCTGAAAGAATAGTACATGCTCTTAACTACTGAGCAATCTCCCCCAGTCTATTTATTTATTTACTTATTCATTCATTCATTCATTCATTCATTCATTCATTCATTCACTCATCTACTTATTTAGTTAGTTAGCTTTTGTTTGTCCTCAAACTTAGAGATCCACTGGCCTCTGTCTCTGGAATCCTGGGATTAAAGGCATGCACTGCTATTGCCCAGCTAAGCCCATTTATTTATACAAATACTTTGCAAACAAATTTTAACTAAGTTCAAGAGGCTACATTGAAAAGCACATATCAAAATCAATTCTATTCTCAGGTGAACAGAAAAATCTTGTCAGTTTTTCCAATAAAAGAACAGCCAGTGGCAAATGAAGAATAAGTAACCTTTATATCCCACCATAAGGCAGAATTTGGATCTTACAGAAAGCCTTCAAAGCACACCTCACATCAGTTTCAGCAATGAAACAACCATCTAGTCTTACCTTCGTGTAAGAAAAATCCAAACTGGCTTCTAAAACTTTTGTCTCTTTCTTAAGTTCATTTATAATCAGGTTTCAAGAACTTCATAAATTGCTGCCAAGGCAGAAACGTTTTTCCTCAAGACAATTCATTCCCTTCAAATATCATTAAAGTGTGATTGGCACAGAGGAGCTGACACCCAGAGGGAGAAGCACACAACACTAATAGGGAAAACCGGTGCCAACTGACTCTAAGTTGGCAACTCCATTGCCTAGAAAAATAGTCTATCTAGGCAAAGGGAACTTTGATGAGAACCAATAGAAAATTTTTTCAGCAGTACCATTCTTCTTGGCAAGGGATAAATCAGGACTGCAAATGTCACCTTAGTCATCATGTTGCACAGATGCACCCTGGAAGCAGCTGAACTTAAGGCCAATATCTCCCAGAAATTCCTCAGGCAAGCTGCTACTAAACTTGTACATCATTCACAAAGGTGACAACTCTTTCCCAGGGATTGTAACTATATGTAATTAACCTGTTTAGACTAAGACACCAGGAAACACAGTAATCCATTTGCAGGAAACAATCTGAAGATATTATTCTTTGTGAAATGTATACTTCATATCATCTATTACAACTACTCTAGCAAATGTTTCATGAATTGAGGACATTGTCCCAAGGTGTACCCTTGCTACATTTCATGAGTATTTGTCTTAGAGTTTCTGCAAATGTCATCTTAATCACCATATAGCACAGAAGCTATGTGATAAACACCATGACCAAATGCAACTTGGGGAGGAAAGGGTTTATTTTACCTACATTTCTATATCACAGTAGATCATAGAAAGAAGTCAGGACAGAAACTCGAACAGGGCACAAACCTAGAGACAGGAGCTAATCCAGTGGCCATGGAGGTGTGTTGCTTACTGGCTTGCTCCTCATAGCTTGCTTGCTCAGCCTGCTTTCTTCTACAACTCAGGACCATCTGTCCCAAGTGGCACCATCCACAGTAGTCTGGACCCTCCCATATCAATCACTAATTAAGAGAATGCCCTACAGGCTTACCTTCAGACAATCTGGAAAAAGCAATTTCATGTTCTGTGGTTTCTCTTCCCAAACAATACTAGCTTGTGTCAAGTTGGAAAAAAAAAAGCCACAACCAACTAGCAAATTACTCCAACTCAGTTAGGTCGATAACTATTCTTGAGAAATTTCGACACACAGGAAAAAATTAAGTAAAGTTAGTAAAATGTGACAGTCAGAATCATAAAGCAGAAAGGGTGCATCCTGTAATAGGAAGATTGGAGATCAACCTGGGCAATAGAAGGATTTCTGGAAGCTAGATTAAAGCCAGCCTTCCATTGGCTATGGTGGTGGTGCACTTCTTTAGTCCCAGCACTCTGCAGGCAGAGGCAGGAGGATCTGAGTTCAAGACCAATGGTCTACAGAGTGAGTTCAAGGACAGTCAGGGCTACCCAGAGACAATCTGTCTCGGAAAAACTGAAAAACAAACAAACAAACAAGCCAGCCCTCCTCAAGAACTTGTAAAGCCAGTTCCCCTCTACCAAAAGGAGTCATTTCCCTTACCTCAAGCAGAAGTGACATAGGGCTACCTGTGGCACCAGGCTCCTTCAATATCATATCTGTAACACATTTCAAATTTCACTCATGTATCCTAGCCCTTCTCACCTCCTCTTCTACCCTAAACTCCTTCCATTGCACAGGCTCGCTCCCCACAGTTAATCATTCTCCTCATAACTGTGCTCTTAACATGTTCTCTTTCTCTCTAAGCTCTGCTCCTGCTTCTCTCACTATGTTTTTTCCCTCTTCTCTATGCCCTGCTTTCCCCCTCTTTCTTTCAGATAACCTAGGTCATGTCAGTCTGTTGACCATCTTCAGTCCATTTCTTTCTCTTTCTGCTCTGGAATTGTCCAGGTGCTTTTTTTGCTGTTCCCTCTCTCACATCTACAAAAACAAACAAAAACAAAACAAAACGAACTTCCCCTTAACCATACCTTGGAGTTGTCATGTCATCCGTTTATACAAAGATAGCTTCAAAAAGAGAGAATGAAGAGGCGATAGCATCCAATATGGAGTGAGGTGAGGGGGGCAAGTAAGGGGAAGCTATGAGAGGTCTTGGAGGTCAACTCCATGGGAAGTCAATTAGTGTAACTAGAGAGAAGTAGGATCATACTAAATTGAGCAAGAAAGTGCTTACAGTGTGTGGGGAGAAAACATCTCAGCGATTCCTTCCTTGAACTTCAGTGATTTCTTTTTCAGATGGGGTCTCTATATGTAGCTCTTGCTGTCCTAGAACTCACTATGTAGGCCAGGCTGCTCTCAAACTGACAGAGATACTTCTGACTCTTGATTGTTGGGATTCAACTTGTGCACCACCATGCTGGGCTTGACTTTTTTTTTTTAAGTCAGTAGAGTCTGCTGGGCCAGATAGTTGTCTCAGCAGGTAAGGACAATTGCTACCAAGCCTGATGACTTGAGTTTAAGCTCCATGAAAACCAACGCCCACAAGTTGTCCTCTTATGTGCACATTTGTACTATAAGGCACATGCCCCCCCAAAAAGGTGATTTTTTTTTAAATAGAAAAGAGAAAAAAAATACCAAACAAATCATTATAATTGTCTGCTTTTTATAACATGAAAGTTAAGAGCAATACATTTTTGGAAAAAGGCTTTCTTTACTTTTTATATTAATGGAGGAATTCTGCAGCTCTAGCATTGTTTTTTAATTACCTCGAAAAAGTCTCTTGTATCTTAAGCTTCTATTAATCTCAAAATGATCAAGTTGAAAGTGGAAAATATGAGGGTAGAGGCTAGAGCAATTGCCTACTATCCAGAAAGACCTGAGTTCAATGGGCAGCACCAGATAAACAAGGCATGTGATGCATGCCTATAATTCTAGCATTCAGGAAGCGGAGGCAAGAGATCCAGGGATTCACAGTCATCTTCATCTTCAGACTGAGTTTCATAGTCAACCTGAGTACCCATGTGCTCTCTCTCTCTCTCTCTCTCTCTCTCTCTCTCTCTCTCTCTCTCTCTCTCTCTCTCTCTCTCTCTCTCTCACACACACACACACACACACACACACACACACACACATACACACACACGTAATGTTTTTTAAATAATAAAGATGAGAAGCTGGGGAGATAGCTTAGTGGCTAAGACTGCTTTGTGTGGAAGCAAGAAGATCTGCATGCAAATCCCAGGACTCACATACTCACATCTCATGTATCTGGGCACTGTGCATTGGCAGGTGGAGATAGGTGAATTCTAGTGTTTCACTGGGCAGCCAGCCTAGCTGAAATGTCAAGTTTCAGTTAAAGTAAGAGACCCTGTCTCACAAAAGAAGGTGAGAAGCAATAGTGGAAGATATCTGACTATTCTTCTAACCTCTGCATAAACATAGCTGGGCACACATACCCACACACCATGCACACTACACACTACACACTTTAGAACTAGGAAATAAGTTTAGAAATTTTGCAACACACAAGGTCAATTTAGAAAATCACCTGTATTATTTTCAGTGTCAAAGATGGTGCCACAGCTCTATGCTGTCACCCCTAGCATCCTGAAGAGTTCCCTAGGTTTTTTAGATACTATGACACAGATAAAACATGTTATATAACTTCAAAGCAGAACAACAACAAAACCTTCCAGGTGTACAAGTACAAAGCAGAATTGGAGTTTATTAAAGCTATTTTAATATAATTTTAAGTTTGAAAGAAAGGCACCCTGAAAATAAGACCTACCTGATAATGTGGGTGTGGGGCTCCTGACAGGATGACAGTTGACATAGCAAACCTAAGGTCACAGAGATTCAAGAAGGTAGGGTATCTTCACCATAAACAAAATTAGCATTCTTTTTGAAGCTCAGATAATGTCCTGGGGAAGATGGGGCCGTATGCATTCAGGCCTTAAGGCTGGCTCATTACTATTTTAACATAAAGATGTACATCTGAAGGGAGTATTGGTTCAGCGTCTTCAGTTTTCACAGCAGATGTTAATTGTGCTGGAATTCTCAGCTTCTTTCCCTTCTCCTTAAATTGCCCTATCTGTTTACTCTGTGTCATTACTAGTGATGAGTTGGGGGGCCTGTAGTGGTTGATTTTGGTTGTCAACTTAACAGGATTTAGGATCAGCTATGAAAACCAATCTCTGGGCATCTTTAGGAACCTTCTTGATTACATTCATTAAGGTGGGAAGATCCACCCTGAGAGTGGGCAGCACCATCCCATGTACTGAGATCCCAGACTGAATGAAAAGGAGAGAGGGAGCTGAGCAGCAGCAGTTATCTCTCTGCTTCTTGTTTACGTCTGCAATGTGACCAGCTGCCTCCTGCTCTTTAGGTCCTGTGTGTGTGTGTGCCATGATGGACTGTGTGTCCCAACTAAAAGGAACCCGTTTCTCCTTTAAGTGGATTTTGTCATATATTTTGTCACAATGATGAGACATGTTAACTAATAATAATATTTTCCATTATGGCAGCACATTTGAACCTCATATTGTTGAAAAGAATCTGCACACACATGTTGTAAATAAACCAGCACTTACACAATGATAATGGTTTGTTTATTCAGAGTTTATCTTTACCCACAATGTAATCCAAATGGAGACTGTGGAAGAATGCCAACCTCAGTGTTCTTGGCATATGTGTCCATGCCCTGTACACAAGGAAAGATGGTGAGGGAACAACCACCTAACTAGAGAGGCAACACTAAACTTTGAAATAACTGACTGTCTCTTTCCCCCCACTTCTTATTTTATGTTCTGCTTGAAAATGAGATTTAAATCGGATTATTAGGATGTTATTTTTATGAGATTTCTGGTTCTCTGAATATATTGAAATTTGAAGACAACTCCAGTCTTTACATAGGGAGTTCATAGTGACCAGCAGCATGCTCTAGTTTTCCAGTTATGCTATGTATTAATAACATGCAATATGATAATTATGATTAAAATCTATCTCCTATGACACCTAAAAATAAACTGCTCAGGAATAAATTTAACAAAAATGTCTAATATCTTATACATTGAAAGCTGTAAAATATTGCTTAGAAAATTGTGGGTGGGGCAAAAATCATCTAAAAGGTAAAAAATGTTTCATAACCATAAAAGGAAAGACTCTGCATTATTAAAATGCCATTTCTCTTCCAAACTTATCTTTACATTCAGTGTAATCTCTATAAAAATCCAAGAAGACTATTTTGTACAAATAAGTAAACTGATTCTAAAATTTGTGCAGAAATACAAAAGGCCTAGAAGAGGTTTTTTAATGTACTTTCCAACAAATATTGGAAGGTTTACAATATTTACTATAAAGGTACAGGAGCTAGACAATGTGGGATCAATGAGAGGCCAGGAATAAGTCCTTTCATTTATGGTCAATTTACTTTCAACAAAAGTACCAGGACAATTCAATTAGAAAATAAACAGGCTTTTCACTGCATGGTCCTGGGACAAATAGAGAATTATTTGCAAAAGGAAAACACAATTTAAATACTTACTTCATGCTGCATAAAAAATTAATTTATAATGCATGCTATACGATAATAGAAGAGTTAAAAATATACCTCTAGAACAAAATGGAAAAAATTTGACCTTTATGACTTAAGTTTTAGAAATCAAAATTTACTAAAATAAATTTTTGCTTCACCAGAAATGGGTAAGAAAAGATAAGCTACAGACTAGGATAAAATATTATAAATCAGCCAGGCGTGATGGTGCATGCCTTTAATCCCAGAACTCTGAGGCAGAGCCAGATGGATTTCTGTGTGTCTGCGGCCAGCCTGGTCTACAAAGTGAGTACAGGAGAACCAGGGCTACACAGAAAAACCCTGTCTCGAAAACAAAACAACAACAACACACATACACACACATATATATTTACATATACACATGCATATGTATATACATATATCAAATCATACATGTGAAGATAGAAATAATTGTTGGAATTCAGTAAGAAAAATACTACACAAAATTTTAAGTGATGTTATGGCTATTCTTGGTTCTCAAACTGACTACATCTGTAATTAACCAAACCAAAAATGGAGGACACACCTGTGAAGGATTTTTTTCTTTATTTGAAGTAGATAGATCCACTTCTAATCCAGATCTTTAAGGAGGAAGATACACCTTTAATCTGGATCATGAGATGGAAAGACACATGGCTTTACTTGGGATCACGGCTTCTGCCAGTAGTTTAAATAAGAATAGAGAAGAAGGAATCTTGCTCTCTTTCCCTGCTTGCCCTCACTCTTGCTAGCAAGTCCATTCCTTCACTGATATTACAGCATCTTTGGGATTCCAGTATACTCTGAAGACCAGCTGAAACATCCAACCTTATTGACTGAGAAACTACTGGATTTTTGAACTTTGTGGTCACAGCCAGCCATTGTTGGATTATCTGGACCACAGATTGCAAGTCATTGCAATAAATCATATATATATATATATATATATATATATATATCATACTGTAGTGGTTTAAAGAGGAATGGCCCCATAGGCTCATACAGTTGACTACTTGGATATATATATATATATATATATATATATATATATATATATATATATATATATGCCTTCATTCATTAATTCTATAAATTCTGTAACTCAAGAAAACTCTGACTAATACAAAAGAATAAGAAATTTAAATTACCATTTTACCATGAGAAAGGATTAAAAAAAGAAAAAAAGAAAGGATTACAGCATGACTAATAGCAATATAGGACATACCAAGCAACCACAATGAGTATAGAATGACAAAAAAATAATAGCAAGTCTTGGTGAGGGCTGGTAGCAATTACAACCCTTACATACTGGTCATGAGGATGTAAAATGGTACAGCTACTTTGTACTTTCTTAGAAGATTAAACACATTATGGCTAGAATGATGATTCCGTGGTTAAAAGCATGGTCTACAATTCCAAGAGACTGAGGTTTCAATTCCCAGAACATACACGAGGGCTCACAACCATCTGTAATTCCAGTTCCAGAAGATACAACACCTTCTTAGGATCTATGTGGACACCAGGTATGCACATGGTACACAGACATATATGCAATCAAAACATTTATATAATATAATAATAAAGAAAATTGTAAAAATAAGTAAACACAATTTAACCATACAATCAAAAACTTGTATCTTCTTAAGAAAAATAAAAATATACTGTAGCAATTTAAAAAGGAATGGTCCCCATTGGCTCATATATTTGACTGCTTGGTCATTAGGGAGTGGCTGGCACTACTTGGCAGGGATTAGGAGGTGTGACCTTGTTGGAGTAAGTGTGGCTTTCTTGGAAGCACTGTGTCACTGCTATAGGCATAGCTTATTGTGTAACTCAAATGCTGATGATTTCTGTCCCCCAATATCTGGTTGCAAGCCTCGTTCAGAGAATCTCCTGTCTCAATGAATATGTAAACACTGATCCCCAATTGTCCCCTGATATACTAATAAAGCAGTCACTGAGTAGGGGAGAGAATAGGGCTGGACTTCCTGCCAACCAGGAGGGAAGGAGTTAGAAGAGGAAGTAGGCGATTCAGCCATGGGAGGATGTATGTTTCTTGGGGAAGGCTTTGGGCGTTCAGATGCCCAATGCCACATCAGGAGAAAGAGCTGGAACAGGATAGCTACAAAGTGCCAGTATCTCTGGAATGTAAGCCAAGAGGAAGCTAAATTAGTTTAGAGGGTTAAGAATAGAGTGGCAGTTGCTCAGTTGCTGTGCTATGAAGCTTATTATAAACAAATATCAAAGAGTCTCAGTTATTTGTGTGATAGCTTGGTTAAGAGAGAATCAAACACAGTTTCATAAAAATAGCTTTAGCACACTGGGGGTGGGCTTTGGGGTTTCAAATGCTCAAACCAGGCCCAGTGTCATTCTCTTCCTAAGGAAAGCAGCTGAGGCCAGGAGTGTGTCAGGGATGTCACAGGGATGGAGGCCCAGAGAGTTCTTCTTAGGAAGCTGTAAAGGTAAAGCCTGAATTTCCTTGGAGACTCCAAGATTTTGAGGATGCCAGAGGCAAAGAAAGCTGTGAAACCATCCCAAGAGAGAGAAGTATGTTGCTGTCAACAAAGATAAAAGGAGTTGGAAATCTGAAGAGTGCTTTGGCTTTGACGTCAGACATGAGGATCCAGAGATGGGAGCTTGCCCTGCTGGTTTTTGGTCTTACTTTGGACTATGTTTCCTCCTCCCCCCATTAGGAATGGTAATGTGTATTCTGTGCCATTGCATGTTGGAATTATGTGATGTACTATTTTGTTTTGAATTTACAAGTGTTTCAGTAAAGAGATTGCCATGAGGCTCAGAAGAGACTTTGAATTTTGGACTTTTAAAGCATTGAGACTGATAGACTATATATGGGAATTTTTGAAGTTGGATTAGATGCATTTTTGCATTATGATCTGACTACAAGTCTATGGAGGCCAGGGAGTAGAATGTGGTGTTTTGAATAGGAATGGCCCCATAAGCTCATATATGTGAATGCTTGGTCATTATGAGTGGTGCTAACTTGACAAGGATTAGAAGGCGAGACATTATCAGAGGATGTGTGTTTCTGGGGGAAGGCTTTGGGTATTCAAATGCTCAAACCATGCCTAATGCCACGTTCCCCCTACTGCTTGAAGATGGGGATGTAGAACTTTCAACATTTCCAGCACCATGGTGTCTGTCTGCATGCAGCCATGCTTCCTGACATGGTAACTTCTGAAACTATAAGCCATCCCTCAATTAAATGCTTTCCTTTAGAAGAGTTGCCATGGTCATGGTGTCTCTTCACACAAAATGTATACAAAGACACATCTATATCACTATGAAGTCTTTTCTTTTGGTGTGTGTGATAGGTGGTGTCTATGTGTGTGTATGTGTGTGCAGAATGTGATTATATTTGTGTGCACAGTGTATCTACATGTGTGTGGAGGCCAGAGGTCTACTTCCAGTATCTTCCTCAATCATTTTCCCCTTGTCCTAGTTTGCTTTCTATTACCTTGATAAATGCTATGACCAAATCAACTTGGGGTACTGGAGAGATGGATCAGCTGTTAAGAGCACTGGATCTTCTTCCAGTTGACCTGGATTCAATTCCTAGCATGTGCATAGTAGTTCACAATAATCTGTAACTGTAGTTCTCAGGGATCCAACACCCTGTTCTGACCTCTTTGCGTCTCTGAGGAGATGGATTGATGATTGCTTTTCTAGAGGACCCAGATTCAATTCCTAACATTTACACAGATGCTCACAACCATGTGTACCTCCAGTTTCAGGGGATCTGTGAGGCATCAAGCATACAAAGTAGTGCACAAATATACGTGCAAACAAAATACACATAAAATGATTTTTTTAAAGGAACTTTGGGAGAAAAGAGTTTATTTGGTTTATAGCTTAGGAAATTTGATTTACATCACTGAAGAACACCAAAGCAGCAATTCAAGGCAGGAAGTGAAGCAGAGCCATGGAGGAATGCTGCTCCCAGACTTGCTTATCATGTGTCTACAACCCAGGACCATCCAACACAGGAGTGGCATCACCACAGTGGGCTGGGCCCTCCCACATCAATCAACAGGCTTGTCAGCAGGCCCATCCAATGGAGATATTTTCTCAGCTGAGGCTCCCTGACCACTTTAGCTTGTATCTAGTTGACAAACAACAACAACAACAACAACAACAACCAAAACACTAAAGAGAATACTTCCTTAGTTTTTAAGGCAATGTCTCTCAGTGAACCTGAAGCTCACACACTTGGATGGGCTGACTGGTTAATGAGCTCTAGATATCTGTTTTATTCTCACCTCAGCACTACCAAGACTGCAGAAACATACAATTATATCTGACTTTTTATGAAGGTATTGGGAATCTGAACTAAGGTCCTTATGCTTGCATTTTACCTTCTAAGCCATCTCCTCAGGCACCTATATAACCATTTCAGTGTCAGTATACACAGGAGCATTATCACTAGTCAAAAATGAACATAATCTCAATGTATTTCAAGTGGCAACCCAGTAGACAGAATTTAAAAAGAACAAACTATTAGTAGGTTTTGATGGTTACTTTTCATTGTTAACTTGACACAATCTAGAATCACCTGATAAGAAAGTCTCAATGAAGGATTGCCTACAATGGGTTGGCTTGTGGGCATGTCTTAGGAGGGACATATTCATTAAGTAACTGATGTGGAAAGACCCAGCCCACTATTGGGCAGTACCATTCCCTGGATTTGGGAGGTGAATCATAAAAGACTGGAGAATCTGATTTATGTAGTAAGCATGAATGTATGCCTTTCTTTCTACACTTGACTGCCTTGAATTAACCACAATAATAGATGATAACCTCAAATTGTAAGCTAAACAACTCCCTTCTTTTTTCAATTGCTTTTCCTCTGTGTATTTATCAAAGCCAGATAAATGAAACAAGAACATACATTGTATGTCATGAGTGAATATCAAAGGCATTTTGCTACCTTAAGGTCAGAGGCAACAGGCTGTGTACTGTATCATTCCATGTATATAACATTCTTTAAATTCATTTTAGATTTATTTATTTGATTGCATGGATGTTTGACTTGCATACATGTATTTCTCTGTGTGACTACTTGGTACCCCTAGAGGTCAGATGTCAGTTCCCCTAGAAATGGAGTTATATATTGTTGTGAGCCACAGTGTAGGAGATGAGAAATGAACCCAGATACTCTGCAAGAGCAGCAAATACTTTATTTGTTTGTTTGTTTATATTTTGCATTCTTTTGTCATACACCCCAACATCAGTTCAATAAATGCTCTTAAACACTGACCCATTTCTCCAACCCCTTATGGATCCAATATTTTTGAACAGCAAATTTATAGCTATAGAAAGTAAATCATACTGGGTGTCGTGGTGCACACCTTTAATCCCAGAACTTGGGAGGCTCAAGAAGTCAGATCCCTGACTTTGAGGCTAGCTTGGTATACAGAATGAGTTCCAGGACAGCCAGAGCTTCATAGGGAAACTATCTTAAAAAAAAAATAAAACAAAACAAAAAATAAAATAAAAAAACTCCCTGTCTCCTTTCTCCAGCACAAAATACACCTAGTACCTTTGCCTGAGAGTTATATTTCAGCTCTCAGATTTCCTTCTAATTTTTCATGTGTATATTGGGGAAAGGGGTTCTGTTCTCCATGAGATGAAGAGAAACTGGGAATACAGTACAAGAATATGGACTAGAAGCAGGGCATGGTGGCACACACCTTTAATTCCAGAACTCAGGAGGCAGAGGCAGGCAGGTTTCGGTGAGTTCAAGGCCAGCCTGGTTTACAAAGTGAGGCCAGGACAGCCAAGGCTACACAGAGAAACCCTGTCTCAGAAAAAAACCAACAACAAAACTAAACTAAACTAAAACAAACAAAAACCAAAAAGAATAACTACTAGAGCGATTTATTTTAAAAAATTATATATATATACTATTACACATATATAATTTTTGAATGGTGTGTGTGTGTGTCTGTGTGTGCACACACATGCACATGTGCACACATGTATGTGTGTATGCATGCCCTGGTGTACATGTAGAAGTCAGAGAACAACTTCCATGAGTCAGTTCTCAGCTTCCAATGTTTGGGACCTACATATCAAACTCAGGTCATCAGGTTTAGTGGCAATCACCTTCGCTGCTGAGCCAACTTGCCAGCATTGTACTACATTCATGATGATTTTATTTAAACAGAACTTCTAAAATTTAAATTTATAGGAATAAAGTTGTCAAGACTGAGCCATTTTCTCCTCTTTCTTGATGGCTTTTCAACTCATTAATTACTCAGCCTTGGCTGCCATAAAAATCTATTTTTGTTGCACTATCCTTTTACTCCATCCTTAGGAAAATAAGACTTTCATATTAAGGAGAACATAAATATAAGATATCAGCTTTTTTTAAAATGTGGATCTAAGAACACTTTAAAATCATTTTCTCAAGAGTCCAACAGCATAATTATTTGTGGCTCTTAACAAGTTGACCAGTAATGATTTTTCAAAAACAGAGAAAGAAACGTGAGGTGGAGAGAATGCTCAACAGGTAAAGTGCATGAAGAGTGAGTCTGACGAGCCCACACACAGGTAGAAGAAGCAAAAGAACAGATTCGGGCAATCTGTTCTCTGGCCTTCATAGTCCAGCTATGGCACACATGCACCCCCCCTTACACACCACAAACACACGTGTGTGCGGACATGCACATGCACATAAAAACAACAACGATGTTGATGATGATGGAGGAAAGCTACTGCAATACAACTCTTTTTAAGTTTAAATGGAAAGCCAGGCACGGTGGCCCACTCTTGTAATCCCAGCACTCAGGGAGGCAGAGGCAGGTGGATCTCTGTGAGTTTGAGGCCAGCCTGGTCTACAGAGTGAGTCCAGGACAGCCAGGGCGGTCACACAAAGAGACCCTGTGTCCATAAACAACAACAACAAAAGTTTCAATGCAAACTAAAATATTAAGTCATAGTCAGAAACACAAATCAAATCCTCCATGATCGTACTTAATAAGTTTAGTCCCTGCACAGAAAGGCCATAAAGAAAATCATTACTTTAAGGGTTAACTTTAGGCAACATTGAGCTCATATCTTTTTATTGGTTAATTCCTAGTATTAGAAAGTGAGGGAGGGAGACCTGGTGGCACTCAGAGGAAGGATAGCAGGTTACCAAGAAGAGACTTGATACCCTATGAGCATATACAGGAGGAGGAGGTCCCCCTCAGGAACAGTCATAGGGGAGGGGAGTAAGGGGAAAGCGGGAGGGAGGGAAGAATGGGAGGATATAAGGGATGGGATAACCACTGAGATATAACAAGAATAAATTAATAAAAAAATTTTTTAAAAGAATCATAAAAAAAAGAAAGTTAGGGAGACAATAGAAATATGAACAAGCAGTTCTCACTGGGGAACAGAGTGGGGCAAATTGTTGAAAAAGCCATGTTGATATTTGCCTTTTACTTTGTTTTTTGTTTTTTCAATTGTGAACACATACTTCATTTACATTTCAAAACCTAATAACAATTATTTGAAAACAGAATAAAACTATCCGATTTTTTTTCTTGTGCAATTCCTTTGAGGGGGAAGTACAGCAATACTTGATGTTAAGAAGAAAAGGTATAAAAAAGAAGAAGAAGAAGAGGAAAAGGTATAAACTTTGCAGTACAATGCTTAAAATCCAAACCCCAGAGGGCTAAAGACATACACTTGTCATACAATTTCATCAGTGTGTAGAAAGTAGGTTTGTTGTTTTCCGCCTCTTATCTATGTCTCATTTATTATTTTCTCTCATTTCTAGCACCACCTACACATTCAGGGTACAGTGTAGCAACTGTACCCAGAGTCATTGCTTACGGCAACAACCACCTGGAAGAAAGCACAACAAAAGGAGTCCAGAGAAACCCATGTACACTTTCCATATCCTCCCTCTGAAGCCACACATGGAGAATTTCTTCCACTGACTCCTGCTTGAGATTTAGAGGCCAGGGTTGCCTAAGATCATCTGCCTATAAGATGTTTGCCTTGCAATTCATAACAGTAGTAAATTATAATTATGAAGTAGCAATGAAAATAATGTTATGATTGAATATCATCACAACATGAGGGACTATATGAAAGGGTCACAACATTAGGAAAGTTGAGAACCACTGATTTAGAGACTATTTCAGAAGCAATCCTGAGCCCAGTAAACCCCCATCTTGAAAAGGTGCTTTTTGAAGTTAGTAGCATTGGGCCTGCTGTATGTAACATTTTCTCCCATCCAACAATTGGAAGATATCAGAAGTTACAAGGAAAAGGATTAATAATAATTGGGGTAGGGGGAAATAATTGACAAGAAAGAATAGCAAGGAAGGCAAATAAAATACACAGGTAAAGTACACAGCCAAAGGAGAAAGCAATTATCTGGTTGAACCAGTCACCAAACCTAGCTTCTCAAAAGGCCACATGACCCTATAACACCTTTAATGTCCTTCATTGACAATTTGGCTGGATTTAAACACCTAGGAAAGATACTTCTGGGAGTGTCTATATATGAAGGGAGGGAGGGAGGGAGGGGACTGGGATATTCCATGGATGTTTAACTGAGAAAGAAAAAATACAATAAATGTGGGCACCAGCATCACATGGACTGGGGTCCTCATAAATAGGGAGAGGGGATGGGATGGGGAAAAATGAGAAAGAGAGAGGGAGGAAGGGAGGAACACACACACACACACACACAGAGAGAGAGAGAGAGAGAGAGAGAGAGAGAGAGAGAGAGAGAGAGAAGCTTCTTTCATCTCTTTTTGCTTCCCGAGTGCAGATGCAATGGGACCAATTATGATGGACTACATCCCCAAACTGTTAAAGTGAAATAAACCCTTTCTTAAGCTGTTTTTCTCGGGTATTTTGTCACAGTAATGAGGAAATAACTAATACAGTTCCCTGACACCTCACACTACACACTACACTAGGCAGCCATGCTGGTTGCCTAGTTTATGATCTCTCAGTTCAGAGACTGTCTTCGGAACATCCCCCCCAACACACACACACACACACACACACACACACACACACACACACACACACACACACACACACACATACACACACACACACACACACACACATACACACACACACCAGGATTAATTTGTTACTTCCACATAGGATAGCTGGACCTGATTAGGACACTTCTCTTTTCCCAGTTGTAAGGCTCTCTTTCTCACAGCCTAAGCCTGGGAACGTGACCCAGGCAAGCTTGGGAAAGTGACCCAGAAAGAATTAAAGGCCAGTTTCAGTTTCTGAGATCAAGGTGGCCAACCGAGATAAACAATTTCAACTAAGGTAAACAATTTTCAGAAAAGTACCATCTGGAAATTCTCTGGAAACTCCCCAACACCCCTCCCTGCCAAAAATAGCCCCCAAGACCAACGACCCCTGCAATAGCCAATAACATTTAGACAAGCACCCTTAGTGACCACCAGAGCCAATCCTAACATGCAGCCTCTCCTAACCTTTGCAGTTTTAGCCTTTAAGAGTGGCCTGTAACAGTGACTTGGTGTGCCTCCCTCCCGAGTGAGTCCTGAGGCCATCTGACATGTGTCAGCAATAAACCTTGTGCTTTTACATCAACACTGTGGTCCTCGAGTGGTCTCTCGCGACGACCCCCTACCCGAGTGGACTCTAGGGTCCAACACAGTCACTAGGTTTCCTTCTGGATCTCAGCTCTCTTCTCTCCATCCAGTTGGCCCTTTGGCCCTGGTGTCTTGGTGCTGTCTGGCTGCTTTGATAAATAAAACCGTGAAAGAGTAGGGAGGGAAAGCCCTAGAGGGATAAGTTTAAATGATTATCAAAACAGATGGCATGACAGGCTCGCAGAGCCCCTTTGAAATTTCAAAGAACTATGTAGTTCTTCTGGCTTGGGAAGACAACAGACATGAGAAATATCATGGCAGAAGGAGCTCTTCTGAGCATACCTTTAAGCTACACTGGCCTCCTTGACTTCTGGGAGGATACTGATTAGTTCTCTCACTTAGCTATCTAGAGCAAGGGGTTTGTTTTTGTTTTTGTTTCTCAACTGAAAGGTAAGTGTTCTTCTAACACTCACCCTTTTGACTTCCCAGGTCCTCAGAAAGAAAGAGGAGATAACGGAACTGTTCCCTGCCCTGTGCATTTGTAATTGAGAAACATGACAGATCCCTTTCTCCTTTTCGCACATTCTGTATTTTAGAAACTGCTGTCAGACTAAGGCTTTGCCAAAATCCAACCGCAAGTAAAATCATACCAAGAAAACTAAAAGTTGTATAAAAAGCAGATGGATTATAGATCTAATCATATAGCCTATGCTTGGTTTGTGGTTTGCAAAATAAGTTCATTCCCCTTAGGTTAAATGTACAATATTAGCCATAATTATCATATAATGAAATCTGTATCCTTTCATTACTCTATTTACTTACCACCAACCTATATACCCTAAGTCCAAAGCAATCTGATGAAAAAAGGTAGTTTCCTATCTTCTATTACCTGAAAGTATATTTCATGGAAGAAGGGCAATATATTTTCATAACTCTAGAAAATGGAAGTGGACCAAATAAATACTAGATAATTTTCATTATGCTCATTTAAGTTCACTTAAGAGAAAAATTTATTAGTCAGACACTTCTGAAACAAAAATGGGATTCCTTAATATGGAGTCATTTCAACTTTCTTTGAGAATGGTAAAACAAATGTCTCCTCATCGCACATTGGGTACCACACACAGATCAAAGTAAAGATTTCATCAAATCTGGCTTGGTAAACCAATGAATTCATTGGGCTTCTTTACAGAAGCATGAGTGATGGTTACTTACAGGAATTTGAGAGGTCCCACAATAGCTAATTGACTAAAATGCCCATCCCATTTGTAATGCCCAAAAATTAACCTGTAAGCCCCACCTGCCCAGGAACTGGTAACTTCCTGGAATGCTGGGAATTGTAGTTCTTGGGAAATAACAAAGACTCATGGGAAAGTACAGTGACCTACGAGTTTGTCCTAAGGCCCTGATACATATGGCTGGAGGCCATTCCAGCTGGGAAATTCTGGTGAATGGTCCTGACTAAAGTCTATCTCTTGGTCAGTATTTAATAGTTAATAAATGTTTGCTTTAACTTTGGCCCAAAATAGTGGAGTTAGTTTTTCTGGTGAATCACAGAATTAATACCATTTTCTCCATGGATGACAGCAAGTCATTATAACTGCTGAACTAGTTCTCTCCAGTCCTCTACTGTCTGCTCTCTTAAGAGCTGATCCTATTAGAATTATATGGAGGCTATTCTTGGTTGTCAACTTGACTACATCTGAGATTAACTAAAATTCAAGTCGCTTGGTAGACCTGTGAGGGATGTTTTTTAATTAACCCTTTTGAAATGGGAAGACTCATCTTTAATATGGATCTTTTTTTTTCCAAGACAAGATTTCTGTGTGTAACAGCCCTGGCTGGCCTGGAACTCACAGAGATTCGCTTGCCCCTTCCTACCCGAGTGCTGGGAATAAAGGCATGTGCCACCATGCCTGTCTTAATCTGGATCTTTTGACCTGGGAAGATAACACCTTCTGTTGGCAGCCTATATAAAGGATATGGAAGACAGCATCTTTATTCTTTCCCTGTTTGCCCTCACTCTTGCTAGCAAATCCATTCCTTCACTGGCATTAAAACTTACTTCTTCAGAATTCTGGTGCATTTTGAAGACCAGATGAGACATCCAACCTCATGGACTGAGCAACTACTGGACTCTTGACATTTCTGTTGCAACTTAGCCATTGTTGGATTAGACGTTGTTGGATACAGACCACAGTCTGTAAGTCATTCTAATAGATCCTCCCTATCTATTAGTTCTATCAGTTCTGTTCTTCTACAGCAGTGGTTCTCAACCTTCCTAAGGCTGCAACCCTTTAATACAGTTTCTCATGTTGTACTGATCCTTAATCATAAAATTATTATTGTTGCTACTTCATAGCTGTTATTTTCTTACTGTTGTAAATCATAGTGTAAATATTATTGGAGATAGAGGTTTGCTCAGGGGCTTGTGACCAACAGGTTGAGAAGAGAACCCTGGCTAATACAGACTAATATGCCTAGCAAGGAGACCAACCTTCAGGAAAGCTAGTAAGCCACCAGACATGGTAAAAAAAAGATAGGACGGATAACTAGCCCCTTAATGAGACAGGTACTTCCAGAGCCCAGAAGCCCCTCTGTATGCTGAGCTGCATACAGATCTTTACTACTGAGCCCTGCCTTCTTTGCTGAGTTCTAGTGCAAAAACTGAAGCTTTAAATCGTTTTCCTCTTTGTTTCAAATATTGACCACATTTTTAAGCTTGTTTGTTCTAATGCACTGGGCATTTTTCCTGCCTCAGAAGAATCCCCGCCCCCACATAGCTGCTTACAGACATCCATCAGCAAGCCTGACTGCTTTCTCTGATCTTAACTCAAAGACAGTTCTTTCTCTCTTCCTCTTCTCTATCTTCCATCTCCCAGAAGCTACCAAGATAATATGGTTTGCCTGCCTTATTGTTTTCCTTTCAAAAATATAACAAAACAATCTTCAAGCTCCCTTTTTACTCCATTTTTAAATTATTTTATTTAGAAGACTAAGAACCCACAAAGGGAACCCTGATTTTCAGTAACAACAAGTCCCATCCTACCTAGAAGAGAGATTGGTACTATGCCGTAGGAAGTGAGAATTCCATGGGCAGGCAGGAAAGTGTGCTGCCCAGAGCCAGACCAAACTCTGCATCCAAGTAGAGGAGCTTCTATTACTCCTTATTCCAGTTTCATTCCCTATCAGCACCATCACATATGTACTGAATCGCTGACATGGTGAAATAGCATAGTTGGGTTATTCAAAGGCAATCTAGGAATGGTCAATATCCAAAGAGCAAAAACAAAACAGTGATGGCAAGGATGTAAAGCAACAGGTACTTTCATTCGTTGCTGAAGGAAATGTAAGATGGTACAACTATTTTGAAAAACAGTTTGGAAGCTTCTTTCAAAATTAAACCTCTTCCTACAATATGATCCAACAATCATGCTCTTTGTTATTTATTCAATGGACCCTTAAACTTTGGCCTGGACTGAGGATATAGCTCAGTTGATAGAACACTTACCTAATACTCACAATGTCCTGAGTTCACTTCTAAATAGCACAAAAGTCCCCGCATTAAATACTTTTCTGTTGCTGTAATAAAACACCATGACCAAAAGCAACTTACGCGAGAAGATTTTTGTTTCTTTAGTTAGTTAATTAGCTAGTTAGTTACTTACTTACTTAGTTACTTGGTTACTTAGTTACTTAGTTATTTGATTTATGGTTCCAGATCAATAAGCGTCCATCATAGTGGGGAAACACGGCAGTAAGTGGCAGGCATGGGGGCTAGGGCAGGAAGCTGAGGGTCCACATTCTCGACCACACAAACACAAAGCAGAAAGGGCAAAGTGTAAGTGGGGCTAGACTATAGGCCATGAGTTCTCAACCTGTGGATCATGACCCCTTTGGGAGTTGGTTGATCCTTTATAGGGGATGCATAAAAGCATCAGAAAACACAGATGTTTATATTACAATTCATAATATTAGAAAATTTACAGTTATGAATAGCAACAAAATAATTTTATGGGTGGGGGTCACCACTACATGAAGAACTGTATTAAAGGGTGGCAGCATTGGAAAGTTGAGAACCACTGCTTTAAACTCTCAAGAGACTTCTTCCAGCAAGGGTACTCCGCTTTCTGAAATAGTGCTACCAACTTAGGACCAAGTTGGGGCCTAGAAGGCATTTTTTTTTTATCTAAACCACCACAGGATGAGAGGTTGTACATTCTTTTTAAAATGTATTTATTAAGATAGGGTTTCTCTTTGTAGCCTTGTCTCTCCTGGACTCACTTTGTAGACCAAGCTGGCCTCAAACTCAAAGAGATCCGCCTGCCTCTGCTTCCTAAATGCTGGAATTAAAGGTGTGTGCCACCACACCCAGCCAGAGAGGTTGTACATTCTTATAACCCCAGCACTGGAGAGGTGGAGGCAAGAGTCATCCTTCGCTACAAAATGAGTTCAGAGCAAGCCTGGGGTACATAAAACCCAGTCACAAAAATAAAAGAGAAAACAGATCAATGTATGTCCACAAAGAAGCATGTACACATATGCATGCTTTATTCATAGTTGCCAAATGTTAGAGGCAACCAAGATATCCTTTAGTAGGTAAATGGAGAAAGATGCATCCAGAGCAATGAAATATTATCTAGCACTTAAAAAATGTGTACTATCTTGATATGGAAAGTATTTATGGGTATTATCCAATCAAAGAAGCAAAGGCTGAATGCTGTATGATTCTGACTATTAGACATTCTGAAAAAAAAAGCAAAAACGTGGAGGCCATAAAAGTACTAGCAGTTGATTGGCAATAACAGAGTACAAGGGATGAACAGGCAGAGCACATAGTTGTTTTTTTTTTTTTTTTAAAGGTAGTGGAACTATTCTGTAAAAAAAAAAACTATTCTGCAATGGTGGATACATATCATTTTACATTTGTCAAAAACCATGGAGTGTATAACAGCAAGAATGAAATCCTGGTGTCAATTATGGACTCTGGGTGATAATGATGTGTCAAAATAGGTTCACTGGTTGTTATGAATGGGCCACTCAAGTGTGGAGTGTTGACTGTGGAGGTATCTGTGCTTGTATGCATGGGTCAGGGGTGCATGGGAATTCTGTACTTTCCACTTAATGTTGCTAGGAACTTAAAAGGTCTCAAAAAGTAAACTTTTAAAATATCAACCACAATAAGAAGAGTCTGAAAATGTTCTTTTTCAATAAGGTGACAGAAAAGACATATTTCTTTGGCAGGAAGCAAAGGAGATGACCTCTTAAAGTCTCTTATCAACATGATGCTCCTGATTTCTATGCTCTTTTGGGCATCAGAAAACCACTGGCATTTAGGGGAGGAAGGGATTTTAAGGATCAACTAATGGATGGATTATTTCTTCTGCAGTGCAGCTACTGAAAGGTTATCTTCTCTTCAATGAGAAGACACACACTGTCTCTTTCATTAACTATTTCAAAGCCTGCTTGAAAAGCTTTATCTGAAACATGTGCCCTGATTGAAGCATCTTTGTCTCCATAGTTCCTTCACATTGGCTAGATCCACAGGAACCAGAAAGACAAAGATAAATTTGTTATGTTATGCAAAGAATCCCACCGATTCATGTTAAGGCCTAGTTAGAGTTGAGGAGACGGGAAGAAATGAGACAGTTATCAGTTATCAATCTGACAGATCCACAGAAGTCTGCAAGAAGCACCAGGAGTGACTGTGAGATCTTGGAGAGAACAAGAGGAGAGCCTAAGTTATGAAATGTCCTTCACCATCTCTTTTGATTAATTTTCAGTTGAAGCTTGCTTCTTGGATTCATTTGCTTGGAAAATCTATGATTTTGTTTAAAAAATATTTTCTGAGTTTTTGAGCTGGGATTCTTCTCCTTCTCTAATTTCTATTATCCTTAGGTTTGTTCTTTTCATAGTGTCCCAGATTTCCTGGATGTTTTGTATTAGGAGTTTCTTAGATTTAATAATTTATTTGATTGATAAATCCATTTCTCCTATCATACATATCTTTAACTCCTGAGATTCTAGATTCCATCTCTTGTATTCTGTAGGTGATGTTTGCACCTGTAGTTCCTCTTTGCTTACCCAGATTTCTGTTTCCATGATTCTCTCAACTTGTGTTTTCTTTATTGCTGGTATTTCCATTTTCAGGTCTTGAATAGTTTCCTTCACCCACTTCTTGCTTCTTTGTTTTTGTTTGTTTGTTTTTGTTTTGTTTTTTTTTTTTTTTTGCTTTCTTGGCATTCTGTATAGAAATTTATTGATTTCCTTCATATTTTTGTCTTCTCCTAGATTTCTTTAAGATATTTTTGAAATTTTTCTCTTTACAGACCTCTATCCTCTCAATAAAATTGAGTTTAAGGTAATTGTCTTCTAGACAGGGTTTTTTCATGTAACCCCGGCCGTCCTTCACTCACTTTGTAGACCAGGCGGGCCTCAAACTCACAGAGATGCACCTGCCTCTGCCTCCTGAGTGCTGGGATTACATGTGTGTGCCACTGTGCTTGGCTAAGGTCATTTTCTTGTGCTTCAGCTGTGTGGGAATATTCAGGGCTTGCTGAGGAGGGAGCAGCTGAACTCTGGTGGTGCTATATTACTCTGACTGATGTTGATTGTATTCTTACACTGGCATTTATCTGGGTTTGGGATGAATACAGGTCTAGGTGCTGATTTATGAGTTCATTTCTCCTGGATGGGTGATTTCTTCATTGGTTTCTTTTTCCTCTTTGGTTTTCTGGCCTTTGTGACCTGGATTTTTGTTGTCCAGTGTGGCAGTTCATCCATCAGTGAGTATCTGTCCAAGTTGGGGGCTGGATTTGTGGCAATTAGTTTGGCTTTTGGTGCATCAGGGATGTTCTGTCTATGTTAGGGGTGGGATAAGGTAATGAGGAGGGAAGTGGAGATGGATGGCAGTGATTGAGTTGGGGAGGGCTACTGGTGGGCTACTTATCTGTCATTCTGGTGGCCTGTGATCTCTGGTTCAACAGGAAGTCTCTGCCTGAATTAGCCTGTCTGATTTTCTGGCTTGTTTTTCTTCAGCTATTCCTCAAACTATAGCAGCCTGCACCAGTTCTTCTGACTGGTGTGGCCTGTACCTGGGCAGATAAAATCTGTTCTTCTGAATGGCAGGGACTGCACCTTAGTAACTAACAGAAGTTCACCAGAGCTGGTGTAGAGGAATTTTAATTCAGAAACTGGCTGCTCTGGCAAGAGATCACATCCAAAGACCTTCTAGGTCTGTGTGATCTAGCTGGAATACAAACATGCCATCAATCCAGGAGACTGAACCAAACAGATCTGAGTTCAAGGACCAGCCTAGTATAGAGCAAGTTTCAGGTAAAAAAAAAAAAGCTTAGGTCCAAGCATGGTGGTACACACGTTTAATCCAAAACAATGCAGGTAAAGTTAGTTTGTAGAAAAAAGGCTCCCATGTTTGAAAATGATGTTTAATTGAATGACATAAAAAGTGACAAATCAGGGAATTTGACAGGACAGAATATGCCCAACTCTCAAGAGAAGAGAGAGGAAAGGGAAGCTAGTTAATGGGCAATGCAGAAAGAGAGGTGGTAGTTTTACCAGGACAATAGGAGACAGGGAGAGATAGATAGATAGAGAGAGAGAGAGAGAGAGAGAGAGAGAGAGAGAGAGAGAGAGAGAGAGAGATGGATAGAGAGATAGAGACAACAGACAGAGAGACAGAGAATGAATTCAGGCAAAGACCGAATGAGCCAGAGAAGATTGCTGGAGTTAGTTGAGGCCAACCATAGCAATTCAGGGGCAAGAGAGAAGACAAATTGAGTAAGTCAGCTGGGAGAAGAGTTTGATCCAGAACAGCTGAGTTGAACCAGCCAAGCCAGAGCTCAGTAAACTTTAAACCCCTTCCCAGATCTAGCCAATGGTCAGAATATTCTCCACAGTTGAGTGGAGAGTGTGATATGACTTTCTCACGTACTATGGTGCCTCACATTTGACCATGTCCCCTGGAGGGGGAGACCTGGTGGCACTCAGAGGAAGGACAGCAGGTAGCCAAGAAGAGACTTGATACCCTCTGAGAATATATAGGGGGAGGTGATCCCCCTCAGGAACAGTCATAGGGGAGGAGAATAATGGGAAAATGGGGGGGGGGAGGAGGAATGGGAGGATACAAGGGATGGGATAAACATTGAGATGTAACAAGAATGAATTAATAAATAAAAAAAAAGAAAAAAAAAGAACAAGAAAGAGTGAGCTTATTAAGCAGTCAGTCTCAAAGGCTCAAACATTCTAGGCCTAGTTTAGATGGTTCATGGTCTAGAAGCTCCCAGGACTAAGCATAGGTTAGCAGATGGAGGCAGTGATGCCCCCCAGACAACAGTTGAAACAGGCAAATAAAAGTGCCTTTTACAATTGGGGGCAGGGGCATTTCTGCAGGTCAGGCAGTGAGGTGGCAGGGGGTGGGGATATAAGAAAATGGGTCTTTAGGGACCAAATCTAAGGAGTGAGGCAGTTCAGCTAGCAGGCAACTCTCTCACCTGTTCTTCTGACTCAAAAGTAATTTTTTTTAAGAGGAGACATTTTGGGGGACCCCAAGAAGTGGTTCAGCAGTTAAGAGCACTTACTGCTCTTGCAAAAGTTCTAGCAGCCACATGGCAGCTCCTGCCTACCTGTTAAGTCCATCTTCTGACCTTTCTTGGCACCAGGCACATACATGCTGGCACACAAACACAGAAATACACACACACACACACACATTCATAAAAATAAAATAAATAAATGTTTAGAGCCCAAACCCAACCTTGTCACTTTAAACAAAACACCCTTGTTTTGAAATCTGTTTGTTCTGACAGCTGTGTATATTCCAACAGTGTTCTATGAGCCTCTTTCTTCATCTCCAGACTCTCGTTTCCTGACCAGGCTACAGAGAGCAAGAGTATGTGTGCTACCAATAGGTCTCACTGTGGTTCAGTCACTTGGGTATACAAAACACAACATTGTATTTACTCACGCTCCAAAACTAGCCAGCCAGAAGCCATCCTGCATATGTCTATCTCCTGGAACTCTTATACTTGAGACAAGAAATTCCATTATCATCCATCATACACCAAGCAATTCTAAATCTGCCTCTTTCTTCCATACTGACTACTCATGGTATGGTTCTTCACCTCTCATTTGGATGATTTTTATATTATGCATTTCTTACGTTAGAGACAGGGTCACATGTAGCCTAGGCTACCCTCAAACTCTCTATGTAACTTCCTGAATTATCTATGCACAGTAAGCCTTATGACACAGTTTCCTGGATTATCAAAACAAAGTATTTTCCTTTATTTTATGCTAATATATAGACAAACCACTTCCTTTATTCCCAAATTTATTTTTTTTCTTTTTTTCATTTTCTTCTTCCTCCTTCTCCTTCTTCTTGTTTATTTGTTTGTTTTGTGAGACAGGGTTTCTCTGTGTAGCCTTGGCTGTCCTGGACTTGCTTTGTAGACCAGGCTGGCCTCATACTCACAAACATTCACAGACCTCTGCCTTCTGAATGCTGGAATCAAAGGCATATACCAACATTTCTCAGATCCATTTCCAGATTTCTAATAATGTCTTCTCCCCAAATTCTTTCCATACCCAAATACAAGAGAACATTTTCCCTCAAAATTATCCCATCAAAAATAAATTCCTTATTGAGATTGCTGTATTAAAGACACCTTTTCAATTACTTCATTTTGAACAACAAATTACTATTTGGAAAAGACACATTAACCTGAAATGACCTCAATCAAAGCTAGATTTGGATGCTTATAGAGGTCACTTGGCATGGTGGAGGAAGTTTAAAAAAATTAACTTGAACACAGACCACGTTATTATTCCTGAAGAAATGACTTCAAACTGCAGTTCTGGGTTCCACTTAAATGCAAACTTTAAGACAAAAGTTTATTAAAATGCATTAGACACTTAGGTTGAGCTGGATAGATAGCTCAGTGAGTAAAGGGACCTGGCTCCAAGACTAAGGACATGATTTCTCCTTGAGACCTATATGGTAGAAGGAGAGAACCAACTTTGGTAAGTTGTCACCTGGCCTCTACTAGTACACCATATCACTCCCCCTTACTCACTAATACATACAATAAGAGTATGTATAGGTGCTTATTGTTGTGGTGCTCTTCACTGTGAGTAGGGAGAATCTGGATGCAACTTCTAATGTTGCCATTGTATTCAGATTCAAAAGGCATGACAATCAAGGAAGGGAATATAGAGCCAGGATTGAAAGTGGCTCTAGTAGGAAAGGTGAATATCAAAATGCATGCGTGGCATTTGAAGCAAACTGCAGCATGAAATATGAGAGCAAAACCAATCAGTCTGTGTACCAGTGCAGTTTACATACCATGTGCTCTGAAATACACATGCATAACTAACGTTTAAAATCAAGTATTATAGGTGGAAATTTGGCCATTGCAGCTATTGTCCTAAATGAAGTCTTCTCAAGGTAAAAAAAAGAAAAGATATTTTCAACCTTCAAATTTAACAAAATTACCATTTGACTTTTATTACAGGGCCACTTACATTTAGGCATCTATTCTGCTTATATCTCCTAGCAAAGATGTTCATCAGTCTATGCTTCCACTGACAGTATTCCTCAGTACTCTAAGGACATTTCTGCTGATGTACTTTGTGTTCTGCCTGATATAGACAATGTCTCTTGCCCTCCATTTTGTAAGGGGAATGAGTAATTAATTCTTTTCCCTCCACCCATCTCTCCCAGTCTTCATTAGCCCTAGTCAGTGACTGTTTCAGTATCTGTAGGAAATGTCCTCTACAGTTTCATATATTTGGAAGGCTGTTTTGCCAACTGGTAGCACAATTTTAGAAAATTACAAATTCTTTAAGGTATGAGGTCCTGTTGGAGAATATAGGTGAAGTGGATTTGCCCTTAGGGGCATACTTTGTTCCAGCTCTCCATTGTCTTGTTTCTTTTTTTCTGATTCTTTTGCACTCACTCTTTCCACCATTGTGATTTGCTTCACAACCAATCCAAAGAAGTAGAACAAATTGACAGCAGATCGAACCATTTAAAATTATAATCCAAAATAAGCATTCTCTTTAAAAAATATTTCTATTTGTATATGTGCACATGAGCACATGTGCATGTGTGTGTGTGCACGCACACACACACATGGAGAGTAGCCAGTGCTCTTAACTGCTAAACCATCTCTTCAATGCAAAACTAGCTATTTAGATGAGGAAAAGGATTCTCTAGAATGCTTCTATGTTCTCCTTAAGCTTCCCCAGTACCCAAGCAACAGGTGGTCAAATTGTAAACCTTCAACAGCTAGGTACTATGGCACTTAAGGATTATACACTAGATTGTTATTCAGCAAGAGTTAACCTCTGAAAAGATTGACATATCTGATACAACCAGGGTCTCCTTTCACTATTAAATGCATTACATATTGAATGATATATTTTTCATAGTTAAAAGAGAAGTTAAAGAAAGTCCTTTATGGGGCTGGAGAGATGGTTCAGAGGTTAAGGGCAGTGACTGCTCCTCCAGAGATCCTGAGTTCAATTTCTAGCAACCACATGGTGGCTCACAACCATCTATAATGTGATCTGATGGCATCTTCTGACCTGCAGGTGTACATGCAACCAGAGTACCATATGCATAATAAACAAATAAATAAATCTTTTAAAAAAGAAGTATTTTATAATAGCTAGTTTAGTGTCAAGTTGACTGGGCCACAGTGTGGTCAAATATTTAATCAAATGTGATCATTCTGCCTGTTTTTGTGAGTTTTTTCAGATGAAATTAGCATTTAAATTTATAGACCCAATACCCCTCCAATGTGAGTGGGATTCCTCCAATCAGTTGAAGACTTGAATAAAGCACAGAGGCAGATTTACACCAGCACAAGAAGGGACTATTGCTCCTGGTTGAATGCCTTTATATTGAGCATTGACTTGTTCCAATCCTTGAAGCTAACCTGCAGAAGAAACACTTCTTAGAACTTAGGCCTGCCAGTTTTCATGCAGGATCTATAGCAGCACCTATTCTGTGTCTCCTGCTTTGCCAACCACTCTACAGATCTTATGGTTTAGCCTACACAATAGTCTTGAGCCAGTTCTTTATAATAAATATTTATATCTTATACAATCTCTACATATCAACTGATATAGCTATCTGATTCTGTTTCTTGGAGAATACTGACTAATAGATACTACTGCCCCCCCCCCATCCCACTGTCCTTGTGTCATATATAAGGCTGGCATCAAAATCACTATGTCCCTGAGGATTTTGAACTCCTGGTCCTTGTGCATCCACCTCCTTAGTTCTGGGCTTACAGATGAACCACCAAGACCATGTCCAGTTATGTGATACTGAAGATTAAACCCATGATACTGGACTCTATGAAGGCACTCTTCTAACTAAGCTATGTTTCCAAAAACCAACCCTACTGCATTTTTTAAATTTAATTTTATGTGTGTGAGTGTTTTTGATGTATGCGTGTATGTACAGTGCATGTGTGCCTGGTGCCTATGGAAGGGAGAAGAGGGTATTGGATCCTCCATGTGGTGATTTGAATGAGAATGGTCCCCATACGCTCATAGATGTAAATGCTTGGTCACCAGGGAGTGGCTCTATTTGAAATGATTGGGAGGTGTGGCCTTGTTGGAGGAAGTGTGTCACTGGAGGTGGGTTTGAGGTTTTCAAAAGCCTAAGGGAAGCCCAGTGTCTCTCTCTTTCCCTGCAGCTAAGAGATCAGGATGTATAATTCTCAGCTATTTCTCCAGCACCATATGTCTGACTGCATGCTGCCATGCTTCCCTCCATGATTACAATGGACAACACCTCTGAAACTGTAAGCCAGCCCCAATTCAATGCTTTCTTTTATAAGAGTTGCCATGGTCATGGTGTCTCTTCATAGCAATAGAGCATTAAGATACCCTGGAACATGTGTTGCAGGTAGTTGATATCCACTGTGTGGGTCATAGAGAACAGTCAATACTCTTAACCACTGAGCCCCTCTCTATCCCCATTATGATCTTTGTTGTTTTGTTTTTTAGGCAAACTCTCTCTTTCTGGCTCTGGATGGCTGAAACTCACTTTTTGGACAAGGCTGCCCTTAAAATCCCCAACTTCTGATGATGACCTGAGTTTAATCTTTAGGAACCATGTGGTAGAAGGAGAGAACTATCCTCTGATCTTCATAGTGTACCACACACACATACAAATCAATAAATACAACGTATGATAAAAGTAAAATTTAAGTACACACAACTCAACAATAAAAAGGCATTCCAATCTCTCCAAAGTTTATGTGTAAGTGGGCAATAAACAGTCAAAACCCCAGCAAAATACTACTTTACATCCACTAGAATATCTAAAATCAAACAGATAAATAGGGGCTGGAGGCATAGCTCAGTGGTGGAATACCAGCCTGGAATGTGCACAGACCTAGGCCTGATTACCATCACTGCAGTCTAAGACTCTAACGATAGTAACAAGAATGGTACATGCCAGAGAAGTCAGAGCCTTCAGGCCCTGCTGCCAGAAATGGAAAGTGGTGTGCTGCCTTTGGGAAACATTGTGCTACTTTCCCAGAAATCTAAACAGAGTTCTCAGAGAGTCCAGAAATTCTGCTCCTAGGTATATATGTTTCATAGAACTGAAGCATGTTTACACAAAGCCTTGTGAGTAGATGTGCATAGCAGTGTTGGGAAAAGCTTGAATACAACTCCTGTCTTTTGGGAGATGAAAAACAAAACAAAATATGATCTATTCACATAAAGAAGTATTATTCAGGCACAAAAAGGGTGGAATGCTGATATACAGATTAACCTTAAAAACACTGCTTTCCCTTTGAGACAGGGTCTCTTGTAATCCAGGTTGTTCTTTATCCTGTAGCTAAGAATGACATTGAATTTTTTATTTTGATCATCTAGTCTATACCTCCTGAGTGTTGTGTGTTGAGTCACCACACTGGTGCAATTACAAGCTTATTAGACAAGCTACATTACCAACCCAACAGTTCTTTTGTTGTTGTTGTTGTTTGCTTTTTTTCTCTCTTTTTTTTATTAATTTATTCTTGTTATATCTCAATGTTTATCCCATCCCTTGTATCCTCCCATTCTTCCCTCCCTCCCATTTTCCCATTATTCTCCTCCCCTATGACTATTCCTGAGGGGGATTACCTCCCCCTGTATATGCTCGTAGGGTATTAAGTCTCTTCTTGGCAACCTGCTGTCCTTCCTCTGAGTGCCACCAGGTCTCCCCCTCCAGGGGACATGGTCAAATATGAGGCACCATAGTACGTGAGAAAGCCATATCCCACTCTTCACTCAACTGTGGAGAATGTTCTGACCATTGGCTAGATCTGGATAGGGGCTTGAAGTTTCCCGCCTGTATTGTCCTTGCCTGGTGCCTTAGTTTGAACGGGATCCCCGGGCACAAATCTGCCTATCATAATGTTCTACTTGTAGGTTTCTAGGACCCTCTGGATCCTTCTGCTTTGCTTTTTTGAGACAAGTTCACTCTGTCTAATCCTGGCTGAACTGGAACTCACTATGTATGGGTGGCCTGAAACTCATAGGGTCCCTCCTGCCTCTACCTCTCAAGTGCTGGGATTAAAGGCATGCACCATGATGCCCAGCCCAACAGTTCTTGAAATAAAATAAGTTAGACACAAATAGTCACATATTGTATGATTCATTTGATTAATTAGTTTTTCTTAAAGCAATGAGGTGCTTTTCTTCATATGTACAATATGATGTGATAACAATGTTGTGGCTATTTTATATGCAATGAAGACTCAAATTTCCCCATTCCTTTTTATTTTTTCAGCTTGTAACAGTGGGCTAATAACTGTATAGGAAAAAACTTATTTCCTTTCAGTAGCCACCTTCCAGCCATTTAAAAATAAGATTTTTAAAAATATTTTTAAGTGTGTGTATGTATGTATGTATATATTCATGTATTTGTGTGTGTCACAGCCATATGTAATGGTAATAATAAAAGTCATAAAGCCAGCACAGCTGCTTGACAAAGATCCAGCATTGTTGAGCCAAAGGATACAATAACCGCCAAGTGATCTCCCATTTTTTTTTGTCTTGATCTTCACATGTTACATGCTTGGGGTCTTTTATTATTTGTATAACTTTTATTATTTGTATGACTCATTTACACCTTCTCCCAGGACTACAGCTTCTAAGCTTCCCCCAGAAAAGTCCTGACTATAATACCCTTCCTGATTTTAGGGGAGATATCCTTATCTGGCCCTATTTGGAGGTCTTCCTTATGACCTGGAGGTTATAATCAAAATAAATTTGCCAGAGACCTCCTTATGTGGCCCTGACTCCAGGATACTCTTGCAACATCTGTCCCTGCACTTACTCAGGAACAAGATAACCGGAAGAAAGTTAACTTCAAAAAGTAAACAAAGACTCAGTGGGCTGGAGAAGTGGCAGCAGATCAAATTAAAAGCCTCTTCCTCCTACTGATGGACAATGAATCGTGTGGCTAAATGATAAAAGAATAAAGTATTAAGAACCTCCATTCTTAGAAAAGGGCACATACTTGTCATTGATCCAGCACCCTCATTCTGCCCCAGGATCACTCATATGTCCTATCCAGTTCTGGATATATTTGAATTTCCAGTGCCTGGCCAATGAATCAATTCATATTCACCAATGCATTGTGTTTCTACTTTGTCTCACGCAGCATTCCCTTTAACAGCAAATAGTCAAGATTTCAGTGTTTGTTATCTTTGACTAACAGTGGTTCCCATTTCTCACACATAAAAGAATCTGGAAGTAGGCGGGGGCTAAGACTTCATTAAATGCTCAGTGACACCCCAAGGTTGCAGAGGTGTCGAACAAATATGCTTTCTCTTTTCTGTGCAACTTAAACATGATATTCTAAGTCACAAATAAAATTATATATCTCTCTTACAACTGGGAGTACTTGAGATACTATTAGCCACTGAGATATTAGCAAAAGTCTCAGAAGTGGGCCAGGAATGGTTGCTTAAACTTGTAATCTGGGTGTTAGAGAGGGAAGTGGATCACAATATATTTGAGGTCAGCCTGGTCTACTTAGTAAGTTTCAGACCAGCCAGGAGGGCTACCCAATAAGACCCTGTCTCAAAACACACACACACAAACACACACACACACACAAACACACACACACACACACACACACACACACACACACACCACTGAAGGGGATTTTCAGGATGGGAATTTTGGAGGTGGGAACACAGTGAATATATGCATATATGCGTCTTTCCTTTGCTATTCCCCTTCTTCACATCTGGAATGAAACTGTGATGGATGGGGCTGGGGATATAGCTCTGATGGAACAGTGCTTGCCCGGGGCTCCCTTCTCAGCATCACATAAATCAAGTACATTAGTTACTTGTTTCATTGCTGTGACAAAATATCTGACAAAAACAGTTTGGGGAAAGGAGGTTTTATTTTAGCTCACAGTTTGAAGGTACAGTCCATGAAGGTGGGAAGGGGGAAGGCATGATGGCAGGAGCTTGAGGCAACTAGTAAGCTTGTATCTACAGTCAGGAGAGATGAATGTTAGTCCTTAGCTCAGTTTCTTTCTTTCTTTTTCTTCTTTCTTTCTTTCCTTTTAAAATTCAATACAGGACCCTGGCCTCTAGGATGGAGGCACCCACATTAATAGTGAGGCTTCCCACTTCAACTAGCCTAATCTAGAAATCCCTTCACAGACATGCCCAGAGGTTGGACTCCTAGGTGTTCAAGATCCTGTTAAACTGATAGTCAATATTAGCCATCATACTAGCCATAGCCTTTGTATTTCTAGCATTCAGGAGGCAGAGGCAGGAGCATCAGAAGATTGAGGTAATCCCCATCTTTAAAGTGAGTTCAAGATAAGCCTGGACTATATGAGAGTATCTCTCAAAAGGAAATGGAGGGAGAGAGGGAGGAGGGAGCAAATATGATAGCAAGAACTCTAATCAGCACCTTAGGAACAGACAGTTGACAAAGAGGAACAGAACCGAAAGGAGCAAAGATCTCGATTCATATCACGTAATCACATTGATAACTTTGAGCTCCCCACTGTGGACCAAATAAAGCTATACTACAAGGCTGAGTTTTTGCTTCCTGAAGTTGAATATAAGTTCTAACAGATTGACAGCCAACGTATCTGTAGCTGTTCTGGCCTACTTACTAAAGTTTAAAACTTGCTCCTGCATTGTTCATGGCATAAAACAGAAGACAGCATTTGTCACAAGCCATAGTTTTCTAGTTCCTAAAAGATATTATTCTAGCAACATATGTTTATCGCATCCAGTCCTGGTTAGAGGTTAAAATAAAGTCTTCATTAAAGATGTACTATGCAGCTCAATAGGTTAGTGTGTGTTCGTCTTGTACAGGTTCAATGCCTAGCACCAAATGAATTGGGGACAGTGGCGAAAGCCTGCAAACCCAGCACTTTGGAAACAGAGACAGGGGAGAAAGTTCAAGGTCATCTTCAGTTACTTAACAAGTTAGTGGCTAATTTGGTTTATGTTAGACCCTGTCTATAACAGTAATAATAATAATAATAATAATAATAATAATAATAATAATAATAATAATAATAATAATCTTTTAAGATTGCAGACACTCATTGGACCTGACACAGATGCACTAAATTCCTGTGGCAATGAGTATCCAACAAGGCTCCTTCAAATGATTGAGGGAAAATGTATATTTTTTCATGCACACACACACACACACACACACACACTTACATATCTGATTTCCATATAAATAAAAAAAGACTTTTATGTAGCACAGACTGTCTTGAAAACTCACTTTGTAGCCCAAGCTGTTCTCAAGCTTGCAAGACTACTCCTGAGTATTGGAGTGACAAGTATGAGCCACCACTTCTAGGGAAATCATATGAATTAAACTTTTTGTAGCAAGCTCAATACCTACCAAGAATGTATTCTTCTGCAAGAGCTGCACTGTTCTAAATAGTTAATGGCACTCCTTGCCCCCTTTACACATTTCTCTGATCTGTGCATGGGCCTCTCTCCATGCACTTGGCATTTTGAAATACAATTCTATTTTCTGTCCCTTTCAGCTTTGTCTGAAAGGCTTTTAAGGTCAGCAACTGTGTTTCTCTATTTCCTTACAGATAAATCTAATTACTTAACACTGGATAAATGCCCTGCAAATACTAGTTGATTTGAATAAAGCACTAGAATAAAGCTCATCACGCTTTGAAGGAGATTCATCAGCAAGACATATCTCAAATACCCTGTACTTACAAACTGCATAGTACACAAAAAGGGAAAAATCCATTAAAAGTACTCAAGTCCTTAAGAACTTGACTTTGACGACCCATGAAGAAAACCAAGGAGAACATTGAGTTCTCCTTGACAGGTATTCATTATTTATCCTTCCTGTCAGAAATCATAGATTTTTGTTTATCCTTCCTGTTTAATCAGCACCAAGAGGCATAATGGCTGTGAAAGGGCCCAGTGTGTCCGCATCCCCTTCAGCCTCCCACTTCAGGGCAGAGCCGATGAGCTCATTTGCAGAGAGGCTTGCCAAGCTCTGCATATGTTTTGTAATATAAATAGACCACATCTTAGGCATATCAGCAAGATAGAAGCAGCCCTCCCTACCCAAAGTCTGCTGAAGTAGAAATTCTCACCTTAAAAAAACGTAGACAGACAAACCACTTCCGATTTCTACTTCTCCAGGAATTTAAGGATGTGTTGTGTGAAAATCACAATCTTTGGCAAACTTAGTTGAGATATGGACTACCCCAGTTTTTTTAAGCCCAAGTAAAAGAGTAAATGGTAGTCCTATTTAGTTTCAGACTTTCAACTAATCATTAGACTTTATGACTACATTTTTTTAAGATTTTAAATTTTGTTATATATTTGCATGTATGCATGTATACCAGATACATATCTGGTGTCCATCAGATCAGAAGAAGGTGTCACATCTCCTGGAATGGGAATTTCAAATGGTTGTAAACCACCATTTGGGTGCTGGAAACCGAATCCTGTTCCCCTATAAGAGCAATGAGTGCTCTTAACCAATGAGCCATCTCTCAAGGCCCTCTTGTGTACTTCATGTATATTTTTTTATCAATAGTGACTCTGGTTAATGATCTGGATTATAACCTATTGTATTAGCTTAAACATAAATAGATAAGATTCTCTATGTTACTTATAAATCAAACCTGATATGTTGGCTTATTTATGATACAAATGTCCAATCAGTCAAAAATAAAGGTGAAGTTGACCATAACACCAAATAATACTGGGCTGTACAACCTTCCTTATACATTTTCTTTAAACTAGTTCTCTACAATGCTGGGGATCTTATTTGTTTGGTGGAGTGTTCCCTTAGCATGTAGGATGTCCTGGGTTTGATCCCCAATGGCACATGAAATTAGTATGGTGGCACATGCACTCAGGAGGTAGAGGCAGGAGAATCAGAGCTTCAAGGTCATCAGCTTCATATAACTATGCACCAAGAAAGCCTGGAATATATGAGCCTCTGCATTAAAACAAAACAAAAATAGTTCCTTAGAAGAATTGGGAAAATATGTTTTAACATTTATGGAATTCCTGCTCTGCTCTAGACACTTCTAGTGTGATAATAACTTCAATTATCAACTTGAATGGATTAAGAAATGTTTAGTGAGAATGGGAGATGGAGCAGTGCTAAAGTGCTTGCTGTGCAAGAATGAGGAGATGAATTAATATCCCCAGCACCCATGCACATGCCCAACATGGCAGTGTTTGCCTGTAACCCTAACACTGGGCAGGTATGGAGGGAATAGGCAAAGACAGAAGGGTCGCTGGGGCTTGCTTGCTAGCTAGTCTAGTCAAATTGATGTGTTCCAGGTTCAGTGGGAGACCCTGACTCAAAAAGCAAGGTAGAGACTGAGAAACAGTCCCTAGGTCAAATTTTGGCCAACATATACACACGCATAAGTACACCAACATGTATTTATATATATATAAAGACCACACACACACACACACACACACACACACACACACACAGACACACACACACACAGATTGTCCATGGTATTTATGAGCCACAGCTTTGGAATATTTCTGTGATGATATTTGCAGTGAAAACAAACTGAAAGGTAAGACCTACCCTGAAAGCAGGCGGCCTCATCCCATGAGCTAGTGTCCTAAACTGAAGAAAATACTGGGTGAGAGAAAGCCAGCTGAGCTCACTACAGAGGCAATGTGACCATCTGCCTTAGGCTCCTGTTGCCATGCCTTCCCTGCCAAAATGAATTGTATCCTCTCAAACTTTAAGCCAAAAATAGATGCTTCCTTCCTTCTTTAAGTTGCTTTTGTCAGGTACTGTGTTATGGCAATGAGACAAGCAACTGCTACAACGAGGCATTTCCACAGGATAACCTCATGAAGTAAGTTGTTACTATCTTCACTTGGGGGCCAGGAGGCCTAAATGGGCAGGACACAGCACACATACCCTCTTTATCTTGTCATTTATCACTCTGCATGAAACTAAGGGGTACTTTCTTCTAGTAATATTACTTTCATTATGAAGGACTTAAAATTTCAAACTTTATGTTGGGAATTTTTCAAACCTTCACTCTTCAATTTGAAACTACATAGATAATCCACAACAGTTTCTCATATTTTAAAATATATTTATTTTTCTATTATGTATGTGAGTGTTTTTGCTGCCCAAGGAGGTCAGAAAATGGTGTTGGATGTTGGATCCCCCTGGGAATGGAACATGGGTTTTCCTTGAGATCAGAAAGGGGTCTTAACTGCTGAACCACCATCTCTTCAGGCCCTCAGTTTGTTTTTAAAGTATGAGCAAGCATGAAGTAAAGCCTTTTTTAAAACAAGGAGTGAACGATGAGATTAACAATACTCAAGAAACAAAACAAGAAGGGTCTATGCTATCATTCCAGGTGGCACAACCTCAGTTCTATTTGCTGTTAATCAGAACTGTCATTCTAATTCTATTCTTGTTTGTTGTTATTGTTTTCATCTTGTGCCCAGACTGAAACAGTTTTATCCTCTGAGGATTATTTCTAAAAATAAAATCAGAAAGAAACACATCAAAGTCTCTATCTTTGGTTTCTAAATGTTATTTTTAACCTCTTTCTTTTAACCATTACTCCCTACTAGGACACACTCTGTCCACGGCACCCCTACGAGTCCCATACAGTTAAAAAGGATTTTATCTTTGAGCTTCGCTTCATGTGCTCCTGTCTCCTTCATCACCACCAGAGACCCCATAAAGGAAACACAGAATGCTCAGCGGGGCACAGCCCTGAGCGTTGAGGCATTGATTCTTGTCATTTCTCCATGTTTTCCTTTTAGGAAACATCAAGCCAAGTCTGACCTAAACATTCAACATTCGCTTATAAGTCATTCTGGTACTTTGGCCACACTTCCTGGGTCTCTCCTCACTTCCTTCTCTTTCTGATTTCCAAAGTTGGAATCACTGAAGACTATCCCTCAGTCTTTCTCCAAAAACATTGCTTTTTAAACAGAGGGTCATTTCCCTGCAGGGCACACATGAAAATGTTGGGAGACTTTTTTGGTTGTCACAATTAGAGGAAGATACTACTGATTACTAATGGGTAAAGGCCAAGGGCGCTGCTCCTAACTACCCTAGATTACAGTGCTCACAATAAAGAATTATCCTCCCCTAATGATAATAATGCAAAAATGAAAATCTTGAAATGAAAGATTTTATTCAACTTGTGAAATGCTAAGATTCAGAGTATGTTCTCATGACTCAGGTCCTCATGCTTGCATGACAAGCACTACATAGAGTGAGACATCTCCCTAGCTCTCAATGAACCACCTTAGATTCACATTTTGGGTTCATGGAAATCATTTTATGCAAATGTTACAATGATTAGAATTAAGCAATAGTGAAACTGTTAGAAACTTCATTTGGGAAATGAGGATTCCATCAAGACCAAAAAGTTCTTAGGATGAGATTAAATCTACATATTTCTTGTCACCTGTGATACTAGCCCCAGCATGAGAACTCTAGTCTTGTGCTGATTCCCTTCCAGCAACTTTCCCACAGCTGACATGACTCCCTTGGGTGAAACCCATATCACAGTTCCCTTCAGCTCATTATTTTTCTACGTTGTTGTTAGAAAGGCACTTTTGGACAGTGCTGGGATCAGCAAACAGTAGCCTGTGGGTCAAACACAGGCTGCCATTTGTTTTCATATGCCCTATTAGCAGAATTATTTTACAACTTCCAAATAATTGCTGGGAAGCAAATAATTCATGGCACATGGAAATTATAATCAATTTGGATTTCAGTATCTGTAAATTAAGTTTCATGTGCATAAACCACATTCATTCATCTTTGTGTGCCCTAGACTATAGCAGTCCTCTTCAGTAGTTGTTACACACACTATAAGGCTGATCATGACACACACAAATAAAAGGACCTGGGGGCAGGAAAGATGGCTCAGTGATTAAGAGCACTTGCTGTTCTTACAGAGAATCAATGTTCTGTTCCTAGTAACCACATGGTAGCTCAAATTGTCTGCAATTCCTGTTCCAGGGGGAATCTAATCCCTCTTCTAGTTTTTGAGAGTACCAAGCATGCAGGAGGTGCACATATGTACCCACTGACAAAATACTCATACACAGAAAATAAGAATAAATATTAAAAGAAAGAAGCTGAGCATGGTGGCACACATCTGTAATCCCAGCACTCAGGAGGCAGAGGCAGGCAGATCGCTGTGACTTTGAGGCCAGCCTGGTCTACAAAGTGAGTCTAGGAAAGCCAAGGCTACATAGAGAAACCCTGTCTCTAAAAATCAATGTTACCACCATCACCACCACCACCACTACCGCCGCCACCAATAATAATAATAATAATAATAATATTAATAATAATAATAATAATAATAATAATAGAACCCAGGGGAAATGTAATATGTCTATACATTAGCATTTGGAAGACAGAGAGAGAATGATTGTGAGGCTACATAGCAAGATCCTGTCTTGAAAAAAAGACAAAATGGGCTGGTGAGGTTGCTTAAGTGGTAGCATGATAGTCTAGTATGTAGGAAACTCTAGGTTCAGTCCCTAGTACCACATAAACTGGATATGGTAGCACATCCCTGTATCACAGAGGCAGGAGAAGAGGAAGTTTAAGGATACCCTTGAATACATAGTTAGGCCAAAGGTAGACTTGGCTATATGAAACCCTGCATTAAAAGAAAAAGAAAATGAAAAAGTAGAACCAAAAGCAAAGAAAGGGGACTATAGATATATCTTGGAAAACTGTGCAAGGCTGAAGATTCAAGCACTAATACCAAATCATCATCATCATCATCATCATCATCATCATCATCATCAAAAGAAAAGGAATACCAAAAGACAGATTTAAGTTTTGTTTCAGTTAGCAGTATGGTCTTTGGGTGAGATCCAGTGTCTGTGAGTTTCTAGTTAAATGGAAGTGATGGTATTTTCCAAGAAGGATTGTTAGACAGACCACAAGAACACCAATAAAACCAATAGCATGAACTCAGTACATCTAAGCAGGAGTAGTGTAATAATATTTGTTATTAGAGCAAGCTTTAGTATACTTTAAGAGTGTCTATGTGCAATGCCCCTGTTTGTAACTCCAAATTTAAGAAGACTGTCTAGTCTATTTATTTTGGCCATTAACTCAATGATGGATGCTCAAGGATGGTTGAGCATCCTTGACAGTTTGGGCTCATTAGAAAATAGGAGAAAAGTTAGTATCTTTGTAATTCACATATCATCCTACCAAATTATGGCCTCCCCTAGTAAGTAGTTTCCTGCAAAACTCTCTCCTAAATGATACAGGTGATAATATCTGAAATAGGAAACAGTTATAATCAACTTGATCTTCTGCTCAACTGTCTGGTATCAAGAATGTCAGAAAATACATTTTGTTAACAAAAAGCAGAAGGGGCATGAACATGATGTTGGCAGAAAACAACTACAAGCTATCAGATCTTCTGTCTTTCAGATTCCTTGGACCAGTCTTCCTAATGCTGTGACCCTTTAATATAGTTCCTCATGTTGTGGTGACCCCCAATCACAAAATTATTTCATTGCCTCTTCATAATTGTAATTTTGCTACTGCTATGAATTATAATGTAAATATTTGATATGTGATCTATGTGAAAAGGTCATTGGACCCTCAAAGGGCTTGTGACCCACAGGTTGAGAATTGCTGCCCTTAGGGTACTCACAGTGTCCGAAGAAGCAGATACCAATGATGTGATGTTTGATTGGCCTCCCCAAATTGCCAAAGTGAAGATATAGGGGCATGCTTCACACTTACCTTGCCCGTGCCCTCCTTTGGAACCTTGACCTCAGCACTGGCCACCAACTCCAATCCTTTAGGAGATTCTGCCATCACTAGTAGATCCTTGGACTCAGGCTTGCCTTCTGACTTACAGCTCACTCCCAGAGCCGAAAAGAGGTCAGTTTTAGCTCTTTTTCTTTGTACGACCCCATCCTTTCCCCCATTTACATACAACCATTTTCTCTTGATCTTTGAAGCAATTTTTGCTGTGCGAAGAGTCACTCTCAGTCACTTTAGGCTTTCTTCCCACTGAACTCCCCGTTCTGAGGCCCTTTCTGGGGTGATCCACATCCATCACGAGTGACAAGGCACAAGGCGTCATCCTGCTAATTAACATATGGCCTAATTATGGCTGTGTTACATTTTAGAAGACAGAATTAAAGTCTGAAGTGACCTAAGTAATTAGGAAGGCATAGACAGGGTAAAAAAAAAAAAAAAAGGAAGCAGCAGCAGTAAGGTTGAGATTGTCAGTAGCCTAACCATGACAGGTGATATTGTAAAGGAACAAAGGCAGGAAAAACAACAACTGACTGAAGTTGGATACAAGTTCCCACATGCTGTTGTTGGTTTTTGAACCATCAAATGTAGAGCTGTGCGCGCACGCATGTGTGTGTGTATGTGATGGTGGGCAGTAAGAGAAAATAAAGAATTTGAACTTTCTCACAGAATTTCAGAAAAAAAAAAAAAGAAAGGGGCAGGTCTGACAGTAGAATTGACATGCTGGACCATGTAGTAAGTGGTAAGGCCAGGGCCAGGGCGAGGGCAGGCAAGGGCATGAGGTAGAGGCTGGCTGAGTTTTGATACAAGGTGATCTTGGGTCAACAATGTGAGCATGAGTCTCTGAACTGTCAAAAGACCTGGGAACACTGACAAGAAGTGCGAACAAGAGGAAAGAGACAGAAGGCAAGGGAAAGTTTGTCACAGAGCAAATTAGCCGTCAGAGTTACTGCACTTCAATCCAAGTAGGGACCTAGAGACTTAGAGTAGACCACATCTTAACAACGTTTGTCCTTAGAAATCTGTTCTGTTAATACTTTAATCTTTGGGAGATCCAAGATGGCGGCGAGCAGTGTGGGCCGTGTTTGGAGGCTCCAGTGAACAATTCAGAGAATTACACAGATTTCTGAGCCAGGAACACCAAGGTCCCCATACCACAGCAGCGGGAGTGCTCCACGGTTCGGAGGGACCAGGGTGCGGAGGATCTGCATGCCCTGCACACGGGAGGAGCGCGGATTTTCTCGGATCGGAGCAGCAGCGGCAGAGGCAGCAGCAACAGCGGCGGCACCAGCGGCACCAGCGGCACCAGCGTCAGCAGTGGCAGTGGCTGAGGTTTGCAGCTCTGAGCCTTCCAGTGGAGGCGATTAGTGTGGTGGCCGGTTGGAGTTGCTGCAGGAGAAGGGACTCTGGACGGGATTTGGGTCACGTGGTGCCTTGTGACCCAAACTGGACTCGGCGGACAGTTCAGCCCCAGAGTCCCGGGTTCAGCTCAGTGCGCAGTACCGTGGAGACACTGTCTCAGTGCAGCAAGCAATTCTGCCCTAGGCACTAGCTCAACTCAGCCACAGCTCCCCTGCTGTGACACAGGCTGGGCGGAGCTCTCAGTTCCACCCTAGGCACCAGCTCAGCGCAGCCGCAGTTCTCCTGCTGTGACGCACGCTGGGCGGAGCTCTCAGCTTTACCAGAGGCACCAGCTCAGCGCAGCCGCAGTTGTCCAGCTGTGACGCAGGCTGGGCGGAGCACTCAGCTCCACCAGAGGCACTAGCTCACATCAACGAGCAATTCTGCCCAAGACACTAGCACAGCTCAGCGGGCAGTTCTGGGGCGCTAACACAGGCTGAGGTCAGCATGCAGATTCAGCCCAGAGGCCCTAGCTGGACTTGCCGGGCAGATTGGGCCCAGAGACTCTAGTTGAGCTGTGCGCATAGGCTTGGCGGCTCCAAGACTCTGGCTGGACTATCCACGCAGTATAGGCCCAGAGTCCCGGGCTGAATTCAGTGTGCAGTGTGAGTCCAGAGTCCCTGGCTGAGCTCGGTGCACAATTCCGCCCCGGAGACTCGGGTGGAGCTCGGCCTGCAGTTTGGGGCCTGAGTCCCTAACTGTGCTTTGCAGACAGATTAGGCCCAGAGACTCTAGTGGAGCTTTTGGCACAGTCCTGGCTCTAAGACTCTGGTTGGACACAGGGTGCAGTTTGAATCCAGAATTCCTGGCTGAGCTTGGCGGACAGTTCAGGTCCTGAGTCAATAACTGACCACAGCACACACTTTGGGCCAAAAGCCCCTAGCTGAGCTTGGTGCGCAGTCCCAGCCCCCCAAAATTTGGGCTGGACCCTGTGTGCATTTTGTGCCCAGAATCCCTACCTGAGCTCAGCAGACAGTTCAGGCCCTGAGAATCTAGCTGAGCTCGGCGTGTGGATCGGGCCCAGTGTCCCTGGCTGGACTTGGCAGGTAACCCAGAAGGCTGTGGATACCTTGGCCTGACCCAATGCTCATACAGAGACCCAGAACAATTGAAGGACCCACAGCACAGGGGAGCTGAGGATCACTGGCTGTGAGAGACCAAATTGACAGGGCTAACCTCCTGCCATCCACACCACTGAAGTATCAGAGCTTCCAGCCTACAGAAATTGTGAGAAAACAAGTGAATCTATCATCAGACTCCCTCCATCCAACTCTGGAAACTACCCAACAAAAACAAAGGGACCAAGATGTCTAAAGAACAGCGTAAAAGCATACGCAAAAAAACCCAAAACAACATGGCGTCTCCAGTTTCCAGCTATCCCAAAGAAAACAACCCAGAGAACTCAAATACAACGGAAATACAAGAAAATGACCTCAAATCCTTAATAATGAGGATATTAATGGAGGAAACAAATAAAATTGGTAATCAAATGCAGGAGGACGCAGTCAAACAGGTGAGAGACATAAAGGAAGACATAGAGTGGAACTGGAAAAATTTCAGGAAAATGAAAACAACCAGATGAAAGAAATCAAAAAATCAGTTCAAGATCTGAAGACGAAAATGGATTCAATGATAAACACACAGACAGAAGAAAAACAAGAACGTGTGACCTCAGAGAAGAAGGCGAGCAACACAGAGGTGAGCTTTTCTAACAGAATCCAAGAGATGGAAGAACGAATCTCAGGTCTAGAAAATACAATCACAGATCTTGAAGCAACCATTAAGGAAAATGCCAAATCTGGAAAACTCCTGACACAAAACATCCAAGAAATTAAGGACACCATGAAAAGAAGAAATCTGAGGATAATAGGCATTGAAGAAAGAGAAGATATCAGTCTCCAAGGCCCAGAAACTATTCTCAATAAAATTATAGAAGAAAATTTCCCCAATCTAAAGAAAGAGATGCCTATAAACATACAAGAGGCCTACAGAACACCAAATAGAATTGACCAGAAAAGACAAACTGCCCGCCACATAATAATCAAAACACAAAACGTACAGAACAAAGAAAAAATATTAAAAGCTGCAAGGGAAAAGGGCCAAATAACATTTAATGGCAAACCTATCAGAATTACACCCGACTTCTCAGCAGAGACTATAAAAGCCAGAAGGGCCTGGACAGAGATCCTGCAAACCCTAAGAGGCCACAGATGCCAGGCCAGATTACTTTACCCAGCAAAACTATCAATAACCATTGATGGAGAAAACAAAATATTCCAGGACAAAAACAAATTCAAACAATACCTATCCACAAATCCAGCTTTACAGAAGGTTCTAGAAGGAAAACTCCATCCCAAAGGGTCAACCTACAACCAAAACAACCCAGGAAATAGATAACTATCCCATGGCAAAAACACAACTACACAAACGCTCGACTGGAAACAACATCAAAATTAAGACTCTGAACAGTCACTGGTCATTAATATCTCTCAACATCAATGGTCTCAATTCTCCAATAAAAAGACACAGACTAACTGAATGGGTGCATAAACAAGATCCAACATTCTTCTGCATTCAAGAAACACATCTCACCCATAATGATAGGCATTACCTCAGGGTAAAAGGTTGGAAAAAAATATTCCAAGCAAATGGTCACAAGAAGCAAGCAGGCGTAGCCATTTTAATATCGAACAAAATAGACTTTCAGCCAAAATTAATCAAAAGGGATGAGGAAGGACACTTCATACTCATCAAAGGTAAAGTCAACCAAGATGACATCACAATTCTGAACATCTATGCTCCCAATACAAGGGCACCCACATTTGTAAAAGATCTGCTTAAAAAGCTTAAACCACACATCGATCCCCACACAATAATAGTGGGGGACTTCAACACCCCACTCTCACTGAAGGATAAGTCATTGAAACAGAAACTAAGTTGAGAAATAACATCATTAACCAATGCCATGGGTCAAATGGATCTAACTGATGAACCTTTCACCCAAACAAGAAAGAATACACCTTCTTCTCTGCACCCCATGAAACCTTCTCCAAAATTGATCACATCGTAGGTCACAAAACAAGCCTCAACAGATACAAGAAGATTGAAATAATACCTTGTATCCTATCAGATCACCATGCTCTTAGGCTGCAATTCAACAACACAAGAAATAACAAAAAGCCTACACGTACGTGGAAACTAAACAACTCTCTGCTAAATGACACCTGGGTCAGGGAAGAAATAAAGAAAGAAATCAAGGAGTTTCTGAAATTCAATGAAAATGAAGGAACAACATACCCAAATTTGTGGGATACATTGAAAGCAGTACCAGGAGGAAAATTCATAGCACTAAGTGCCTTTAAAAAGAAATTGGAAACATCGCACATAAGCACCTTAAGGACACAACTGGAAGCCCTAGAAAAAAAAGAAGCAGAAACACCCAAAAGGAGTAGACCTCTGGAAATAATCAAACTCAGGGGTGAAATTAACAAATTAAAACCTAAGAAAACAGTCCAAAGAATCAACAAAGCCAAAAGCTGGTTCTTTGAGAAAATCAACAAGATAGACAAACCGTTAGCCAAACTAACTAAAAGGCAGAGAGACAGTATTGAAATCAACAAAATCAGAAATGAAAAGGGAGACATAACAACAGACACTGAAGAAATACAAAGAATCATAAGATCCTACTTTGAAGGCATATATGACACAAAATTTGAAAATCTAAGGGAAATGGACGATTTTCTTGATCAATTTCATTTGCCAAAGTTGAGTAAAGAAGAGATAAACAAGCTAAATAGTCCCATTTCCCCTACAGAAATAGAAGCAATCATTGATAGTCTCCCAACCAAAAAAAGCCCAGAGCCAGATGGTTTCAGGGCAGAATTCTACCAGACCTTCAAGGGTGAGCTACTCCAAAAGATAGAAATGGATGTAAAATTACCAAATTCATTCTATGAGGCCATAGTCACATTGATACCTAAACCTCAAAAAGACTCAACAAAGAAAGAGAATTTCAGACTGATTTCTCTTATGGACATCGATGCAAAAATACTAAATAAAATACTTGCAAAACAAATACAAGAACACATCAAAGATATCATTCATCACGACCAACTAGGCTTCATTCCAGGCATGCAGGGATGGTTTAATATGCCGAAATCCATCAATGTAATCCGCCATATAAACAAACTGAAAATAAAAAACCACATGATCATCCCTTTGGATGCAGAGAATGCATTTGATAAAATCCAACACCCATTCGTGTCTAAGTTTTAGAGAGATCGGGGATACAAGGAACTTTCCTCAACATAATAAAGGCTATATACAGCAAGCCAATAGCCAAAATCAAAGTAAATGGTGAGATACTCAAGGAAATTCCTCTAAAATCGGGAACAAGGCAAGGCTGCCCACTCTCTCCATATCTCTTCAATATAGTACTCGAAGTTCTAGCCAGAGCAATAAGACAACAAAAGGAGATCAAGGATATCCAAACGGGAAAGGAGGAAGTCAAATTATCCCTATTTGCAGATGATATAATAGTGTACATAAGTGACCCTCAAAATTCCGCCAGAGAACTCCTACAGCTGATAAACACCTTCAGCAAATTGGCTGGATACAAAATTAACTCAAAAAAGTCTGTAGCCTTCCTATACACAAATGACAAGCTTGCAGAGGAAGAAATTAGGAAAACCACACCCTTCACATTAGCCACAAGCAATATAAAATATTTAGGAGTCACTCTAACTAAGCAAGTGAAGGACTTGTTGGAAAAAAATTTCAAAACTCTGAAGAAAGAGATTGAAGATGACCTGAGAAGATGGCATGATCTTCCTTGCTCATGGATCGGGAGAATTAACATAGTAAAAATGGCCATTCTACCAAAAGCAATCTACAGATTCAATGCAATCCCTATCAAAATACCTACACAATTTTTTAAAGACATTGAAAGTTCAATTCTGAACTTCATATGGAAAAACAAAAAACCCAGAATAGCTAAAACAATCTTGTACAATAAAAGGTGCTCCGGAGGAATCTCCATACCTGATCCCAAACTGTACTATAAAGCAATAGTAATTAAAACAGCTTGGTACTTGCACAGCAACAGGCTGGTTGATCAGTGGAATCAAATCGAAGACCCAGGTATGAATCCACACACATATGGTCACTTGATTTTCGACAAAGAAGCCAAATCCATTCAATGGAAAAAGGATAGCATCTTCAACAAATGGTGCTGGTCTAACTGGAGGTCTATGTGTAAAAAAATGCAACTGGACCCATATTTGTCACCTTGCACAAAACTCAAATCCAAGTGGATTAAAGACCTCAACATAAAACCAGAGACACTAAGCCACTTAGAAGAAAAAGTGGGGAAGAGCCTGGAACATATTGGCACAGGAGACAACTTCCTGAACAGAACACCAACGGCCCAGGCCTTAATGTCAACCATTAATAAATGGGACCTCATGAGGCTGAGAAGCTTCTGTAAGGCTGGAGACACTGTCAAGAGAACAAAGCGACAGCCTACAGACTGGGAAAAGATCTTCACCAACCCTACATCTGACAAAGGTCTAATATCCAAAATATATAAAGAACTCAAGAAGCTAAACACCGCCAAACCAAATAACCCAATTGAAAAATGGGGCTTGGAACTAAACAGAGAATTCTCAACAGAGGAATATCAAATGGCTGAGAAACACTTAAAGAAATGCTCAACCTTCTTAGTCATCAGGGAAATGCAAATCAAAACAACTATGAGATTCCATCTTACACCCATCCGAATGGCTAAGATAAAAAATTCAAGCGACACCCCATGCTGGCGAGGATGTGGGGAGAGAGAAACACTCCTTCATTGCTGGTGGGAATGCAAACTAGTACAGCCACTTTGGAAATCTATCTGGTGCTATCTCAGAAAAATGGGAATAGGGCTTCCTCAAGACCCAGCTATTCTACTCCTTGGAATATACCCAGAAGATGCTCCAGCACACAACCAGAAAGTTTGCTCAACCATGTTCATAGCAGCCTTATTCATAATAGCCAGATCATGGAAACAGCCTAAGTGTTCCTCAGTAGAGGAATGGATAAACTGTGGTAGGAATTCCCGAAATTTGTGGATAAATGGATTGAGCTAGAAATGATCATAATGAGTAAGTTAACCCAGAAGCAGAAAGACGTAAATGGTATATACTCACTTATATCTGCATACTAGCCCAAGGGGCATGTCCCACAAAAGCCTTCACTTACCAGGAAACTGGGACAGAGGGGAAGACATCCTGTTGGGAGTCTAGATGAGAGAAGCATGGGAGAATGGCAAAGTAGAAGGATCCAGAGGGTCCTAGAAACCTACAAGTAGAACATCATGATAGGCAGATTTGGGCCCAGGGGTCCCGCTCAAACTAAGGCACCAGCCAAGGACAATACAGGCGGTAAACTTTAAACCCCTACCCAGATCTAGCCAATGGCCAGAACAGTCTCCACACTTGAGTGGAGAGTGTGATATGACTTTCTCACGCACTCTGGTGCCTCACATTTGACCATGTCGCCTGGAGTGGGAGACATGGTGGCACTCAGAGGAAGGATAGAAGGTTACCGAGAAGAGACTTGATACCCTACGAGCATATACAGGGGGAGGTAATCCCCCTCACGAACAGTCATAGGGGAGAGGAATAAGGGGAAAAGGGGAGGGAGGGAAGAATGGGAGGACACAAGGAATGGGATAACCATTGAGATGTAACAAGAATAAATTAATAATAAAAAATTTTAAAAAATACTTTAATCTTTGTGGAGAGAGAGGAACACTCCTTCATTGCTGGTGGGAATGCAAACTAGTATAGCCACTTTGGAAATCTATCTGGTGCTATCTCAGAAAAATGGGAATAGGGCTTCCTCAAGACCCAGCTATTCCACTCCTTGGAATATACCCAGAAGATTCTCCAGCACACATCAAGAAAATTTGCTCAACCATGTTCATAGCAGCCTTATTCATAATAGCCAGATCATGGAAACAGCCTAAGTGTCCCTCAGTAGAAGAATGGATAAAGAAACTGTGGTACTTTTACACTATGGAATACTATTCAGCTATTAAAAACAAGCAATTCCCAAAATTTGTGGACAAATGGATTGAACTAGAAATGATCATAATGAGTGAGTTAACCCAGAAGTAGAAAGAGTCAAATGGTATATACTCACTTATATCAGCATACTAGCCCAAGGGGCATGTCCCATGAAAGTCTTCACTCACCAGGAAACTGGGACAGAGGGGAGGACATCCTATTGGGACTCTAGAGAGAGAAGCATGGGAGAATGGCAAAGTAGAAGGATCCAGAGGGTCCTAGAAACCTACAAGAACATTAGGATAGGCAGATTTGGGCCCAGGGGTCCCGCTCAAACTATGGCGCCAGCCAAGGATAATATAGGCCGTAAACTTCAAACCCCTACCCAGATATAGCCAATGGACAGGACATTCTTCCCAGTTAAGTGGAGAGTGGGGTATGACTTTCACACATACTCTGGTGCCTCATATTTGACCAGGACCTCTGGATGGGGAGACCTGGTGGCACTCAGAGGAAGGATAGCAGGCTACCAAGAAGAGACTTGATACCCTATGAGCATATAAAGGGGGAGGAAGTCCCCCTAAGTCACAGTCATAGGGGAGGGGAGTAAAGGGAAAATGGGAGGGAGGGAGGAATGGGAGGATACAAGGGATGGCATAACCATTGAGATGTAATATGAATAAATTAATTTTAAAAATTCAAAAAAAATCTTTGTGGACCAACCAATCTCTGTCTACCATAGAGATATATCATCCAGTAGTAAGACAAAATTGAACATAGTAATGCTTCAATCAAATGCTTACAAACCTAAACAGTTTGTACAAGGCCTATGTGTTGTCAACCCTTTCCTGAAGAAGTCTCTCAATGTCTTGCAGCAAAGACTGTATTTGTTTATTTAGTGTTTGTTTGTTTGTTTGAGGCTAGCCTCAAGCCTACTATGTAGCTGAGAAGATTCTTACACTTCTGATCTTCTTGTAGCAACTGGAGACCAATTGTTCAAATATGTGAGCTTTGGGGGACATATTCATTCTGTCACACAGACTCTACTATTCCTCATGAACGTTGGTTACAGGTATTTACCACTCATTATACCTAGTTTTACATGGTGCAAGTGACAGAACCCAGGGCTTTATGCATTCTAGACAAAGATTCTACCAACTGAGCTATAGTTCCAGCCCTAGAAAAATTGAATTTAAAAAATGTCATCCCAGCAGTGGTGGCACATGCCTTTAATCCCAGCACTCTGGAGGCATAGACAAGAAGATCTCTGAGTTTGAGGCCAGCCTGTCTACAGAGTGAGTTACAGGACATCCAGGCCTATGCAAAGAAACCCTGTCTTGAAAACAAACAAACAAAAATGTCCCTGGGACATGGGAGTTGAAGTATTGGGCAGCTGTTTTGTCTCTCAGTAGTTGTGTCTACAGCTTATCCCACTAATGCCAGATACCCACATTGGCTCAGCTACCTGCAGGCTCGTGCCATGGCCCCTACCTAGAAGAAGCAGAGGACTGTATGGCTGAAGCTGGGCCAGGCATTATAGAAACAAAAGAAAGAAATGGTGAAATCTGAAAGAATCAGAGGGCATGACCCCAGTCACTGAACACTGCAGGGCATAACTATGGGTGTCATGTTGTTGCCCTGAGTCAGGACCTGTGACTGGAGGCACCAGAGCTGTAGGTGCAATTGCCAAGGAGAGGCAGCTTCCAAGTGACGCTGCTGTGCCCCAATGCCAGCAAAATAGAACTCTGGGCTGGTTAAGAAGGGCCCACCATGAAAACTCAAAATTCTTAAGCCTCCAGAGGTGGTAAAAACACTGCAGAAGTACCTTTCACAAGGAGGTTTGGGCGTGAGTCCCCAGGCTGAACTTTTGGCCCCTGGAGATATTGGAGCATTTATGGTGATATACAACCAAACTTAAGTCATGTACCTGTAGCCATAGTTTCTTCCTCGCTGGAAATTAGGCTTCAGTTTTGATCCAAGCTCTAATAAGGCATTGCAAAAATATTTGAATTCTTTTAATAAAAGTTGAAAAAGTTTTTTTAATGTCCTTGGGGATAGTGAGACAGTTCAGTGTGTAAAAGGACTTGCTGCTCTTCCAGAGGACCCAAGTTCAGTTTTCAGCAAGTACTTCAGGCAGCTTACAGCCACCTGCAACTCCAGGGGATCTTCTAATGTACAAGGAAGGGCACCTGTACAGTGTCACACACATACAACACAGAGAGAGAGAGAGAGAGAGAGAGAGACAGACAGACAGACAGACAGAGAGACAGAGAGAGACAGAGACAGACACAGAGACACAGAGACAGAGAGACAGAGAGACAGAGACAGAAAGAGACAGAGGACAGAGAGACAGAAAGACTGAGGGAGACATACACATAAATAAAAATAAGTCTTTAAAAATATCCAATTCAATTAAAATAAAACTTTTCTCAGTATAACAAATGTTGTTTAGAAGAAAATGGACAGTTAAAAGTGGTCATACGATGCTGGAGAGTTGGCTCAGGGTTTAAGAACACTGCCTGATTGTCCACAGGACTCAGATTCAATTCCCAGCATCCATATGGCTGCTTATAACATCATTAACTCCAATTCTAAGGACTATCGACTGATGCTCTATTCTGGTCTCTGTAAGCACATGAACACATGGTCCGTAGACATACATGTAGTCAAAACACCAATAAAATAAAATCAATACATTTAAATGCCCATATAAATAAAACCAAAGGGTCCTTGCACACTGCAGTGGCAATGTATCGATGATCATTACTGAGAGCAGTGTGGACATTTCTGAGGGCAAAACCAAACCAAAAGTTGAAACTATGAAACTGGATATGGAGGTTCACACATGCAATCCTAACATTTGAAAGGCAGGAGCATTGCTGCAAGTTGAGGTTAGCATGGACTACATAATGAGTTATAGATGGCCAGTCTGGGTTACAGATTGAGACCCTGTCTCAAGAGCCCTGAGGTAGTAAGGGAGAGAGAGAGAGAGTAATGAAGACAGTCATCACTGGTCCTACAGTCACATAAAATAGTCTGCATTCCAAAGACATAGCTACAATCTCATGTTTATTGCAGCACTATTCACACTAGGCAAGAAGTGGAAGCAACCTAAGTGTCCATCAACTGATGAATAGAACAAGGGCACACCACTCAACCACCAAAAAAAAAAAAAAAAAAAAAAAAAAAAGATAAAATGCTGCCATTTAAAGCAGCATGGATTGAACTGGGGCTCATTTTGTTAAGGGAAATAAGCCAGACACAGAACTATAAATACTACATGGTCTCATTCATATAGACAATGTAATGCAGTCAATCTCAGAGAAGTTGAGAGTAGAGTGGTGCTTACCAGAGGCTGGGGAGAATGAGGAAGGAATGGATGGGGAGGAGTTGGTTAGTAGATACTACATTGTAATCAGATGAGAGCAAGAAGCTCTAGTGTTTCAGTTTTTCTATTACCGATTTGTTTGTTGTGTTAGGAAACAAATACAGGCACTCATACATACTAGGCAAATAGTTAAGCAAAGCTACACTCCCAGGCCAACTCAATAGTGTATTACACTATTACCACAGCAACATGAATATATAATTATAATAGACTGGATTTTTCTTCCTCTTTTTGATATATGCTTCAAAAGCTAGAACAAAGGATTTGGAACATTTGCATTACAGAGAAAGCATGGATACTTTAGGAGAGGAATATGCTTACCATGAGTTGAACATTACACAGTACATATATCAGAACAGCATGTGGTACTACATAAATGTATATATTTTATGTGCCAGTTGACAAAATAACATATAAAATAGAAATCTTAACATTATTAGATCAAAAGACACTAAATAATTGTATTCCATTGCTAGAAGTTTTTAAATACCACCTCTGGAATTCTCCACATGACATATCCCAGATGGATAGAGACTTTGACCCCATTCATCCATCATCACTGTTCAAAGCTCTAGGTTCCCTTTACGAGGTGAAAAGATTAGGGCATTTAGCCACTGACACTCACTCATCCTTGTCAAGGGTATTTCTCCAGATATTGGCTCCTGGTCTTCTGGCCTGTCTGGAACTTGGTCCAAATGTGTGCCTGCAGTTTCAGAGGTGCAGGTGTTCATGGGAGGAGGTTGTGGACTCGTATGGAAGTAGGAGCTAGACATGAATAGGAAGCTGAGAACAGAGAGACTGTGTGTAAAGCATCGGCGATTTCACTCCAGGGTCATAAGGGAGAAGGATGCATACCTTGGAGGCAAGAAAATTGGAATACAACTCCTGGTCCCACTATTTAATTTGTTTCTCCATTTTAAAAATGCAATGTTTTTATTTTTCCACTTCTTTATTTCAAAACTGAGTGTGATATGAGCCCCCAGCCTCAAGCTGAGGAGCTATTGACAGGTGATGGTTGCTAAGGGAGGGAGCATCAGTTTTCTTCTTTTTTTAAAAAATAAATATGGAATGCAGCACAGATTTGCATGTCATCCTTGTGCAGGAGCCATGCTATGCTAATCTCTGGATTGCTCCAATTTTAGTGTATGTGGGGAGGAAGTGAGCATGAGTCAATTTTTTTTAAAGAATGCAGTTACTTAATAGATTGACCATGCTCCAGTGGATGTCCCACACCCATCTACATATGGGAAGCACTAATTAGACTCAGTTGGTTACTTTTTAAAAATGAAGAAGGGAAAAGAAAACGAGGACAGAAGTTAAGAGGGAGATTTGTTGGGGTAGGGTCCAGGAGGAATCGGAGGGGGTAAGTGGAGATTGAGCATGGTAGAAATACATTGTGTACAGGTATGAAATTCTCAAATAATAAATAAAAGAGATCATATTAAAACTGAATATTATGACACTACATTCAGCATTTAAGCATTGTTATACCTCAGGCTTCGTGGGACATATATTAAGAATAACATATTTTTACTTTTAGAGTTAGTGGCTTAATGAGGATAGGATAACACAGTAATGAGAGGTAAAGTGACATCCGTTGTTTTCTCTACTAAGTATAAGGGATCTTGCTAGATTCTTCCTCTAAATTAGCTGTCATCCAGTGACAATCCTGCAAGGGAGTTATGGCTGACTTCATCATAAGAATGAAAGTGGCCCTTGGGTAGGGAATGGCTAGTGAAAAATAGCTGGAATTCCTTCTAATATGTGACATGCACCAAGCTGCTGGGGGGAAAGATTGAAAGAAAAATAATTGTTGTGGTGTAATCTGGGCTGGTAACAGAATGAGAAAAAGTCATAAACCAGTGGATGACCCATACCCAAAGGAGAGCCAGTGGTTATCACAAAGTGACAGGGTAGGGAGGTAGGGGTTGATCTGGGAGGAGCTGTGGGTGAATGTAATCAAAATACATCATATGAAATTCTCAAAGAATTTTTAAAAAAGTTATTAGAAAACAGAATATAGTCCATAAGTAAGGCAGCAAATATGTACCTTAAAACTATAGTATGGTTATAAAAAAAGAATAGGAAAATAGGATTACATGATTGATGGCTTTCATATGCCAAGCTAAGGGTTTTCCAAGTGTTTGTCAAAACTTTGGGCACTTGACACTCTCAGAGGAATTTTTCTGGGAGCCATAAAGAATACTTTAACATGCTGATAAGAAGGATCAATTTTAAAATTTTAACAAAGTGTAATTAGAAAGAAGGCCAGACCTCAAAGGAATATATTATATAGACGAAATTCAAAAAAATACTTACTGGGTTGAATACTTAATGGAAGAAAATTGGTGGCTAAGAAAATGAGTTTGTTTTTGTAAGAAACTGAATATTTAATAAGGAAATAAAACAGCAGAAAAGAGGGGGAAAGGTCATGTAGCATATGTTGTGGAGAAACAAACTAGGTTTTTTAAAGTACATTCTCAGTTCAGGTCAAATTCTGAGAGGGCTAAACATTCTTAAGTTGAATATACAGGAAGAAAAAAGAGAAAAAGAGAAAAAAAAAACCCTCAAAGCCCAAATTTCATTTCTGGTAGTTTGTCTCTGGATAAAATCAAATTTACACAAAGAAGAAAATGCAGAAAACATACACATACTTCAAAGGTGTGATTAGGGCAAAGCCAGCACTAGAACTCCATAGATCAAAGTGATCATATGTGAGTCAAATAATTTAAAAAAAAAAAAAAAAACCCTACAGGAACATAAAAATTATATAATATATACTATAACTGTGAAAAATAATGTTCGTTTTTTGTGACTGATGTAACAAATTGTCACAAAATTAGCTTCTTAAATAATACGAATGTATTATTGTACAATTCTGGAGGGTTCTAAGCGCAACACAGGTCTCAATGGGTTCAAATCAAGGTGCACTTCTTTTTAAGTACTAAAATGAGTTTCCTTTCCCTTTTCAGCCTCTAGGGGGAGCCCACTCTCCTTGGTTGTTGGCCTTTTCCTCCAGCAACTTCTAGTGGACTCCTAAATCTGACCTATAGACACACCTTTTCCTTTTATGGTGTTTAGTTTCCTTTTGTTTCTTTTCGTTTTGTTTTGCCTTCTGCTTCCTCCTCCACTTTTGTTGTTGTTTTGGTCATTGTTATCTTCCATCTTCCTCCTCCTCCTCCTTCTCTCCTCTGCCCCCTCCTCCTTCTTCAAGACAAGATTTCTCTGTGTAGCTTTGATTGTCTTGGACTAGATTTGTAGACCAGGCTGGCCTCAAACTCACCTCCCTGAATGCTGGGATTAAAGGTGTGCACCACCGTGCTCCTCTTCCCTCTTCCACTTTAAGGACTCTTCTGTATACATTAGGTTCACCCAGTGTGATGACTAACTTGACAGAATCAAGTTACAAATCACCAAGTAGACAAATCTCTCTCTGTGTTTGTGAGGGATTTTCTAAATTAGGTTAACTGAGGTGGGAAGACTCCTAAATGTGGGTGTCACCACCCCATGGGCTGGGTGAACTGCAGACTGAAATAATAATAATTAAAAAAAGCAAATGCGCTGAGCAAAGGCGCTCATCTCTCTCTGCTTCCTGACTGTGGATGCCATGTGACAAGCTCCTGCCACCGTGCCTTCCCCACACAATAATGGACCACACTCTCAAACTGTGACTGAAAGCAAACCCTTAAGTTTCTTTTGCCAGGTATTGTGTTGTACACTCTGGTAATCCAGCATGGTCTCCCTCCAAAACTTCATTCCATCTACAGCCTTAAATTTCATGAGACTTAACCAGTTTTCAAGGACTAGGTCATTACCATCTTTGAGGGCCACAGAAGCACAGAAGATGTGTGTGTGTGTGTGTGTGTGTGTGTGTGTGTGTGTGTGTGTGTGTGAGAGAGAGAGAGAGAGAGAGAGAGAGAGAGAGAGAGAGAGAGAGAGAGAGAGAGAGAGAGAGAGATTGTGTGTGACATTCCTGAAATTCCAGTACTTATGACACTGGGACAGGAAGATCACAGGTCCGAGGCCAGGATGGACTACACAGATCATATTACTACCAACATCAACAAAACAAACAAGCAAACTAGCAGAAAAAAAAGTTACACTTAAGGCACTGGCAGTCTGTTGGCGAGCAGGTGGTGTATTTTATTTTCAAACTCTTTCATTATGCCATATATTTTTTTATCATGTTTTGCAAATGAAAGACTGGTGACTAAATGGGGCAAACATAAGAAAGCTTTTTTTTTTAATTCAACCTCCTGAGGGCTGGGTTAGCAGGTGAAGTTCTGCTGCATTCCTAGCATTCTTGTTTATTTTTTTTTCTTTTCTTTCCTGAACACTTTTAGATCCTCCTTAGCCTAAGACCCCCTAGGTGATGCACTGACCCAGTTATTGTTAAGCAATCCACAACTCTATCTGGCACCGGCACATCACAGCCACTCATGATCCTAGCCATTTAGATACACAATCTGAACCACCCTGTAACAGTGCTGAGCAAAAGCAAGGACATTTTTTTACAAGATAGTGAGAGCAAGGAGTCAGAAATAACGCAGTGAAAACTTGACTCAATGTACTGTTGGCTAAGCAGACCCATTCCAGAATGCAGCAATACAGGAAGCTGGGGAGATGTTAGTGCTTCTAGGGGCTGAGAAGATGGCTTGGAGGCTAAGCACATTTGTTTTGTAAGCTTGAGGGCCTGAGTTCAAATACCTAACATCCACATTTCAAAAATAGGCAAGTAGAGTGGCTTGGTGGGTAAGATAGCTTGCTGGAAAAGCAAGAGAACATGTGTTCAAATTCCCAGCACCCATTTGAAAGTGTGCCTGTCACCTAAAATGGCAGGTGGTGATGGACAGATCCCAGGTGCTCATTGACCAGTCATCCCAGCCAAAGTATTGAACTTCAGATTCAGTGAGCTATCCTGTCTTTAAAAATGAAGTGGAAAAAAAACAAAAAACAAAAACAAAAAAAAGAAGTGGAAAGTGATAGAGGACTCAAGATTTCCTCCTCTGGCCTCTGCAAGCATATGTGTACACACACACACACACACACACACACACACACACACACACACACAGGGGTGGGGGTGGGGAAGGAAGTAGGGGAAGAGAGAGTTTTTTTAAAGACACCCATTCTCTTCACACTTCTGGAAACATTCTTTTAGGTGCTTGGAATTTGGCTTAGATGATAGAGCTCTTGCTAAGCATACACAAAACCCTGGGTTTGATTATCATTACCCCACACAAAGTCATTGGTAGTGGTGCATGCCTGTAACAACAGCATTTGGAATGTAGATAAGAGGGCTAGAAGTTTAGACTAACAGGATTGCTCATCTTGTCGAAGGAGTATACACCAAGACTTAAGATGGATCTTCAGAATACATAAGGTGGAAGAAAAGAGTAGATTACCACAGGGCTGCCCTCTGACAGCCATGAGACATGCTTTGGCATGCCTGTACACACACACACACACACACACACACAAATGCACACACACAAATAAATATATAAATACCTTTCAAAAAGAAGTTCAGGGCTAGGTATATTGGCACACACCTTTAATTCCAGCAGGAGCGAGGAAGGAACAGATAGATCTCTGTGAGTTTGAGGCCAACCTGATCTACATAGAGAGTGTTAGTCCAATGAGGGTTACATAGTAAGGTCTTGTCAAAAGGAAATATAGGAGGAGTAGTTTACAAGAAGCCCTGTCACACACAGAAGAAAACAATACTCCTAAGTACAACTTAGTTGTATTTTCCTTTGGGGTGTACAGAAGTGTGGTATGATGCTCAAAGTTTCAACACAGCCAGAGAGGTCTCCGAGGCTTGTCTACAAATCCTGCTCTGTACCACCCATGCCCCACATACCATCTAAAAGCAGAACTTGGACTTGATGCAACCCAGGATAGACTCTTGCTTTGTCTGCTAACCCCATGAGCAGAGGGTAAGCATGGAATAGGGAACACATAGCCTCCATTCTCTTCCTAAGACCTGCCTGTGCCTGGAGCTAGTTTCTTTTCCCAGAAGCTCTCTTCCATAGCATCCTTCTTTACTGGCAAGATAAAAACAATTAAGATGCCAAAGCTTAGGTTGCTTCATGTTGACAAATATGAGAGCAGTTTCAAGGTCATTTATTAGGTTCATTCATCTTCATTTAGTTTTCATGTGATTCCTGTGTGTGTGTGTATGTGTGTGTGTGTGTGTGTGTGTGTGTGTGTGTGTGTGTGTGTGTGTGTGTGGGTCTTGGATGTCATGTCATTTCTTAGGTGCTATCCACCTTGTCATTTGAGATAGAGTCTGCCACTGGCCTGGAGCTTTGTCTAGAATGGCTGTCTATCAAGTACCAGGAATCCTCCTGTCTCAGTTACTTTAGCGTTAGGATTACAAGTGTATGTTATCCTTCCTGACTTTCTACATGTATTCCAGGTATGGAACTCAGGTCCACATGCTTCTATGGCACATGCTTTACATGCTGAACTCTCTCCCATATTCCTTAATATAATTCTTACAGCAGGAAGGGAAGGGAGGCAAGACATGCCCTCACCTACATATTCCTGCAAAGTTTGGGGTGTATCCATGGCATCATGTCACATGTGCACTGTTGTTATTCAATCGTGGGTACTCCAACTCAGAAAGAGTTGGGAACCACTGGTCCAAACTGGTTTTCCAGCACTGATGTTGGCAAATCATCTGGGGATCTTGTGGAAAGGGAAGCTTCATGTCAGTAGATTAGAGGCAAGGCTACGGACTCTGTATTTCATAGAGGCTTCCAGGGCTGCTGCTGCTGCTGCTGCTGATGATGATGATGATGATGATTTATGGATGGCATTTGAGTACCAAAGTGATATTACACACCCAATTTCTAGTCTTCTTGCTCCCAGATATTTGGTATAGAATAACTAACATTTCTAGTTTGCCTGGGGCTGGTGGGGTGTGTGTCAGTTTTCTAGGAATCTTCTAGACAAAGTAGGATGAGCTGATTGTCCTGTGTAGATATTTGGCTGTATGCTGATGAACATTTATTAGTGAAAACAACAGAAATCAGAGGGAACTGTACTCAGTTTCAAACTAAGTTCCTTTTAAATCACAACCTTTTTCTAACTAAGCCTAGATTTGGCCTCAGCCTCCTTCTTAATATTCAGTTCCAGAAACCACTACCAATTAATTACCATTGGCAAAGGAAATAAAAGCTATTTCCAACCAAGATAGGAGCCAAAAAAACCATTCTGCATCACTTACTGGTCTCTCTATGGAAAATAATAATCATGATGATAACAATGACAAATAATTTAGCCAAACTTGGTGTGTGTTGGGGATAAGTTTTTATACTTGGCAATAATAGTTGTAAGTGGGAATGAATAACCCATACATAGCACAATGATAAATCAGGGAGCAGAAGAATTATGTCTTCGAAAAATGTAACTTAGGAGACAAACAAGTGACTTCACTGCATGAGCCTGCTTCCTCCTCCATAAAAATGGGAAACTTGTACTGACCTTCCACTTATGACAAATGTGTAAGTCAAGTGATCAGCATAGATGAGCACATAGCAAGCCTGTATCAAATTCCCTTCTGTCCAGTCTTTCCTTCCCAGAAGTCTCACTTCCCTAGTTATAGACTTATCTGAATGAGCATTCATTCACACTAGTAAGAATGAAGCCAGATTGTTAGTGGCAAAGCATTTCTCCAGAATCATTAGGCTGCTAGAATTCCCTCCTAGGGACTTCTCTGTCCCATAGGAGATCAAAGCACCAAGTTCCTTATAATGAATGAATCCCTATATTGATGAACCATGCTGGAAATCAGCTGGTAGCCTCAGTTACACTGAGCTCAGAGTCTCAAAGGGACCATTGCTCACTCATCCTCCAGTGTGGTTTTTTTTTTTTATCTGCTCTTTATAGTCATTCCCCCTTGCTGCCTGTATGTATGTATTAGTTACAGATGAGGCTGAGAGTGAAGGTAAGTGTCATCGGGAGGCTTCTGAGGAGGGATCCCCTTTCAAGTTCAGGCAGTGATCCTTAGCAAGATCTACTTCCTCAAAGGTGGGCTGACCCAGGTCCTCGCTACCAGCTGCTGAGAGACCATACTCAGTTCCTTACCATGCTGACTTCTCTAGTTTGCTTCCTTGAGACAGCTGGAAAATCACTCAGAAGGGGAGTGGGTATTTTATAAGTAATATTTTTAATGTATTTATTTTTATTTTCTGTGTATGGGTGCTTTTGCCTGCATGAATGCTTTGGAAGCCAGAAGAGGATGTTGGATCCCTGACAGACAGTTGTGAGAGTTGGGTGCTAGGAACAGAAGCCAAGTCCTCTGCAAAAGCAGCAAGTACTCTTAAACAGCTGAGACACCTCTCCAGCTCCCATAAATATACTTTTTATAATCTACCCCTAGTGAGCACTTTTTCCATATTCTACTGGTGAAGTGACAAAGATTACCTTGCCCCAAATACCTTTTATTTAAATGTGATTGCACAGCACTTTGAACTAGATGTCTGTGAATACAAACAAACAAACAAAACCCCAAAGAACTAAACTCACAGCTTGGTCCCATTTCTGCTTTGAGAAATGCAAACACAGCTACTTACTGCTTCACCATATGGTTTAGGGAATAAAATTTTAAAATGATGTCATATGGTCCAGCATCAAGACAATGAGGTCATCAGAAAAGCAGCTATGGCCAACATCAAGTTTCAGCCATCTATGGTCATGTACAACCCATAAAACTGGCTCTCAGAAGACTTGCCCTTCTCAGTTGCTCTGTTATCCTTTCTGACCTCCTAACTCTATGAAAAACTCAAGTGTTCCAACTTTAAGCCCCCCATTCCAATGTTTCCTTTCATTAAATAACTTCAAAGAACTCAAGAATAATGATCCATCTGTGTCAAGTGTCAATTGTGCCGTTTAAGAATTATTTCTCCCTGTGATTGTAAAATGTGTTAATAGCAAGGTTTGTGTCAACTCAAATTACAAATACTCAAAACAAGAACAGAGCTGGCAAGGAGCTTAGCAATGATCTGTTTACTAGTGTTCCATCTTGATTGCATGTTGAGAATCAGCAAGAGGGTACTTTTCAAAAGCCTGATGTCCTGAGAGCACCCCCAAGACAATTTCACTAGATAGAAGGGGTGGATAGAAGGAAGATTCTGGAGTTTTAATGCTCCTTGGTAGCTTAGCCAATGTGTCAAATCACTGCTATAGTTTAGAAAATGTGTCCAGAAAGATGAAGTGACTTTAACATATGACAGAACTAAATTGCAAAATTGCCAGCACCATACTTTCCTTGTAACAGGTACTGCATTGGTTTCTTCACTGGTGGTATCCAAAGCAGTGGACCTTAGCCTGTCCCCAGACAATAAGCTGACTAATTCAGGGACATACAGGCCTTCTAAACTGTATAGATTCCCGCTGTTCTGTGTTTTGTTTTGTTAAGCTACCCAGGCAATTCTAACTATGTAGCAAAGGTTAAACAAGGCTGGTGTGTGGCTGGAGGGATGGCTCAATGGTTTATGAGCACTGGCTGCTCTTCCAGAGGCCCTGAATTGAATTTCCAGTACTCACAACCATTTGTAATTTCAACTCCAGGGATCACCCTACTCTGGCCTCCATGGCAACAGACATACATATCATACATGCAAAGGAAAAATTCCCATACACATAAAAGTTAGTTAATTCTTTAAAAATATTTGAAAACTTAAAAAAACTAAAAAGAAACTATACATTTATTTTTTTATTTTTCTACAGTTTCATGCATGTGTGTTTAGACATGGTGTGCATGCATATGTAACATAGTTGTGTGTGTGTGTGTGTGTGTGTGTGTGTGTGTGTGCATGCACCAATGTGCATTGACATTAGTGTCAGGAGTCATCCTTGATTACGCATTCTATTTAATCACTGAGGAAGGGTCTCTCAATAAAAACCAGAGCTTGCAGATACACCTAGTCTTCCTATTGAGCTTGCTCTAAGAAACCCATATTTTCACCTTCTGCAGCTGGAACTACAGGTTTGCCACCACACCCACGCAGCATTTTCATGGGTTTCTGGGGACCTGAATCCTAGTCCTCAAGATGGTGAGATAAACACTTTAAGTGCTGAGGCATGTTCTAAGCCCCCTACTGATTTAAATTTTGGGGTTAGCATATAATGTATCAGGTCCTCTTAAACTAAAGGTCACAAAGTAGAAGTATGTGTTGTCTGCATGCTCAAGTAGACTTATCAGAGCAAAGCCAGGTCTGTAAGCACTTCCAGAAGGACAATGTAGAATAGACATAACAGGTTAAAACTAGCCCTAAAAGGGTAAACATTCCTTTCTAGAAAGTGAGGTTTTTTAGCAATATGCTTCATTGTGTCAAGTTTTGATAGCAAAAGGAAATACATTTGACACTACAATTAATCTAAGACATAAGAGAATTTGAGATGTTCAAAGTGTTAGATTTGAGCAGGAAAACAGGAAGGGATGTAGGTTCAAAAGAAAGGCATTGAGTCAAATTGTCCTTCAGGCAAGAGCTCTGTTAATCCTGCTGGCAAGCAACCCAGCATGATGGATCTAAGGAAAGTGGCTTAAATCCTGCCAGACAAAGGGAGGTGTCTACTCAGAACGGGTTCTTCGGGACGGATGGGGGAACCCTGCCTCATAAAAATGATTAACATGCAACCTGCACAATGGGGAATTTGTGATTTAGACTGCCTGACAGTGCTCACAGAGACACTGGCTAGGTGAATGGGCTCAAGAAGACACAGGAGAGGTGAATGGGGCTTCAATCAAGAGCCTTTGTACCCTGTTTGGCAGAGGGGCTGGGTTTGTCCCCCCCCCCCGCCTGCAGCCCTATCTTTGTAGGTTCTGGTGTCATAGAAGGCCTGACAGTGTTCCGCTTTGGGGGTTTGTTTTTGTTTGTTTGTTTGTTTGCTTTTACCACAAAAGAGATGAGAAAATCCAGACACATTATTAGGATGTTACAGTAAGTTGGTCTGAGGATATAGAGATGCCTAAGTAGACTTCAACCAAGGAAGGTAAACTAGGTATCTATTAATACAAATATCCTTGAAGGCTGGGGCTAGTAACCCGTCCCTTTAATCCCAGCATTCAGGAGTCAGAGGCAGGCAGATGTCTGAGATCGAAGCCAGCCTGGTTTACATTGTGAGTTCTAGAACAGCCAGTCCTATGTAGAGAGTCCTTGTCTCCAAAATAAACAAACAAACAAAAAATGTCCTTGAAAGTTAGCAGCTTAAATTATTTTATAGGTCTAGTGGGCTAGAAATTGAAAGCTGCTTGGCTGAGTGATTCCAGCCCCGGGGTCTCAGGAGATTTTTCTGGACAACAGTCATTAACTGCCTGACTGTGGCCCAAAGATGTGCTTCCAAGACAGATCATGTGGCAGACAACATGCTGGCTATTGATAGCAGGCCTGGAGCTGGTAACAAGCAATGCTCCCCCCACACACAACTGCCAAGGAATCCAGGAAGAGGCCTATAGTGCTGGCTGCAATAGCCTCAGGCAGCCCAGGAGTAGGAGTGGGGCAAATGATAAGATTTGAGTTTAGGAAACCTTGTCTCCACATATCTGTGTCCCTGTTTCTTGAAGACTGTCATTATTTTAACACTGAAGGCTAAAGCACAACCCCTTTCAGAGGAGATTGAGAAAGCAGGGCTCCCTTTCGGCATCCCTGGCCCCCAAACTGAGGGCAGTTCTGGAAGTACTGCCTTCAGAGTCTTCTCCCTAAGTCTGTCTGATCAGATTTTAGATTCAGTTTCTCATCATTTGGTTGCACAAGCTTGGCAACAGAAATCTGATCTGTGAAACAAAAGCAATGAATGGGAGAGAGAACTCACTCCTGCAAGCTGTTCTCTGACCTCCACCCTTACACCATAATATGCTTGGCCTACACACACACACACACACACACACACACACACACACACACACACCACTAATGAGTTGTAAGGAGAAGACCATTCATCCGAGTTAAGAAACTCGAATCTAAGATGTGCCTCCATGGCTCACACCTTTAATCCCAGACCTCCAGAGGCAGGGGCAGGCCGGTCTCTGTGGTTTCAAGGCCAGCCTGGTCTACAAAGTGAGTTGAAAACAGCCAAGGCTTCACAGAGAAACCTTGTCTCAAAAAAATTCCATGGAAGAATTACTTTTCTTCTTCTTTTTAATTGAAAATAGTTTTTTTTTTTCATGTAGTGTATTCTGATTACAATGGTTTCCCCTCCTCCACATCTTCCCAGATCCTGCCCACTTTCCTACTTACCCTACTCTCCTGGCTTTCCTTCCTGAATACAGGGATTAGAGGTAAGATGCTTCTTTTGAAATTTCTTTCTGATTCTTTGAGACAGAGTCTCACTGTGTAGCCATACTGGCCTGGAATTGCTTTCTCGACTAGTCTGACCTTGAACACACAGTGATCTGCTTACCCTTGCCCCTCAAATGCTTAGATTAGAAGTGTACACCAGCACCTCAGACATGGTTATTGAAGGGACTCTGGTCAGCCAAGTATGGAGAGAACTCTGGAAGGCCTTGCCCTTCTCCCTGATTCCCTCTGCCTTGCCAAAAAAAAAAAAAAAAAAAAAAATCAGGTTAGATTCCTGAAGCTAGTCACCAATCTCTAGTCCCTTATTTGGCCACTTCCTCCTCCTAGGGCTGAGCACCAAGATCCAGCTATCAAAGTATTGTAGTTTAGCAATCAACCTCCCCGCTGCTTTGTCTCACCTAATTAAAATATCCAATTTAAATTAAACACCTCACCCTAATGCAGGGTTTCCCGGTTACCTTTATAAACCACCATTTTCCTATGGGCCATGTGTGTCTCCTCTCTATCCATGGCAGTCTTTTTGCCTACCTGCTCCAAGACAAAAATCCCTTCTTGATCCCTTGCCCTTCTCCTTCCTCCTCTATCTCCTGTCTTTGACTCTCATTCCCTGCCCTCTGTCCCTCTAGGGCAAATAAATCTCCTTTGTGCTGAGAACTTGGTCTTGGGGTCCTGAGCAGATACTTTCCCATTCAGTTATGTTTCTTAATGTTATAGCAGAACACACGTGTCACTGCAGTACTTTTTTTTAAAATTTAGGGTGTGTGTGTGTGTGTGTGTGTGTGTGTGTGTGTGTGTTGGTGCTTGCTTTTAATTTTCTTGTTTTCAATTTTAATATTTTAAAATTAGCATATACAATATTAGGTTTCATTTTGACATTTTCAAACACTACTTGGTTTTTGTTGATTCTCTTCCTGCAGCTTCTTCTTCTTCATCTCCTTGACCCTCTTGTTCCCTCCCACTCACTCCCAACAACCTCCTCTACAGACTGTGATCCTAGAAAGTAGACCACAGAAGAGGAGAAAGAGGTGCTGATGAAGGCCAGGGAGGGTGACAGGACACCTAAGCATGCAGCCTCCGAAGTCTTGAATATTTGCTGATTAGGATCATAACAGAAGTTTACAAACTGGCTTTCCTGACTGATGTAGCTATTGTCTTGTCAATCAGTTCTATTATGTAGACCGCCTAATCATCATCAGGGGGCAGCTCCTGATTACTCAAAAACAGTAAGGCTTGATATTAAGTGCCACTGAGTGTTTTCTGTCTCTTTTGTTATCAATTTTTACACTTTAAAAGATCTGAAATTACTTTTCCTATTTAAAAAGTAAAAAATTCATAAAAATTACAGCTCTGCAATCAGTTCTTTGGAAGCTTCTAAATTCAAATCACTAATCATATTGTATTTATAATTCTACCAAATTTTTATAATCCCTCTTGAGGGGTTTTTATTCCCATTGCCAATGTAGCTGATTAGACTCTCTGGTAAACTAAACACCATTTAAAAGTTTAATAAATTCTATTTCATTTTTATAGGTTTCAATTATGTAATAAACCTTCCCGAAGTATCTAAGTAGTATTTACAAATTTTAGGCATTGAGTTAGTAAATTATTGTTAAACTTAAGATGCACTGAGTTTTCTTAGTTTTCTTTCCTTCCTTCCTTCCATCCTTCCTTTTTTTCTGTTTTTTTGAGACAGGGTTGTCTGTGTGGGCCTGGCTGTCCCAAAACTTGCTTTGTAGACCTGGCTGTCCTTGAACTCACAGCAATCCGCCTGCCTCTGTGCCACCTCCACCTGGCAGAATTTTTTTTTATATTTTTGATTGAGTTCATAAGACTTCAAGTTAAAAAAAGTTTTAACAGCAAGCTAAGAATACAGTTTGATGGTTGGGAACATAGTACCTGCCCAATATGAACGAAGTTCTAGGTTCCCAATGCTTCAGAAAACTGGGCATGGTTGTGCACAATTGTAATCTCAGCACTCTGGTTGGCAAAGGTAGAATTATTGGTTCAAGGCAATTCTAATCTGTGCAGCAAATTCAAAGCCAGACTAAGCTACATGAACAAGAAAGCATGTCACCAGCACACACACACACACACACACACACACACACACACACACACACACACACACACGTGCCAGTGTGCTTGCTCTTATTTTGGAACTGATCCATTTTGGTTTTGTTTGTTGTTGTTTTTTGAAAAGGGGTTTCTGTGTAACAGTCCTGGCTGTCCTGGAACTCATTTTATTTTATTTATTTCATCTCTTATAAATGTGGTCCCTTAGCTCCCACAAGACTCTTATATACAATCCTGAAGGGTCACATAAGCTATCTTTTTAACTGACACACTACTAAAGCTTTTTTGAGTAGAATGGCCTCATACTTCAGCTCCAGAAAATAAGATTGATTCTCAAGAATGCTAATGGAAGTCTGGTCCCTTCTCCAAATATCAAGGATAAGCTAGTTGAATTGTTTGGCTCATAAAGAGAATGACCTCTTTCTGCTCTAATCCTAGAAACTCGAGTTGGCTCTGTAGTCTCTTTATAGCCTTACTATCTAGGAAATTCACAGTTCCATCATGTTAAAATAACAAGCAACTAGGAAATGGATTGTGGGAGTACCATGGCTTGAATGTGTGCCCCACAAACTTATGTCAGAAACTTAATGTATGGTGTGACTATGTTGGGAGGTTCAGCCTAATGCAAAGTACTTAGATCATAAGCACTTCACCTTCATGAATGTGTTAATATGAGTCATAAAGCAGCTTGAAACTTTTAGCATTCAGTCTTTCTCACTCTCTTTTTGCCACTATACCAAGAAAGACCCTTGTCAGGTGCTGGCTCCTGAGTTTTGGACTTCTCAGCTTCCAGAATGATGGCCTAATTAACTTACCTTGTTTATAAATTACTGTGTTTCACATCCTGTTTGTCTTAGTTAGGGTTTCTATTACTGTGAAGAGATACTATGACCATGGCAACTCTTGTAAAGGACAATACTTAATTGAGGCTGTCTTATAGGTTTGGAGGTTTAGTTCATTATCATCATGGTGGGAAGCACAGTGGTGTGCATGCAGACACGGTGTTGGTGAAGGAGCCAAGAGTTCTGCATCAGGTTTGGCAGGAAGAGAGACTAAATCATTGGTCTTGGCTTGAGCTTCTGAAACCTCAAAGCCTACCTACCCTCAGTGGCAAACCTCCTCCAACCAGGCCACACCAATCCAACCAGGCCACACCAATCCAACAAGACTACTTGTCCTAATATTTTCAACTAATAATCCTCCCTATGAGGCCATAGGAGGCATATTTATTCAAACTACCACACTCTTACAGCGTAATAAAAGAAACCAAGGAGGCAAAAACAGAAGTAGGAGAACAAGCCAGGAAAGTATTTCAATAGTCCAGGTGACACATGGTAGTTGGTAGGGCTATGGTGATATTAACTGGAGGCGAAATGGGGAGAGGTTAGGGTATGTTGCAAAAATAGAGGCAGGACTTGATACAAGGTTGCCTATACTGGTGCGGTGGCCTGAATGAGACCCATAGTCTCATGCATTGGAGTACTTGTTCCGTAGTCTGTAGTGCTGTTTGAGAAGGCTTAAGGAGTGTGCCCTTGTTGAAGGAAGTTTAACACTGGGACAGACTTTGAGAGCCTAAGGACTCATTCCATTTCTCCTTTGCTCTCTCTACTTGTACTTGCAGTTGGAAGATGTGAGGCCGTAGCTTCCTGATCCAGTCCCCATCTTTTCACTTCACCATCATGGATTCATTTTCCTGTGAAATTGGAAGGGCAAAGACACCCTTCCTTTTTTGTAAGCTGCCTTGCCCATGGCGCTTTGTCACAGTAACAGAAATGTAACAGATATTACTTATTTTTTTTCTCATTGCTGTGGCAAAATGTCTGATAAAGCAACATGAGTATTGGAAAGCCTAGTTTGGCTCAAAGTTTGAAATGTGCAGTCAGTTGCCGCAAAGATTCCATCATGACAGAAGCTTGGAGTAACTGGTTATACTGCATCTGCAGTCAGGAAGCAGAAAGAAGGAAATGAAGGCTGGTGCTCAATTTGTTTTCTCCCTTTTATTCAATCCATTATACAGTGACTGAGATGGTACTGCCCACACTTAAGGTGGATCTTCCTACCTTACTTAGGGTATCGCAGAGGCCTTCTTGCTATTCTATTTCATTTATGTTGTTGTAACAAAATATACTGACAACAAGCAACTTAGAGTTTATTTGACTTACAACTCCAGTTGACAACCCATTATTGGGAGAAAGTCAAGGCAAAACTTAAAGAATAATATCCACAGTCAAGAGCAGAGAAAGAATTAAGTGCATGGATCCTTGGTTGCTTGCTTTCAGGGAGCCATACTGATGCTTGCTTTCAGGGATGCCCTGCCTATGGAATGGTGCTGCTCACAAAATACTGGGTCTTCCTATAGCAATTAACTATGAAGACAATCCCCCGCAGACATGTCCACAGACCTGATCTAGATAAGAACTCATTAAGCCACTCATCCAAGGTGATTCTAGGTTGAGTGAAACTATTAAAACCAGCCAGTATACTCATAGATATGCCCCGAGTGTATCTCCTAGGTGACTCTAGATCAGCCCATGTTGAAACCCATTATTAACCATAGGAGGGGAAGTGTAATTAGGCATAATGTCTGGATATTTGGCTCAACAGCCAGGCAGATGAAAAGACTGTTCTCCTGACTAAAGAAAAGTTCAGTAAAAAGAATTTTAAAGGGAAATTCTGATACTTTTCTTTTAGGTGTGTTAAGCTTGAGAATCTCTTCAAACAACCAACCAACAATATCATATTACAACTTTGAGATTGCCAGGCTGGTGAAAAGTCTGTATGGGAGTCATAAATGTACAAGTTGTCAGCTTACAGAGAGGAGATGAAATTTTAAGGGTAAGCAATGCCCTTAGAGAGTAGTAAGTCCAGACACAGACCTTCAGAATGGAGCCCTCATGTGTACAGCCATCCCACAGGCTTGTAGGTATTATTTAGAACATTGCTTTTGAAGAGGGTGATTTTGTATTCTCACAACAAAAAGAAGGAACTTGAAGCACTCTGGGGCTGGAGAAAGATGCAAAGGCAGAATGAGCTTGGACACAGATGGAATGCCCAAGTCTGCGTCTTCAGCTAGCAGTTCAACTTTTAATTCTAGTTCCAGAAAAATAAACAGGCCTTGGAAATTATTCAGGACTAGATACTCTGCAAATGATCACACACACACACACACACACACACACAAAATAGGATTCACATATGCTAGATCATAATAGGACAGTGGTGGGACTTACTGTAGGAAGAGTCCTTATTTATATTTGCCTGATTACACAAATTATTACAAGAGTCTATGCCAAACCCCAACATGGCAGTTAAGTATACCTTGCCACAATGGTGTAACCATTGGCAAGATGCACAGGCTCAAGTAAATAATCCCCACCCACGCTCCTGCAAGCAATCATAACTAAATGCAGTTGGGGCACAAAAGCAAAACCCTGAAAGCAAGAGGAAGACTTTTTGAAAGAAGATAGGACTTAGAAAGAGAGAAATTACAGGACAATGGGAGCAGAATTATGATCAAAGTATAATATATATGTATATGAAATTGTGAAAGAATCCATTTTAGAATGATACCTTGCTAACATGTAGTTTGGGTATATTATTTGAAGACCCTCTTTTAGAAACAACTGCTACCCACAATCACTGCCTGAGACAAGCACCTGGAAACCAATAAACTCCTGTTTGAGATCAACTTGAATGCACTTCTCCATAAAACTTTCTCTTTCAAGACCACTACAGAAAATCACAGGCAGCCAATCAAAATGAAGAATTGTGGAGATCAATGCCAATAGATACATATACAAAACAACTCTTGCATCTAAGGCTCGGGGAACATTATAGAAAGGCGAGCAGAAAGACCGTAAGAGCCAAAGAATTGGGGAATTTGCTCTGAGACCATGATCTAGTAATGACAGAGCCTACATTCATAAAATGTCACCACCTAAACATAAGCTGAATAAAGGCAACAACAGTAGACTGCAAAAGTGGACAGCCAAAAGACCATGAGGCCTCAGCCCTACATCAAGAACTACAGACAATGAAGAAATGCTGAAAGGGGGAAGAAATAATCTTTCCTAGAAGAAAGTACACCAAATGGTTAGCCAGGAAAACATAAAAAACATAAATAAAAAATAGCAAAATAAAAGGATCCAGAGGGTCCTAGAAATCTACAAGTAGAACAATATGATAGGCAGATTTGGGCCCAGGGGTCCCGCTCAAACTAAGGCACCAGCCAAGGATAATACAGGCAGTAAACTTTAAACCCCTACCCAGATCTAGCCAATGGTCAGAACAGTCTCCACAGGTGAGTGGAGAGTGGGATATGACTTTCTCACGTACTATGGTGCCTCACATTTGACCATGTCCCCTGGAGGGGGAGACCTGGTGGCACTCAGAGGAAGGACAGCAGGTTGCCAAGAAGAGACTTGATACCCTATGAGCATATACAGGGGGAGGTAATCCCCCTCAGGAACAGTCATAGGGGAGGGGAATAATGGGAAAATGGGAGGGAGGGAAGAATGGGAGGATACAAGGGATGGGATAACCACTGAGATGTAACAAGAATAAATTAATAAAAAAAAACAGAGAAAAAATATGTGTGTGTGCATTTGCATATACCAATACATGTATATACTAACAATTAATGAACAAAAAGAGGCTATGAATGTGAAAGAGAGCAAGAAGGAGATATATGGAAGGGCTTGAGGGGGGAAGAAAGGAAAGAGAGAAATGGTGTAATTCTAATCTCAAAAGTAGAAGAAAAAATTAAATGATTCTCCCTCAGAAGGATCATCAAGAATTCAAGGCTAGGCGACATATGTTTTTACCAGTTTCCTGAGTCAGAGGCAAATTCATTGTCTCATGATTGCAAAAAATGATGAGAGCAAACATCCGGAGAAGAAGAACAAGGAGTATTGAGAGGAAAAGAAACAGGCCCTTATAGCCAGAAGCGGTCTTTAAAATGAGTTGTCTATGGAGCCATTAAGATGGCTCTTTCTATCACTTTGGCCTGCATCGCAGCAGTTGAGAACCACTGCCTGGCCTCAGGGGATGAGGAAGAGCTCAGTCCTAATGTGACTTGATTTGCTTGGGGTGGGAGGTTGGTGGGGAGCAGTTCCCTCTTTGTGAGAAGGGGTTGAGAGAAGAGGGTGGGAGGGAGGGACCCAGAGGGGAGGTGGGAGGGAGCTACAATTAGGATATAAAGTGAATATATAAATTAAAAATAAATTTAAAAAAAGAAAAAAGATGGCTCGAGAGATAAAGGTGTCTGCTGTGTAGGCTGATGATCTAAGTTCAAACCTCATGATAAAAGGAAAGAACTTGGGAAAAAAAAAGAAAGAAAGAAAGAACTGATTCGCACAAGCTGTCCATTGACTGCCATGATGCAGTGTGCCCACAAATATATGCACACACATAGAAGCACAAATTTGATAAAAAATGTTAAGAAATAAGAAAATAAAATGCCGAGTAAGAGTCAGGATTGGGAGTTCTTTTATTTCCTGCCCATATGTCAATTGCCATCTATTTGGGATGAACCAGGTTGGGTACTTTGAACATATGTGGGGAATTCTGACTGCTTGATGAGTGGACTGAAAATGCAGGCTCTGGGAAATCTTCCAGTAAGGAAAAAAGCCTCCCCAAAAGGTCCAAGTGAGAGGAAGAACCAGAAAGTGAAAAGAACAAAGACTGGTGGTTAGCCCACATCTCGATGAGTTGGACTTGTTGGATGCTGGACCACTGGCTACACTGTAAGGTTCTCAGAGCTGATTATCAATTCCACCAGGACATCAGACATTTTGGTTTACTTGGACCTATAACTTTGGCTAGCTTCGTACAAAGTGGGGGATGCCTTGTACTAACTCCTATTTACTGTGACCCTGCCTTAAAACTAATAAAATTTTAATTAATTGTAAATTCATAAACTTCAAGTTTTTCCTTGTTTCACATTCCCCAGACAGGCCTCTATTCTATCACAGCTCATGCATCTCAGATTACAGTACCCTACTCATTCCAAAATAGACTCATGCTTTAGAGCAGTGCTACTCAACCCATGGTTGCAACCATTTTAGGGGTCAAATCAGAAAACCCAGATACTTACATCATGATTCATACCTAGCCAAATTGCAGCTATGAAGTAGCAATAAGACAATTTTATGATTGGGGGTTCCCTCAACATGAGCAGCTGTCTTAAAGCATCGCAGCAGTTGAGAACCACTGCTGTAGAGTTTCTGTCTCTGTATATTATTTAAGTTGACAGTAATGGGAAAGGGAGGGCTGGAAAACAATTAGGGCGAGCAAGGACTCCCAAAGCAGCAGGTCTAAGAATGCTTTTGCTTGAGTAGGAATGCTAGAGGAGAGTTTGTTCTTGGTTCCTTATTATCACTTCTCCTTAATGAGCTGATCTCTCTCCTCATACCTCGAGCCCTTTGATGGCAGTTAACGGTCCCCTATTTCCCAAAACTCCTCCTGTTATACAGATACTCACTCTCTCTTTCTCTTAAGCACCTACCCATTAATCTACAGTAAATTTCTCTCCAAAACTCACTCTCTGTGATTTGTGAATTGTAGTCTTCGAATTTGAGAGACAAGCACCTGAATGTCAGTGGCTTGGGGCAGCTTTGGTAGCCATTGAGCTTTTAGGATCCTAGCCCCAAAAGCCGAGTACCAAGAGCTGAGAAAGGTTCTGTTGCTCCCAGAAACTCTCAATATTCTGTTGTCAACAGGTTTTTGGTTTGTTGGTTGGCTTTTTGTCTTTGAAGACAAAGAAAAAGTATGTGATAGAAATTTTGTACCTTAAAGCAGCACTAATATTTGCATTATATAAAACATTTGGATTGCTTTTAAGCACCGAACTTTACTTTTAAAAAGTCTTTCAAGACAAGGTTTCTCTGTGTAGCCCTGGCTGTTTTGTAACTCTCTCTGTATACTGGGCTGGCCTCGAAGTCACTGAAATCCACCTACCTCTGCCTCCCAAGTGCTGGGATTAAAGGTGTGTGCCACCACCACCTGGTTTAAAAAAAAGAAAAGAAAAGAAAAGAAAAAAGAAAAACAACTGAACTTTAAGAGTTCAATTGGTAAAGTATTGTTTGTGCTCACATGAGGACCTGAATTCCAATCCTCAGGCCCTACCTAAATAAATAAATAAATAAATAAATAAATAAATAAATAAATAAATAAAAATAGACACTGCAGCACAACATGTGCCTATATTCACAGTACTAGGGAGACAGAAACAGGAGGATCCCCAAGGCTGGAGAACCAACCAATTAGTGAATTCTAGGCTCAATGAGAGACCCTGTGCCACAAAATAAGGTGGAGAGTAACAGAGTAAGTCACTCCAGCTTGACCTTTGGTTGCTACACATGTATACACACACAAACACATGAACGTATACATTTGCACATACACATACCTCACCACTACCATTGCCAGCAGCAGCGCTAATGATGCAACCACTACCACCAGTAAAGATCCTGTCCTTTATTATAAAAGACACTAGCTCCAAATAATGTAGTACTACAAGATACTTTATATGCTACGTTAAATTTGTGTAGAAACCATTCTAGAGTACGGTTGACCAGTTAGTCAGCACTCATGGAGAGACCGGAATTTTGTAGATGTATCATCTCCCTTTTGTTGTCTTTAAGCAAAGAGTAGTCTCCTCAGATAAGAGCAGGTCTGGCTTATCTAACCCTGACAGATTTTCCCCCCAAAGAGGCATAAACAAAGTTTGGGAGTAAAAGAAACATTCTGTGTCCAAACTGTTGTATGTGTGTGTCTAAACTCTTGAAATGTGTGTTTATGTATATTGTATTTCAATAAAGACAATGAAAAAATAGATCTATGTATATATGGCTCTCCATAATTGAGTGGGCATCACCCAATCAACCTATGGCCATAAGAGGTGAAGTTTTCCACAAATAAAGTATTGAAACAAACCCAAAAAAGAACAAGGTTTTATGTAGCACAGACTGGCCTCCATCTCCTTATGTAGTCAAGGATGACTTTGAACTTCAGATCACCCTGCTTCTACTCCCTGAGTACTGCAGGTACGAGCACTCGGCCAGGCTTGAGAAACAAAATTTGCTTCAAGACTTCAACATTAAGACCCTGCCTGAGCATCCAGCTTGCCAGCCTTTACTATACATTTCAAACACAGAGGGAGGGAGACTGACTACAAGGCCACAGCAAGTGTTGCTTCTCTATAAGCTCTCTGCCTGGGGAGAGGCTACCAGGAGGCTGGCCTGATTCAGGGGTGAGAAGGGGTATCTAGAGGGTCTGTAGCCTAACACCCCCAGTCATGTGAGCCAAATCTGGGAAATAATTTTGTCTGCGTGAGCATGCACCCTAGATCTGTTCAGTTTCTTTTGGAGAACCCCAGTTGATAGTCATTCATATATTTCATATGTGTGAATATATTTAATATGAAAATTATCTATAACAATCAAGATAGCTAGTCAGTTAAGTGCTTGTCTAGCATGGAAAAAAACCTAGGTTTGATCTGAAGTTCCATAAATAAGGTGGGTAGTACACCCCAGGAACCCCAACCAGCAATGGGGAGGTGGAAGCAGAGCAAAGTTTAAGGTCAAGGTCATTCTCAGTTATGTATCAGGTTCAAGGCCAACATAGGCTACTTGAGACTATGATTGAAACAATAAAAAATATAAAATGTGAAAAAGATGTTTCCATGGTCCATCATGTGTACTCCCCTGGGCACATCTGAAGTCTTTCTTAAACCTTTGATGCTGACAGGCATTTCCATATGCAAACAGCTTGCCTAGAGCTCTGAACAGGGAGGTGATCTGTAACAGCTGCCCTCGCTGCCACTGAAGACCCCTGCTCAGCACCTCTTGCAGGGTTTGCCATGTTCCACTCAGAGAAGAAAAGGGCTGATGAGCTGTTCTGCATAGTAGCTGAGGAAAGAGCTTTCCAAAACTGGAACTGTTTCGAGAGACAATAACACCATTGGCAAGAAATCATTTCAAATTATGAGAAGCATCTGGGAGGAAGTTGTATCTGGAAACCTGCACATTCTTTTGTTAACAAAGCCGCATTCGGCTAGATAATCGCCGTCATATTATTACAAAGTGAGTTGCGTATTCACTAGCAAGCTCTCCCAACAGAATGAAAGGCAGCCCGTTTTCTGAATCACTGTCTGACTAATACATGGCTGCGATTTAACGGACCGCTATAAAGAACTCGTTTTTAGGCCATGTGTTTTGCATGTCATTGCTTTCACAAAGTGCTGCTGTACTTTACAATTTTTTTTCCTGCCCTTAACTAATTTTTATATAAGGAACGAAAAAGAACTTCTCTCATAGGATCTTAGACCTAACCACCAAACCCAAAACTGTAAAATTCACTAACCACAATACCCAGAACTGTAAAATTCACCAAGGGAATCAGATAAAATATCTTGACCTTGCCACTAGCAGAGACAGAAATCAAACAAGATAGACCAAAAAATAGTAGCAACCTTGGATATGTTTCCTCAGGCACTGTCCTCCTTTTTTGTTTGCTTTTGTTTTTGATTTTGAGACAGGGTCGCTCTGTGGCCTGAAATACTGTTAAACAGTAGGCTGGCTTGTCATCAAGCCCCAGGAATTTGCCTTCATCTTCCCAGCCCTGGCATCACAGACAAATGCAGACCACTACTTCCCTAGGCTCTGGAGACCTAGCTCATTTCTTCATTCCTGTCAGGCAAGAACTTCACGACTGAGCTATTTCCACAGCCATGACTATGACTATTTACCTTGTACTGAAGAGGTCCAATATAGACTGCGAAGCTGAGATTTCAGACTATATTTATGTGGGCTGTCACAGCATGGTGGGTACCCAGGTGTTACATGGCTGGAGGGAAGGCAAGAAGCATCCTGACTGAAGGAAGACAAACACCATCCTTCTCAGCCCACCTGCGCATTTCAGGCATTCACACTCCATGATCATTTCACAGGCCCCACCTCTCATGGCTTCTCCTCCTGTGCTCTGTCTTGAAAGCTGGCTTTCTTACAGTAGGTTATTGTGAGACTTTGAAGATGGTCCTCCTCGAAAAGTATTGCTAGCTCTGTGGCTCCCTTTCCACCAATCCCAACAAGTCTTCTTGGCACATACCCAGGTTTTCTGTTCTTAAATCTTCAGTGCCTTTTCTCCAGTGACATCATAAACTCAATAACTGGGATAGGAGGACAATGTGAGAACATTCAAATAAGCCATTATTTTTTTCTTGAAACAGGAACTCACTATGTTGCCCTGCTGTCCTGGAACTTGCTATGTAGCCCAACCTGCCCTTAAACTCACAGAGATCAGCCTGCCTCTGCATCCCCAGTGCTGGGCTTAACACCACATTTGGCTTCAAGAAGCCATTGTTAACATGGTTGCTTCAATTTGCCTTGTCTCAAATGTCCAGTCTTACACCTACTTGAACCTTGCCTTATCTACCTTCAAGATGTTTATCCTGCTGTTTTAAAGGAAAAACACATGTTTGAACGCAGCTTTTGCTTGGACATTAAGGGGCCACATGATTCTCAGCATCCTTTTTCCACATTACGGCTTCTATTTCCCAGTGCAGCTACTGAGCTGTCACCTAATGAGACACCTCTCACTCTCATGCTTTCTGTAATATTAAGACTAAAATTCAGTGCCACATAAACACCAGGCAAGCCTTCCATCACTGAACTACATCACAGCTGGCCTAGGCTTCTCTCTAATACCATCATTCATTGACAAAGGGTATGACTGCTCCCCATAGAGATTGAGAAATGATACTCAGTAGCACCACACTGATAAGAAAGGTAAATATTTAAAGAACTCAGAGACAAGCAGGTCCACATTACCTCAAGTTTAAAAAGGAATTCTTTGTATTTTATAAACAAAGGTGAAAAAGTCTTACCTTACAACTTTAGGCAGACAGGTCATAATGGAATTTTGATGCATTAAACTCATATTTCCCCATTTTGAAGTATAAGCATGAATGGACATTTTCTGTGAAATGCTGTAATTGTGTACAAACACACATGCTGAGACTTATGGGATACTAACAGATTTTCATAAATGAAAGCATAAATAGAAAAATGACAAGCTTTTCAGTTACTTGAGAGAAATGGTTTCTTTCATATATATACATATGTATATGTGTACATATATGTGTACACATACATATATATATGCATATATATATTGACCCTGAACTAACATATTTTCCAAAATTAAAGAAGTCTTGAGGGCTAGGGATGTAGTTCAGATTGCTTGCACAGTACACACAAAGCTCTAGGTTTGATCCCAGGACTGCATAAAATCTGGCCATAGTAGTAAACATCTGTAATCCTAGCACTCAAGAGGTCTCAAAAATGGAAATGAAATAAAATAAAACAAAGAGATCAGAGTTCAGTCTCCTACTTAGCTGAGTACAGGAACCAATTTTAGTGTGTAGCTAAAAACAAGTAGCACAGCTTCAAAGAATAAATCTGTCTGTCTGTCTGTCTGTCTCTCTCTCTCTCTCTCTCTCTCTCTCTCTCTCTCTCTCCTTCTTCTGCACTCTCTCTCTCTCTCAAGAGGCATCACACTTGCAAATTCTGTGTCAAAGAGAAACTTAGACACTCAATTCTTTTGTCCAAACTGAAATGTAACAGACTAAAGTTCAGTTTAGAAGACTACTACTCCAATCTATGATCTTTCACCCTATCTCCGCTCTGTTAGAATGGACAATGTGGCTAATCAATTACTGCCGCTGTGGTGGAATAGTGCATAGCTTGTAGTCTCTGAAGCTTAAAAGAAAATCCGTTTACAAGAATTCAGAGATACATCAAAATGACAAGGAAAATAAAAGTTCCTTCATTTTCAATTAACACCAGCCAGAGTCTTAGAAAGCTGTAGCATCCTTATTCCCTCTTTTCTGGCCTCTCTGGCATCTTCCAATTTGACAATAAGCATGCCTTGGAAACAAAATTGATGGGCTGTTTACAAAACAGATGTTTTCAAGTGATGCTAATAATATATTTAAAAGCCAAGACCTACCTTTCCAAAGGGACATAAATTACAAGTGACAGAATACAAGACACACATTATAATCTAGGCCAGAGAGCAGACAAAAATCATGGGAGACAGATTCTAGGCAGTATTTATTGAACATCTAGTGTAGGATAGAAAGTTTCCAAATTTCTTATGAAGAATGAGTATTTTCCCTTACTTTGTCAAATTATGTATTATCTATTTAGAGGATGATTAAAAAAGAAAAGTGTGCGGAGGATCCAAGATGGCGGCGAGCAGTGTGGACCGCGTTTGGAGGCTCCAGTGAACAATTCAGGGAATTGCACAGATTTCTGAGCCAGGAACACCGAGGTCCGAACATCACGACAGCGGGAGTGCTCCACGGTTCGGAGGGACCAGGGTGCGGAGGACCTGCGTGCCCCTGCACACGGGAGGAGCGTGGTTTTTCTCTGATCGGAGCGGCAGCGGCAGAGGCGGCAGCACCAGCGGCACCAGCAGCGGCGGCTGAGGTTTGCAGCTCATAGCCTTCCGGTGGAGGCGATTGGTGTGGTGGCTGGTGGGAATTGCTGCGGGAGAGGGGACTCGGGGCAGGATTTGGGTCGCGTGGAGCCTTTGGACCCAGATTGGACTCGGCGGACAGTTCGGCCCCAGAGTCCCGGGTATTGGCCCGGCCCAGCAAACAATTCTGCCTGAGGCACTAACTCAGCGTGGCCATAGCTCCCCTGCTGTGGCGCAGGCGTAGTTGAGCACGCTGCTCCACACTAGGCACCACCTCAGCTCAGCGGCAGCTCCCCTGCGGGGACACAGTCTGGGCGGAGCACTTGTCCCACCACTGGCGCTAACTCAGAGCAGCCGCAGTTCTCCTGCTGTGGCGCAGGCTTGGTGACGTGCTCGGTTCCATCCTAGGCACCACCTCAGCTCAGCGGCAGCTCCCCTGCGGGGACACAGTCCGGGCGGAGCACTTGTTCCACCACTGGCGCTAACTCAGAGCAGCCGCAGTTCTCCTGCTGTGGCGCAGGCTTGGTGACGTGCTCGGTTCCATCCTAGGCACCACCTCAGCTCAGCGGCAGCTCCCCTGCGGGGACACAGTCTGGGCGGAGCACTTGTTCCAACACTGGCGCTAACTCAGAGCAGCCGCAGTTCTCCTGCTGTGGCGCAGGCTTGGTGACGTGCTCGGTTCCATCCTAGGCACCACCTCAGCTCAGCGGCAGCTCCCCTGCGGGGACACAGTCTGGGCGGAGCACTTGTCCCACCACTGGCGCTAACTCAGAGCAGCCGCAGTTCTCCTGCTGTGGCGCAGGCTTGGTGACGTGCGCGGTTCCATCCTAGGCACCACCTCAGCTCAGCGGCAGCTCCCCTGCGGTGACACAGTCCGGGTGGAGCACTTGTTCCACTACTGGCGCTAACTCAGAGCAGCCGCAGTTCTCCTGCTGTGGCACAGGCTGGACAGAGCTCTCGGTTCCACCAGCTCTAAGACTCTGGTTGGACACAGTGTACAGTTTGAATCCAGAATTCCTGGCTGAGATTGGTGGTCAGTTCGGGCCCTGAGTCAATAACTGACCACAGCACGCACTTTGGGCCAAAAGGCCCTAGTGGAGCTTGGTGCGTAGTCCCAGCCCAAAAATTCTGGCTGGGCCCTGTGTGCATTTTGGGCCCAAAATCCCTAGCTGAGCTTGGCAGACGGTTCTGGCCCTGAGAATCTAGCTGAGTTCTGCCCGTGGTTCGGTCCCAGTGCTCCTGGCTGGACTTGGCAGGGAACACAGAAGGCTGTGGATACCTTGGCCTGACCCAACGCTCATTCAGAGACCCAGAACAATTGCAGGATCCACAGCAGAGAGGGACTGAGGATCACTGGCTGTGAGAGACCAGAACAACAGGGCTAACCTCCTAACATCCACACCAGTGAAGCTTTGAGCTCGCAGCCTAGGGAAATCGTAAGAAAACAAGTGAATCTATCATCAGACACCCTCCATTCAACTCTGGAAGCTACCCAACAAAAACAAAGACGGCAAGATGTCTAAAGGACAACGAAAAAGCATACGCAAAAAACCCCAAAACAACATGGCGTCTCCAGTTTCCAGCTATCCCAAAGAAAACCACCCAGAGAACTCAAATACAACGGAAATACAAGAAAATGACCTCAAATCCTTAGTAATGAGGATGATAATGGAGGAAACAAATAAAATTCGTAATCAAATGCAGGAAGACGCAGACAAACAGGTGAGAGACATAAAAGAAGCACATAGAGTGGAACTGGAAAAATTGCAGGAAAATGCAAACAACCAGATGAAAGAAATAGCTAAAACGGTTCAAGCTCTGAAGACCTATAAAGAGGCAATGGAAGAAACTCAGGAATATACAAAAAATCAGATGAAAGAAATCAAAAAATCAGTTCAAGATCTGAAAATGAAAATGGATTCAATGATAAACACACAGACAGAAGAAAAACGAGAACGTGAGACCTCAGAGAAGAAGGCGAGCAACACAGAGGTGAGCTTTTCTAACAGAATCCAAGAGATGGAAGAACGAATCTCAGGGCTAGAAGATACAATCACAGATATTGAATCAACCATTAAAGAAAATGCCAAATCTGGAAAACTCCTGACACAAAACATCCAAGAAATTAAGGACACCATGAAAAGAAGAAATTTGCGGATAATAGGCATTGAAGAAAGAGAAGACATCAGACTCCAGGGCCCAGAAACTATTCTCAACAAAATCATAGAAGAAAATTTCCCCAATCTAAAGAAAGAGATGCCTATAAACATACAAGAGGCCTACAGAACACCAAATAGAATTGACCAGAAAAGAAAAACTGCCCGCCACATAATAATCAAAACACAAAACATGCAGAACAAAGAAAAAATATTAAAAGCTGCAAGGGAAAAGGGCCAAATAACATTTAATGGTAAACCTATCAGAATTACACCTGACTTCTCAGCAGAGACCATAAAAGCCAGAAGGTCCTGGACAGAGATCCTGCAAACCCTAAGAGAACACAGATGCCAGGCCAGACTACTTTACCCAGCAAAATTATCAATAACCATTGATGGAGAAAACAAAATATTCCATGACAAAAACAAATTCAAACAGTACCTATCCACAAACCCAGCTTTACAGAAGGTACTAGAAGGAAAACTCCATCCCAAAGGGTCAAGCTACAACCAAAACTACCCAGGAAATAGATAACTATCCCATGGCAAAAACACAACTACACAAACGCTCGACTGGAAACAACATCAAAATTAAGACTCTTAACAGTCACTGGTCATTAATATCTCTCAACATCAATGGCCTCAATTCTCCAATAAAAAGACACAGACTAACCGAATGGGTACATAAACAAGACCCAACATTCTTCTGCATCCAAGAAACACATCTCACCCATAATGAAAGGCATTACCTCAGGGTAAAAGGTTGGAAAAAAATATTCCAAGCAAATGGTCACAAGAAGCAAGCAGGTGTAGCCATTTTAGTATCGAACAAAATAGACTTTCAACCAAAATTAATCAAAAGGGATGAGGAAGGACACTTCATACTTATCAAAGGTAAAGTCAACCAAGATGACATCACAATTCTGAACATCTATGCTCCCAATACAAGGGCACCCACATATGTAAAAGATCTCCTAAAAAAGCTTAAACCACACATCGATCCCCACACAATAATAGTGGGAGACTTCAACACCCCACTCTCACTGAAGGATAAGTCATTGAAACAGAAACTAAGCCGAGAAATAACATCATTAACCAATGCCATGGGTCAAATGGATCTAACAGATATCTATAGAACCTTTCACCCAAACAAGAAAGAATACACCTTCTTCTCTGCACCCCATGGAACCTTCTCCAAAATTGATCACATCGTAGGTCACAAAGCAAGCCTCAACAGATACAAGAGGATTGAAATAATACCTTGTATCCTATCAGATCACCATGCTCTTAGGCTGCAATTCAACAACAACAGAAATAACAAAAAGCCTACACGTTTGTGGAAACTAAACAACTCTCTGCTAAATGACACCTGGGTCAGGGAAGAAATAAAGAAAGAAATCAAGGAGTTTCTGAAATTCAATGAAAATGAAGAAACAACATACCCAAATTTGTGGGATACATTGAAAGCAGTGCTAAGAGGAAAATTCATAGCACTAAGTGCCTTTAAAAAGAAATTGGAAACATCGCACATAAGCATCTTAACAACACAACTGGAAGCCCTAGAAAAAAAAGAAGCAGAAACACCCAAGAGGAGTAGACGCCTGGAAATTATCAAACTCAGGGCTGAAATTAACAAATTAGAAACTAAGAAAACAGTCCAAAGAATCAACAAAACCAAAAGCTGGTTCTTTGAGAAAATCAACAAGATAGACAGACCATTAGCCAAACTAACTAAAAGGCAGAGAGACAGTATTGAAATCAACAAAATCAGAAATGAAAAGGGAGACATAACAACAGACACTGAAGAAATTCAAAGAATCATAAGATCCTACTTTGAAGGCATATACGCCACAAAATTTGAAAATCTAAGGGAAATGGACGATTTTCTTGATCAAGTTCACTTGCCAAAGTTGAGTGAAGAACAGATAAACAAGTTAAATAGTCCCATTTCCCCGACAGAAATAGAAGCAATCATCGATGGTCTCCCAACCAAAAAAAGCCCAGGGCCAGATGGTTTCAGTGCAGAATTCTACCAGACCTTTAAAGGCGAGCTAATACCGATACTCTTCAAGCTACTCCAAAAGATAGAAATGGATGGAAAATTACCAAATTCATTCTATGAGGCCATAGTCTCATTGATACCTAAACCTCACAAAGACTCAACAAAGAAAGAGAATTTCAGACCAATTTCTCTTATGAACATAGATGCAAAAATACTAAATAAAATACTTGCAAAACGAATACAGGAACACATCAAAGATATCATTCATCATGACCAAGTAGGCTTCATTCCAGGCATGCAGGGATGGTTTAATATACGGAAATCCATCAATGTAATCCATCATATAAACAAACTGAAAATAAAAAACCACATGATTATCTCCTTGGATGCAGAGAAAGCATTTGATAAAATTCAACACCCATTCATGTTTAAAGTTTTAGAGAGATCGGGGATACAAGGCACTTTCCTCAACATAATAAAGGCTATATACAGCAAGCCAATAGCCAAAATCAAAGTAAATGGTGAGATACTCAAGGAAATTCCTCTCAAATCGGGAACAAGGCAAGGCTGCCCACTCTCTCCATATCTCTTCAATATAGTACTCGAAGTTCTAGCCAGAGCAATAAGACAACAAAAGGAGATCAAGGGGATCCAAATGGGAAAGGAGGAAGTCAAATTATCCCTCTTTGCAGATGATATGATAGTGTACATAAGTGACCCTCAAAACTCCACCAGAGAACTCCTAAAGCTGATAAACACCTTCAGCAAATTGGCTGGATACAAAATTAACTCAAAAAAGTCTGTAGCCTTCCTATACACAAATGACAAGCTTGCAGAGGAAGAAATTAGGAAAACCACACCCTTCACATTAGCCACAAGCAATATAAAATATCTAGGAGTTACCCTAACTAAGCAAGTGAAGGACTTGTATGAAAAAAATTTCAAAACTCTGAAGAAAGAGATTGAAGATGACCTGAGAAGATGGCGTGATCTTCCTTGCTCATGGATCGGGAGAATTAACATAGTAAAAATGGCCATCCTACCAAAAGCAATCTATAGATTCAATGCAATCCCTATCAAAATAACTACACAATTTTTTAAAGACATTGAAAGTTCAATTCTGAACTTCATATGGAAAAACAAAAAACCCAGAATAGCTAAAGCAATCTTGTACAATAAAAGATGCTCCGGAGGAATCTCCATACCTGATCTCAAACTGTACTATAAAGCAATAGTACTTAAAACAGCATGGTACTGGCACAGCAACAGGCTGGTTGATCAGTGGAATCGAATCGAAGACCCAGATATGAATCCACACACATATGGTCACTTGATTTTTGACAAAGAAGCCAAATCCATTCAATGGAAAAAGGATAGCATCTTCAACAAATGGTGCTGGTCTAACTGGAGGTCTATGTGTAAAAAAATGAAACTGGACCCATATTTGTCACCTTGCACAAAACTCAAATCCAAGTGGATTAAAGACCTCAACATAAAACCAGAGACACTAACTCACTTAGAAGAAAAAGTGGGAAAGAGCCTGGAACATATTGGCACAGGAGACAACTTCCTGAACAGAACACCAACGGCCCAGGCCTTAATGTCAACCATTAATAAATGGGACCTCATGAGGCTGAGAAGCTTCTGTAAGGCAGGAGACACTGTCAAGAGAACAAAGCGACAGCCTACAGACTGGGAAAAAATCTTCACCAACCCTACATCTGACAAAGGTCTAATATCCAAAATATATAAAGAACTCAAGAAATTAAACACCACCAAACCGAATAACCCAATTGAGAAATGGGGCTTGGAACTAAACAGAGAATTCTCAACAGAGGAGTATCAAATGGCTGAGAAACACTTAAAGAAATGCTCAACCTCCTTAGTCATCAGGGAAATGCAAATCAAAACAACTCTGAGATTCCATCTTACACCCATCAGAATGGCTAAGATCAAAAATTCAAGCGACACCACATGCTGGCGAGGATGTGGGGAGAGAGGAACACTCCTTCATTGCTGGTGGGAATGCAAACTAGTACAGCCACTTTGGAAATCTATCTGGTGCTATCTCAGAAAAATGGGAATAGGGCTTCCTCAAGACCCAGCTATTCCACTCCTTGGAATATACCCAGAAGATGCTCCAGCACACAACAAGAAAATTTGCTCAACCATGTTCATAGCAGCCTTATTCATAATAGCCAGAACATGGAAACAGCCTAAGTGTCCCTCAGTAGAAGAGTGGATAAAGAAACTGTGGTACATATACACTATGGAATACTACTCAGCTATTAAAAACAAGGAATTCCCGAAATTTGTGGATAAATGGATTGAGCTAGAAATGATCATAATGAGTGAGTTAACCCAGAAGCAGAAAGAATCAAATGGTATATACTCACTTATATCTGCATACTAGCCCAAGGGGCATGTCCCACGAAAGCCTTCACTTACCAGGAAACTGGGACAGAGGGGAAGGCATCCTATTGGGACTCTAAATGAGAGACGCATGGGAGAACAGCAAAATAAAAGGATCCAGAGGGTCCTAGAAATCTACAAGTAGAACAATATGATAGGCAGATTTGGGCCCAGGGGTCCCGCTCAAACTAAGGCACCAGCCAAGGACAATACAGGAGGTAAACTTTAAACCCCTTCCTAGATCTAGCCAATGGTCAGAATATTCTCCACAGTTGAGTGGAGAGTGTGATACGACTTTCTCACATACTCTGGTGCCTCACATTTGACCATGTCCCCTGGAGGGGGAGACCTGGTGGCACTCAGAGGAAGGACAGCAAGTAGCCAAGAAGAGACTTGATACCCTATGAGAATATATAGGGGGACGTAATCCCCCTCAGGAACAGTCATAGGGGAGGGGAATAATGGGAAAATGGGGGAGGAGGAATGGGAGGATACAAGGGATGGGATAAACATTGAGATGTAACAAGAATAAATTAATAAAAAAAAAAAAAAAAAAAAAAAAAAAAAAAGAATAAAATAACATTTTAACTCACAAAAAAAAAAAAAAAAAAAAAAAAAAAAAAAAAAAGAAAAGTGTAATATTTCACACTACCAAAAATCAACTGGGAAAGAATCAAGCTTGTTCAGGAGACTAGCTTCTTATGAATGTGTGAATAAGTGTTAGAAAAATATATTATAAACCTGCATGCATACGCATATACTCATTCATAGTCCCACATACACATCCATATGCTTTTTCCAAGTTAGAGTTAGTGCTAGCATTACAGATATGTGCCATCATACCCAGTTATTTTATCCTCTGACTGTGTGTTGTTCAATTGTTGGTACAAGTACATGCTTGCCACTGGGTACGCTGAGAGCTCAAAGGACAGTATTTCAGTGCCAGTTCTTATCCTTCTGTCTGGTGTGAGACAGGATCTCTTTGCTCCTGTTTGTGCCACTCTACCTAGCCATCTAGATTCTGGAGATTCTCCTGTCATACTGTCACGTTTCCCCACGGAGGAGAATGGGAATATAGATGTTTGTGCTACTGTATCAGACTTTTAGGTGGGTTCTGAGGATTTACACCAAGCTCTCTTCCCACTGAGCCATCTCCACAACAACTATTAATATAAATATTTGTTGTTTTTTGTTTTGCACTTTCCCTTTTATTTTTAAAAGCGTTTCTCATCATAATCTTTTATTGATAATCCAGAAGACATGAACATTTTTGCTAACATTAGCACAGTAGATACATTTTTGTATCAATTTTTAGATAAGTTGGCAATTTTTCATCTGTTGAAAATAGATATTTTTCTGAACATAATATATCCTAATTACAGTTTTCCCTCCTTCTCTTCATCTCAGTTTCTCTCATCTCCCCTCCTATCCAGACCTACTGCCTTTCTGTCTCTCATTAAAAAATGAACAGGTTCTCATTTAGAGTCCCAATAGGATGAGAGACGCATGGGAGAACAGCAAAATAAAAGGATCCAGAGGGTCCTAGAAATCTACAAGTAGAACAATATGATAGGCAGATTTGGGCCCAGGGGTCCTGCTCAAACTAAGGCACCAGCCAAGGACAATACAGGAGGTAAACTTTAAACCCCTTCCCAGATCTAGCCAATGGTCAGAATATTCTCCACAGTTGAGTGGAGAGTGTGATACGACTTTCTCAGGTACTCTGGTGCCTCACATTTGACCATGTCCCCTGGAGGGGGAGACCTGGTGGAACTCAGAGGAAGGACAGCAAGTAGCCAAGAAGAAACTTGATACCCTATGAGAATATATAGGGGGACGTAATCCCCCTCAGGAACAGTCATAGGGGAGGGGAATAATGGGAAAATGGGGTGGGGGGAGGAATGGGAGGATACAAGGGATGGGATAAACATTGAGATGTAACAAGAATAAATTAATAAAAAAAAAATAAAGAACAGGTTTCTAAGGGTTAATAATTAGGTAAAAACTAGCACATTGTAATTGGACAAAACAAACAGAAGGAAAAGAGCCCAAGAGAAGGCATGAGAAACAGACTCACACATTCACATATTCTTGGATCCCATAAAAACACTAAACTTGATGCATGTGTGTGTGCGTGCACGCGTGCATGCACGTGTGTGTGTGTGTGTGTGTGTGTGTGTGTGTGTATGTGTGTGTGTGTAAATGACCTGGTGCAGACCTATGCAGACTCTGTGCTTGCTGTTGCTTCAGTCTCTTTGAATTCATAAGAGCTTTGGTCATATTGATTTAGAGGGTCTTATTTTCTTGGTATCCTTCATCCTCTCTGCTCTTTTAAAAATATATTTAATTAATTTATTCTTATTATACCTAAATTGTAAGCCTATCCCTTGTATCCTCCCATTCCTCCCTCCCTCCCGCTTTCCCCCTACTCCCCTCCCCTATGCCTGCGACTGAAGGGGACCTCCTCCCCCCGCATATGCTCATAAAGTATCAAGTCTCTTCTTGGGAACCTGCTGTCCTTCCTCTGAGTACCACCAGGCCTCTCCATCCAGGGGACATGGTCAAATATGGGGCACCAGAGTTCATGTGAAAGTCAGTCCCCACTCTCCACTCAACGGTGGAGAATGCCCTGTCCATCGGCTAGATCTGCATAGGGGTTTGAAGTTTAATGCCTATATTGTCCTTGGCTGGTGCCATAGTTTGAGCAGGACCCCTGGACCCAGATCTGCCCAGCATAATGTTCTTGTAGGTTTCTAGGACCCTCTGCATCCTTCTATTTGCCCATTCTCCCATGCTTCTCTCACCTAAAGTCCCAGAAAAATGGGAATAGGGCTTCCTCAAGACCCAGCTATTCCACTCCTTGGAATATACCCAGAAAATGCTCCACCACACAACAGGGACATATGCTCAACCATGTTCATAGCTGCCTTATTCATAATAGCCAGAATGTGGAAACAGCCTAAGTGTCCATCAGTAGAAGAATGGATAAAGAAACTGTGGTACATTTACACTATGGAATACTACTCAGCTATTAAAAACAAGGAATCCTCTCTGCTCTTAAACGCTTTCTGCTTCCTCTTCTGTGGAGTTCCCTGAGCCCTGAGGGGAGAGATTTGATGGACACATCCCTTTCAGGGCTGAATGTTCCAAGGTCTCTCACTCTGCATAATGTCTGGCTGTGGATCTCTATATTTGTTCGTATTTGCTCCAGAAGGAAGCTTCTCTGATAATAGTTGAGCAAGGCACTGATTTATGAGTATAGCACATGGTCAGTAGAAGTTATTTTATTGCTATTTTTTTTAAAGAACAGTACTATTTTGGTTTACCCTAGGTCCCTGGGCTAGTGTCGGGTTCTTGGTCACTCTTTCTTTGTTGGATGTTTGTATGGTTTGGGCATCAAGGGAACGATGGCTTTATAAAATGAACTTGGCAATGTTCCTTCTGTTTCAATTTATGGAATAATTCAAGGAGTATTGGTGTTAATGCTTCTTTGAGGATTTGGTCAAATTCTGTCCTAAAACCATCTGGCACTGGGCTTTATTTTGTTGGGAGACTTTTAATTATTGCTTATATTTAATTTTAAATTTAAATTTTATTTAAATTGTTTGATCTTGATTTAACTGTTATGTTTTGAAAAAATTGTCAATTTCCTTTAGATTTTACAATTTGTTGGAGTACAGGTTTTAAAGTGTGTCCTTAAGATTCTCTGAATTTCTTGTGTGTCTGTTGTTATATCCCTGTTTTCATGTTTTTAAATATACCTGTTTTCATTTATAACTTTGTTAATTTAGATTTTCGCTCTCTAACTTTTAGTTACTTTGAATAAGGGTTTTCAACCTTAATGATTTTCTCAAAGAAACAATTCTTTGTTTCATTGATTTTTGTATTTTTATTCTCTATTTTATTGATTTCAGGCTTAAGTTTGATTATTTCCTGCCATCTACCCCTTTTGAATATAATTTCTTATTTTTGTTCCAGGGCAGTGATTCTCAACTTTTCTAATGTTGTGACACATTAATACAGTTTCTCATGTTGTGGTGATCCCCAACCATAAAATTATTTTGTTGCTACTTTGTAACTGTAATTTTGCTACTGTTATGAATCATAATGTAAATATAGGCTATGCAAGTTATCTGACATGTAATCACCTATGGGGTTCTGATCCACAGGTTGGGAATTACTGTTCCAGAGATTTGGGGTCATCTGCTAAGTTACTAGTATTAGATCTCACCAATATTTTAAGAAGGCACTTAGTACTTGGAACTTGCCTCTTAGAAATGCCTTCATTGTGTCCCCTAAGTTTGGGTATGTTGTGTATTCATTTTCATTCAGTTATGGAAAGTTTTAACTCTCTCTCACTTTTTCTCTTGACCCATTTTTTATTCAGTATTGAGTTATTCCGTTTCCAGTTTGTATTCTTTCTCTTGTTTCTGTTGTTAATCATATATAGCTGTCATCCTGCACCTGATAGGAGCCTGGGCCTCTTCCAGTACTCTCCTGGGAAGCTCTAGTCCCATTGAGCACCAAATTAGAAGTGTGTGCTCCTCTGCTGGAAGGTCAAGGATACATCATTTTCTGGGCAGAAAAATATGGAACACAGAACTAGATCTCTACCTCAAGATATCTGATTCAGCCGAGAAAGGCAGGAGAATGGTTTATCTCCACTTCCAAGTGTAGGCTCAATTTTCTTAACCAATACATTTTATTATAACTTATTAACTGAATGTACATCACTTATAACCCGACTAACCAAAACAATATGGAAAGAGGATTAAGGAATAGAATAACAAAACCATAAGGATATCAGTTCCGAGGAATGAGTCTCCTGTTGTAATCAGCAGGATTTCTTCTGCTAGAACCTGGAGTAACCATAACCTGGAACCTCAGCAGGAGCCGGAGCCTGGAAGCCTTTCCTCGAGCGGCTCTCTCTAGGAGCATCTCGAAATGCAGAGATGAACATCCAAAACTATCCAAAATCTCCAAAAAGCCCCGCCTCCATTTCTGGGCTCATTTATATATCTCCTCCCAGAATCTGTTCACGGGATCTTTTCAGCTGTCAACAATCAAGCTCCCACACGAGGTGGTTGGTCTCCTGGTGGATTAACCTCACTTGTTCTCTCACAAGACAGTTCCAATCCTGCACTTGGGACCCTAAAAAACAGGTTTATTTCTCCTTCATCCAAGCAGGAATGTTAGGGTAACCCTAACCCTCTTGGACATGCAGCGAAAAGCCACAGTCCTTTTTTTGCTAAGCCACCATCCCCAGGCCAGACAGCGGCATGCACTTTAGAGCTCCTGAGCCAAGTCAAGTGGCTTTGGGAGCCTGACTTGGCTCAGGTGAAGCTACCAGGGTGACTGGTAGTAGTGATGGAGTTGCAAGCCTGTCTGGCAGCAGTGGCTGCTGTGGCAGCAGTGAGGCAGGAACAGTGAAGTGGGGGCTTGCACCCTGAGCAAGCCTGGCTAGGCAGAAGAATTCAAAGCTTTAGCAACTAAGCAGTGAATTTCAGATGGTCATGATGGAGGAATGGTGTGAGAGTTTTATTTCGTGAATCAGGGACATTATAAACCTTAGGCAGTGGGAGGGGTTGGGGGGTGGTAAAAGTGTTTGAGTTGCTGGGGCTAGGCGTGCCAGGGATACTTCCTTGACATACAGCAGCACTGTCCGATAACAAGAAGGGGAATGGAGTACTTAATTATCCTATGGGCAAGGAGTCGGGGAAGAACTCCAGGTATGGTGAGAGGTATGGGAAAAGGTCATTGGCTGAAAACTAAGGTACTAAAACATTTTATTAGCATCCAAAGGGTATTTCCATGTGCACACTGAACAGGTTTCTTATTAGGAAAGGGTTGGGCCTGTAGTCTCCCTAAGGGCTCTATAGCAGTCTTTAGAGGATCTGGGATTCCACCAGATCAGAGGGAGGGGGAAACCCAGGTGAGGAGGGGAGTCTGTCATTTAACACCAAGCTCAGGGGCTTTCCAGTAATGCTAGACTTAGACCTTAACAGCAGGGTCTAAAATGTAGCTTTAATCTGTAGTGTTCTGACAGGATGCAGGAAATTATTTCAGTCTTCTTGCATCTGTTGAGAATTGCTTAGTGCCTGAGTATGTGGTCAATTTTGGAAAAAGTATCATGAGGGGCTGGGGAAAAGGCATTTATTTTGTGTTTAGGTGAACTGTTTTGTAAAACGTTAGGCCCAATTGGTTTTTAATGTCAGTTAGCCCCAAAATTTCTCTGTTTAATTTTTATATGGATGACCTGTGTATCAATGAGTTGAATATTGAAATCTTCCACTATCAGTGTGTGTGGATCAATATGTTATTTAAGCTGTAGTAGTGTTTCTTTTATGAACTTGGGTGTTCTTGTGTTTGGGACATAGATGTTAAGAATTGCAATGTCCTTTTGGTGGATTCTTCCATTAACGGAAATTTAGTGTCCCTCCCTATCTCTTTTGATTAGTCTTGGTTTGAAAAGCTAGTTTGTCAGATGATAAAGTGGCTTCACCAGCTTTCCTTTGAGGTTTATTTCTTTGGAATGTTTTTTTCCATATTTACACTGAGGTAATGTCTATCACTGATATTAAGTTGTCTTTCTTGGATGCAAAAAAAACCCCAAGATGGATCCTGTTTACACATCCATTTTGTTATTCTGGTCTTTTTATTGGGGAATTGAGACCATTGATGTTGAAAGATATCACTGAATGGTGTTTGTTGATTCCCATTATTTTTGTTGTTGTTGTGTGTTTCCTTCTTTTGATTTTCTGGTCTGAGGTTATTTATTCCCTTGGATGTGGTTAGCCTCTTAAGGTTGAAATTTTCATTCTAGTGTCTTCTTTAGGGCTAGATTTGTAGATAGATGTTGCTTAAATTTGGTATTATAATAGAATGTCTCATTTTCTTGATCTATTGTGATTGAAAGTTTTTCTGGATATAGTCTGGACTGGCATCTGTGAAATTTTAGAATCTATAAAACATCTGCCCAGTCTTTTCTCGACTTTAGAATTTATGTTGAAAAATTGCATGTAATTCTGATAGTGTAAGGACCAAACTAATGCCATGTTATGTATGTTCTGTAACTAAATCATGGTCTCTATTTTCTGTGAGAACTTGTCCTCTATGTGACTCTTACTTTTCCCTGCATTCTGGAAGTGACCACGTACTACTGTAAACTGCACCTGCCATCAGTCTCCAGAAACTCCACCAGATACAATCAGCATCCAATGTTCCTCTGAGATAAAAAACTTGCCCTTGAGATCCAACCTCCACCCAACCTGTCTAAAGGTTGGCATTCCTGTGGCCCACAACCCTCACTTATGTCTTTTCCAGTGATAAACCTATTGCCCTTGAAGCTCTGTGTCACTCTCCTATCTTGTTGCATCAGGAAGGATTGTGACCCAAGCTCGAGCCGTAATTCAAGACCCTGTGTATGTTACTTAGGTATTGATTCCTGGTAGTCATTTCAGGAGTCTTGTGATCTGGGCGATCTGGGTGGTCTCTGTATTACAATAAGTCTGCCTTTATATGTTACTTGTTCTTTTTCCCTTGCTGCTTCTAATATTCTTTCTTTTTTCTGTATATTTAGTGTTTTATTATTATGAGGCAAGGGAACTTTCTTTTCTGGTCCGTACTATTTGATGCTCTGCATGTTTCTTATATCCTTCTAGGCATCTCTGTCTTTAGGTTTGGAAAACTTTCTTCTATGATTCTGTAGAAAATATTTTCTGTGCCTTTGACCTGGATTTTTTCTCCTTCCTGTAATTGTATTATTTTTAAAATTGGTCTTTTCATAGTGCTCCAGGTTTCCTATATGTTTTGTGCCAGGACTGATTTTTCAGATTTAGCATTTTTCTTGACCAATGTACCTATTTCTTCCATCATGTAGTCATTGTCATAGATTCTTTATCTTTTGTATTCTGTTGGCAGAACTTGCCTTTCTGCTTCCTATTTGAGTTCCTAAAATTTTCATTTCCAGATTTCCCTCAGTTTGGATTTTTCTTTCCCTTCTACTGCATGTTTCTATTTTCATAGATTTCTCTAAAGGATTTATGTTTCTTTTTAAGGACCCCATAAAGAATATTTTAAGCTGGGTGAGTTGGCACATGCCTGTAATCCCAGCACTCGGGAGGCAGAGGCAGGCAGATCTTTGTGAGTTCAAGGCCAGCCTGGTCTACAAAGTGAGTCCAGGACAGCAAAGGCTACACAGAGAAACCCTGTCTCAGAAAAAAAGAAAGAAAGAAAGAAAGAAAGAAAGAAAGAAAGAAAGAAAGAAAAGTGAAAAAAAAAGGCTATTTTAAGATTTTTTTTTTCTTGTGCTTTAATTATGTTGGAACACTCAGGGCCTGCTGTACTAGGGTTGCTGGTTTGTAGTGCAGACACACTGTCCTGGCTGTTGTTGATTGGAAAGACTCTGATCTAGGTACTGATAACTGGTTTTTTCTTTGTTGGGTGGGTGTTTTGTTCCTTAGTTTCTGTTTCCTTTCTGTTTGTTAGGAGAGTGTGATGGCTGTGTGCTGCATGGTAGGAGATTCTTCTGGAATCCTGATAGGTGTGGCCACTGGGGGTTCCAGGTAAAATGGGTTTCTGGGCATTTAGAGATGACACTTAAGAATGCAGATGAGCTAGGAGCAGCATCTCCAAAGGAGTTCACAGGAGGGAGGAAAACCAGGTGTTTCACCAGGATCTGCTTAGTCGCCTGGATATGGGATTTTAAGAGTGTGGAGAGGCTGTAAGAGAAGATCTGTTACAGAGCTGGGATGAGACTAAGGGATTGGAATTGGAGGAATGAAGGGAGGGGTGAAGGTGTGCAGTTAGCCTACCTGCTTTGCTAGCTGCAGTTGCCTGAGGGAAGTGGGGCCTGGGGATAAAGCAGAGTGGGGGAAGGGAAGTTAGGAGAGGAAGGCCTGTGTGATGCTTTGGAGATGGAACTCGTGGGGCAGGGGAGGGATGCAGGGAATGTGGGTCTGCTGCAGAGCTGGGGATGAGACTGGGATGCTAGATTTGGAGGAGTGGAGGAAGAAGTAAAGATTTGTAGTCAGCCTGCCTACTTCCTTGGCTAGAATGGCCTGCAGGTTCTCAGGGAATTATAAACATTTCACAATTGCTTAAAAAAAAAAAAGAAAGAAAAAATGATCTTAGGGTTAGCCAGATTGCACAGTGAATAAAGGCATTTTGCCCCAACCCTGGCACCCTGAGTTTAATCCCTAGAACCTATGTAAAGGTAAAAGGAATGAAACCACCTCTTCTACACATGAGCAGTGCCACACACATATATCCCTCCCTCATTTTCTCCATAATGTAAGTAAAGAAGTGTAAACAAAAAAACTTAGAAAAAATCTTCCTATGAAGAAATAAATATGTAAAGTGACAGACGAGTGGTTTTTCTTTGTGTGTGTGTGTGTGTGTGTGTGTGTGTGTGTGTGTGTGTGCATGCATTTACCAAAGCACATGTGTGGAAGTCAGAGGACAATATGTGGGTGTTGGTTCTCTCCTTCGAAGTGAGGGAGGATCTTATCTGCAGCAGCCCATAGGTACACTGGCTCCTTTCCTGAGACAGAGTGGCATTTAGAGCCTCACATCCTGAGGTTCCGATTTGGTTGCATTTCTGGGCAGGTCTGCAAACATTCAGAACCCAAATCCAAACTCTTTGCGGTAGTTTGAAAAAAATTGGCTTCCATAGGCTCATATATTTAACACTTGGTTTGTCTTGGTGGGGAAGCCAAGGTAGCAGGAGTTTGAAGCAGCTGGTCCCACCTCGCCCACAATCAGAACATGGAGATGAATGCATGCTGCTCTTCTACTCTACAATCCAAACTCGTCTGGCCACAACTAAGACAAGTCTTCCCACATCAATTAATGTCACGGAGATAATCCCTCCAGCAGGGCCAGAGGCTCCTGTCCCAGGTGAGTCTAGATCTCATCAAGTTGACAGCTGAGATTAAGCATCACAGGTATTAGGTAAAATGAACTTGAGACCACCCAAATCATATCCCTTCAAGAGAACTGCATCTACTTGCCAATTTGATACAGACTCAGCCAATGTTTCCTGTAGCAATACAATCTATGAGATGCTGGTTTTAAAAGACATCTAAGCTCTAGCACCAATTTATCATTCTAAAAGTTGTTACCACCTCAGGTTAGAAGACAACAGACTCCTCTAGAAAGATTATTTCTTAGAAACCTTACAATGTTCCTTTCCCTTCAGGACTTCTAGGGAAGGTTCTTCTTGGGAGAAATGATAAATCAAGTTAAATAAAATATGGGCTAAAAAAGGATTTACAATTCCATTTACAAGAATGGATAGCAGAAGTAGATGAATCAAAGTCATGGTATTTAATTCATGCTCCTAACAAGCATGGTTATCTGGCTTATCCATCTGTTGGGAATAAAAGACACGAAACTGGGGAAGTATGGGGAGAGAAGGTTCTGAATAGGCTGCAAGGCTGGTGGCAGTGAGTGGACAAAACTAAATGTCTGCCTGCCTAAGAGAGGGTAAAATGGAGTCCTAAGAAGCATCTTGACAAGTAGATATTAAACAATAGTCAAAAGATTGTCTATTCTTATTAGACCAGACAAAGAAAGAGTTTTGTCATTTTGTTTCTAAACAGGACATGTCATTCAGTTAATACCTTACAAGCATTTATTAAATACTTATTGAATGGACAGAGAACAGAGTCAGGGCAAAAAGTAAAGGCAAATGCCCACGAAGACATCAATGGTGGCAGAAGAAAAGTATTGCATTTTTATTTTTTTTTATTTTTTTTTAATTTATTCTTGTTACATCTCAATGTTTATCCCATCCCTTGTATCCTCCCATTCCTCCCCCCACCCCATTTTCCCATTATTCCCCTCCCCTATGACTGTTCCTGAGGGGGATTACGTCCCCCTGTATATTCTCATAGCGTATCAAGTCTCTTCTTGGCTACTTGCTGTCCTTCCTCTGAGTGCCACCAGGTCTCCCCCTCCAGGGGACATGGTCAAATGTGAGGCACCAGAGTACGTGAGAAAGTCGACAGAGGGGAAGGCATCCTATTGGGACTCTAAATGAGAGACGCATGGGAGAATAGCAAAATAAAAGGATACAGATGGTCCTAGAAATCTACAAGTAGAACAATGTGATAGGCAGATTTGGGCCCAGGGGTCCTGCTCAAACTAAGGCACCAGCCAAGGACAATACAGGAGGTAAACTTTAAACCCCTTCCCAGATCTAGCCAATGGTCAGAATATTCTCCACAGTTGCGTGGAGAGTGTGATACGACTTTCTCAAGTATTGCATTTTTAGAATGTAATTCATTAGGATGTTTCAGGCTTTGAGATGCCTCAGTGGGTAAAGGTACCTGTCACCAAGTTTGACAAGCTGACTTGGATCCCAGAGACCTACATTGTGGAAGGAGAGAACTGACTCCTACAAGCTGTCCTCTGACTTCCAAACATACATATCCTGTGGCATAGAAAGTACACACAAACACACACACACACACACATACACACACAAACACACTAAACATAATGTAAACAATTTTTATAATTTATTTAATTTTATTCTATGTGCATTGGTATAAAGATTTCAGAGTCCCTGGAACTGGAGTTACAGATAGTTATGGGTGCTGGGAATTGAACCTGGGTCCTTTGGAAAAATAGACAGTGCTCTTAACCACTGCTCAATCTCAAATTTTGAGCTAGTCATGGTGAGCCATGTTTATAATCTCAGCCTTCCAGAGGATTGTTGTGGATTCAAGGCCAACCTGACCTACAGCCTATAATTTGGATATAGAGTTTTCTAAACATTTTGTTTAAATAAATAGTTTGAAAGTTTAAGACATTAAAATTATTCTAAATGTCTTTTTAATCAATTGACTATTATCAGTAAAACTTAAAACATAAAATTTCTAACAAATGAGAATGTCTTCTTAAGCTCAGTAGAATACTATATATCCAGGAACACTCATTGTTCAAGACAATCCATAAAAATATTAAAAAATAAATTAAGCTGGGCATGGTGGCTCACACCTTTATCCCAGCACTTGGGAGGCAAATGCAGGCAGATCTCTGTGAATTCAAGGCCAGCCTGATCTACAAAGTCCAGGATAGCCAACATTACACAAAGAAACCCTGTCTGGAAAAAAAGAAAGGAGAAAGAAGAAAAGAAAGAAAGAAGGAAAGAAGGAAAGAAAGAAAGAAAGAAAGAGAACTCTGGTGACTCATATTTGACCATGTTCCCTGGATGGGGAGACCTGGACGCACTCAGAGGAAGGATAGCAGGCTACCAAGAAGAGACTTGATACCCTATGAGCATATACAGGGAGAGGAGGTCCCCCTCAGTCACAGTCATAGGGGAAGGGAGTAAGGGGAAAATGGGAGGGAGGGAGGAATGGGAGGATACAAGGGATGGGATAAACATTGAGATGTAATATGAATAAATTAATAAAATATATTTTAAAAAGAAAGAAAAAATGAATTAAATTCTTTAGACTTGTCTCTAACTATCCATATGTCTATTCTCATATACATACATATAAATACATGTGTACATGTTTATATGTTTATGTGTACACTGTATAAACATAAATCTACATAAAATAAGTACTAGTTTCCATGTGAAGTAATTCTGTGCTATATATTACATGTGTAGTATGTAATATGTAGATTATAATTACTACATTATATTCATAAAGTTGTGGGGACTGGGAATGTGATCTGATTGGTAGTACTTATTCGGCATGCACAAAGCTTTGTATTTGGTCCAGGCACCACTAAGCCAACTTGGAGCTTTAGTACTATAATCCCAACATTCTGGGGGAGGTAGAGCCAGAGGATCAGAAGTTGAAGATCATCCTTGGCTACATGGTGATTTGGAAGCAAGTTTGGGAAAGACAATTTGTCTTTATAGATGTATTTGAGCAAATACATGATCAGAGGCACACATTAGAATAATACTGGATTATTATCTTCAGTAAGTAATAAGTCACCTCAGAGCACAGGAAGGTCCAATGACACAGTTTGTGTGACTGAAGGATTTAGCAGAGGTTGAGTTCAAGATTATTCTAGAAAACAATGGAGATAGAGAATCCCCTGGAGCTGCAACAGTATGAAAACTTGCTATGTGCCTCATGGTATGTATGGATGCTGGCTTGAACCAGACAGGTCCTAGAGAAAGGAGGGAAGAGACCACGCTACTTTTTACGGCCTAACCTCACATATGCATAGTTCTTTCATGATATGTTTTTTGTTTTTATTTCTTTGTTTTTCAAGACAGTGTTTCTCCGTGTAGTCCTGGAACTCCTTCTGTGGATTAGGCTGGCCTCAAATGCAGAGATCTGCCTGCCTCTGTCTCTTAAGTATTAGGATTAAAGATATGCACCACACCACCTAGCCTTTTCAAGATCTATTGGTCATGCATAGCTGATACAAGGATAGAGGACATTACATGAGCCAATGAATACCAGAACCCAAGGAGCTCTGGGGGCCATCTTGAAACCAACCATGACAAATATCAATTTTTCAACCATCAGGCAATTAATGCATCTGTGCCATAGTCATCAGTGGCTGTTGACACCACAAGAAAAACAACTGAATATGAAATGTCACTGCCGTAAATAACAATAGAAGCCATGAAACCATCCATGGGAGAGAAAAGCCTTGAATATGGTACTCTCTCATTCTCTATATTAATGCACAGGCATTAGAGAGGGCAAAGGAATATGAGATGTGATTTCATGTAAATGCAATTATTGCAGAAATATCATACCATGTAAATGCTAATCCAGATGGCAGGCAATTTTTACAAGAAAAAGAATTATTTTTTCAAGAACTCAACTGCAGGGGGATTTTAAAGAGACAGAGGAGGGTAAAAACTATAATCAAAAAAGAGAGTAAAGGACAAATAGACATTATTTCAACCCCAATCTGAAAAAAGTCTGTTATGCAGATGGGTACACATTGAAACACATGTAATCAGTGCCAGTCTCTTTAATGGCCAAATGCTATCCTGTTGCATGGATGGACCATATTTGATCGTCCAGTCCTCATCCTTTCACATCCTTTACACTACTTGGCTATTGTTACAAATGTTTCCATGAGCACTTATTAAAAGTTTTGGGAATGGATGTTTTTAGCTCTCTTGGATATATACCTACCCAGGAATGGAACTTCTGAGTTATACAGTGACTCTAGGCTGAAATTTTTCAGGAACAATGCCTAGATAATTATATTTATGTATTTACAAACTGACTATGATGTTCCTCTTGGGAGACAGGGGCAAGTGGATCTTTGTAAGTTTGCGAATGGCCTAGTCTGCATAGCAAGTTCCAAGACAACTATAATTACTGCAGTTCCTCCATACTTAAAAGTTATGTGCTGAAAGAGTTAATGTCAGTAGAGAATGTATTTAAGAATTGTGTTCACAGCCATCTGCTCTCTTATACCAGTGGCACCTCTTGCTCCAGTCAAAAGAGAGAAAGGAGACTAAAAAGGTGTCTATACCTTGTCTTTGCAAAGCTGACTCTCTGAAAATTTACAGGTTGCAAAACACTCAGAAAACAATTGGCTGAACTTCTGATCATCAGCAAGCTCTTCTTCCAGCACCTGGTGCCTGGTGCTTGAAATTACTCAGGATTTCAAAACAGATCTGCACTTCCAACACCATTGGTGCTTTGCCAGAGGCAAGTGAAGCCTATCTGGTGGGTCTCTTTCAAGATACCAATCTGTGTGTACTGGCCGTGGCAAATTGGCAAATGTGTACCATTCATGCCCGATGATAGCCAGCTAGTGGGCTGCATACATAGAGAACTGGCTTAAGAATCTTCTATGAGAGGAAACATTTCCATTGTCCAAAAGAATTTCCCCCTCTTCTGCTTGTTATCAGTAGTTATGAATATTAGGTATTTCTCCAATGGGGTCAAAAGATACATAGGTATGTAATTACTATTGGAAAAATGGGACAAAGAGCAAGTATTGGCAGTTTTTCTATTTTCTTTCTTTCAAGTTTTATGTTTGTGTTGCTCCTTTGTTTCTTTTTTGAGACAAAGTCTCACTATGTAGCTCTGGTTGTCCTGGCTCTTTCTGTGCAGACTAGGCTGTTCTCAAACTCAGAGATCCACTTGCCTCTGTCTCCCAAGTGCTGGGATTAAAGGAATGTGTGACCATGTCCTATATCAATGGTTCTCAACCTTCCTAGCGCTATGACTATTTAATGCATTTTTCCGTCCAAGTTTTTGAAAAGGTTTCTGTTTGTAAGGGAGTTTTACATAAGATGCCATCTGAAATTTACTTCAAACTGTGAGTGGGATGAGCAGTGAGTAAAAGTATAGATAAAGCAAGATGAAATAAAATTGGCCAGGAGTCAATAACACAAATTAGTCATTAAATGTAAGCTCTCCATGGCCTACTGGGACATCTTGTACACGCATTTCACATTTCTCAAGGAAAAAAAAGTTTGTGTTTTAAATTTTTATTTATTATTTGTTTTATTGTTGAGACAAGATTTCATGTGGTGCACACCACAGTGGCCTTGAACACCCGATGTAGGCAAGGAGGTCTGTCCTTGAACTGCTGATGTTCTTCTCTCCATCTCCTGAATCCTGAGATCACAGGCATGAGGCACCACACCTGGTGTTTGAGGTGCTAGGAACAGAAGCCAGGTCTTCCTACATGCTAGAAATGCACTTTATCAACTGAAGTATATCTGCAGCTTAAAAAGTTTCAAAATAAATATTCTTATATTAGTTGTATAATTAAGTCAAAATTTAAAATAGAAAAATCACTACATCTTTATATTTTTCATTGAGCAAAAGAAAAAGGTATGTTTTTTTCTGTTATAAAACGTGAAATATCCTTTATTGAGTATACATGGTCTCCATTCATTCTTTCTTCCAGACATGCTTGAATACACAATTTTTGATTGTTTTATATTGTCAGTATAGAGTCTATGTGGAGCAGATCACCTTTTCCCATGAATGTGTGTTATTAGGCTTTGTGAAAGGAGCGGAGGGGAGGAGAAAATGTGGGAGTGGTAAGGGGTACTCAGTCATATGTCTATCAGGCTAAAGGTTCTTAAACTAACAATATAGTGGTGTGGCCTGAGGACGGGGTGCCTGGAGCAAAGTTTTAGGTTCTCCTGGAAAGAGAGATCAGAGTTGTGCTTTTGAAGGTTTCATGGGGAAGTGGTTTATTTGATGTGGCCTATACTACCTGATAAAGATAGGGAAGCAGGACAGAAGTAACCTATGCTATGTGACAGAAGTCTCTTTCTGGGTAGGGGATTGAGGCTTGTTTGATGCGTGACAGAAAGATGGAACAGTAGTCAAGCTGCCTTTCACTTCTGGGCTGCAGGATGTGTTCTTACCCTGCTGGCAGACGGCTCTGTGTAGGGTCTGGTTACCAGAGGGCCTGGGTTTTCTCATGCATATTATCCAGTCATATAACACTACTCGAGTTAAATCACTTAATAATGTAACTTGGAGCAGACTCCATCATGACAAATTGGCTACAGAACGGGCACCTATGAAAAATGGTGCTGCAGTCACCGGGACCTGGCATGGGTTATTTGTCAACCTGGCCATCATAAAGTCAGTCAGTCAGGAGCAACAAATGGGCTATGAAAGCATATCCTCTTGTTGACTCGGAGCCAAGCCATGATGCTAGCAAGCCCCTAGCAACACAACACAACTGTCACTAATTACTACATATCATTTGTGGACCACTGTCTTAAATCATGTCAGAGCCCAAGGTGACAAAAAATATGCTCAGAGGCTCTTTGCTTAATCTGAGTGAAATACACAACACAGTCTTTAACACTGAAAATGCAGTTTGAATATATCATTCTTGGTGCATGACCTGTGAGCAAAGTCAATTTTGCAGTACATCACAGTGAAAGATGTTAAAGTTAGTCCTCAGTTTAATACAGAAAATCTGAGAAACAGGAAGCTATGCACAGGGAAAAGTGTCCTTCTCACGACTATCACTTCCAAGGAGATATTCATAATAAAAAAAAATCCAGAAGGTCTACTCGAAGGATGAGTTTTCAAAAGTGTTTACTGTGAAGTGATCAAGGTTAGGATATACATGATTTGATGAAGGCAAGCAGGTTGAACAGTGAATGGATGTTTTAAGCTGTTCACTTTCTAACTGCCAAGACCTGGATCTTCCAGAGGAGGCAATTTACACAGTAATCTAGCAAATCGAAATGAAATCACTGTCATTTTAAATCTTCAACAAACTCATTATTGGCACTTTGAAATCACTCTGTGTGTTTTAGAAACCACCGGAAAAGGTAGGTGTTCAGTTGCACAGCCCAGCCGTGACTGTTTTCTCAAGCTTGACTTGCTAGCATCAGCCAGTATAATTAACATTATTATTTGACTTTCAGCAAAACACAAAGTTTTAAGAGCTGGGGGAGGAACTAGGACTGTAGCTTAGTTGGTAGAGAGTCTGCCTGATACACACAGTACCTTCAGTTCAGTCTTCAGCACCACATACATTGGATATGGTAGTGTATGATTGGAGCCCTGGCACTCTGAAAATGGAGGCAAGGTAGATCAGGAGTTCAAGATCGTGCTATTCTACATAGTGAATTTAAGTCTCTCAATGAGACCCTGACTACACCATACTCTTCCCCAAAAAAGAAAGAAACAAAAAGAGCCTGATTTGGTGGTCCTAGCATTTGAAAGGTAAAGAAAGAAGGATCAGAAATTGAAGTTTATCTTTGGTGATATGGCAAGGTTTGATCCAGCCTAGGATATATGGAACTCTGCCTCAATGAACAACCAAAACAGAAATAAGGTTTTAAAAATATACAATGAGATGATGCAAACGAGACCTGGATACAAATCCAAGGAAATGGTTCTAGAAGGAAGATTAAAACCTAAACCAAGGGCCCAGGGAGGTGATTCAGCAGTTGAAGTGATGGCTGCACAAAAAAAAAAAAAAAAAAATGTACTATGGTTTTTCAGAACCCAGATAAATGTCAGTAAATTATGCAAACGTATCTTTTATTCACTGGATGTAATTGTAGTCACTGATTCTTACTGCCTTCGTCTGGTAACCTAGGCCTAGTCTTGGAAGCTTCTAGCATCTATTCATTCTAACCTAGGCCTAGAATGTTTTCAGCCTCTGAGACTTACAGCTGAGTAAACTCACCCTTTCTAGCTTTTTCTAAATTCTGGCTGCCTGGTTCAACTCAGCTGTTCTGTCTCAAACTCCTCTCCAAGATGATTGATTCAAATTGGCTTCTCTCAGCTTCTGACTGAATTGCTCTGCTTGGCCTCAGACTAACTCTAGCAATCTGTTCTAATCTTCTGGGTCCTTCTCATTCTCTGGCTTGCTCTGTCTTCGCCTGTGTCTAGCGCTCTCTCTCTCTCTCTCTCTCTCTCTCTCTCTCTCTCTCTCTCTCTCTCTCTCTCTCTCTCTCTCCCTTCCCCCCCTCTCTCTCCCTTTCTCCCCTTCTCTCTCTTTCTCTCTCTGCAACCTGTCTGAAAACTGCCCCAGTAAAAACTGCCTTTGAACTCCACAAACTGAACTGCCACTGCCTGAAGTGCCAAGGCTCTGCCTCTCCATTGATTTACAACTCACTCTTCTCATGAGAGTGAGTATCCTATTCTGCCAAATGTTTCTCTGATTCATCACCTTTTCTGCCCCTCAATTAGACATCACTTTCAAACATGGGAGCTTCTGTCTATAAACTAATTTTACCTTCATTGTTTGGGATTAAAGGTGTGTCTGTATTCCAGCCAGTAGGATCAATGGGGTGTTATGTGTGTGTATTCCAGCTTCATCACATAGACCTAGGTGTTTGGATGTGATCCCTTGATAGACCAGCCATCTTGTTGGATTAAAATTTCTCTACAAAATGATGGGTGACTATAATACCTGCTTCTCTGAGAAGGTAGAGAGCCAGAGGCAGCTAGCTTAGGAGGATGTCTTAGTTACTTCTCTATTGCTGTGAAAAGACACCATGACTAAGGGAATTTGTGAAAGAAAGCATTTAATTGGGGGCTGGCTTACAGATTCAGTGGGTGAATCCATGACTGTCATGTCAGGGAGCATGGCTGCAGGCAGGCATAGCATTGGAGCAGTAGATGAGCACTGACAGCTTAATCTACAAATTGGATTGGAGACAGAGAGAGAGAGAGAGAGAGAGAGAGAGAGAGAGAGAGAGAGAGAGAGAGAGAGAGAGAGAAGCTGCACCTAGCTGTGGTCTCTTGAAACCTTAAAGCCCATCTCCAAAGTCATACCTTGTTTTTTCACTTCATTTCTCTCTCTCTCTCTCTCTCTCTCTCTCTCTCTCTCTCTCTCTCTCTCTCTCTCTCTCTCTCTCTGTCTCTCTCTCTCTCTTTCTTTCTTTCTATCTTTCATTACTTTACAGTGTGATCCCAGCCCCCTCCCTCTTCTTCTCCCAGTTCCACCTTTATGCCCCCTCAATTGTCTCCCCTCCTTCTTCTCAGGAAATGGGAGGCTCCCAAGGGGGTACCAACCCACACTGGCAGATTATGTCACAGCAGGACTAAGTAACCCTTTCCTACTGAGGCCAGACAAGGCATCCCAGCTAGGAGAAAAGAATGCAGAGGCAGGCAACAGAGTCAGAGACTGCTCCTACTCCCATTGTTAGGGAACCCACATGAAGGCAAAGCTGCATATCTGATACATATATGTAGCAGGCCTAGGTCCAGATCATGCATACTCTTTGGTTGGTGGTTCAGTTTCTGTGAGCCCCGTTCGTCCAGGTTAGTTGACTTTGTGGTCTTCTTGGGGTGTTCTTAACCCTTCTAGCTCCCTCAATCCTTTTTCCTATTCTTCCACAAAAGTCTTCAAGCTCACCCAATTGTTTGCATGTGGGCCTCTGCATCTATTTTCATCAGCTGCTGAATCAAGCCTCTCAGAACCCAGACCCACCAAAAACAGCATTTTCACTTTAGTTCTGACACACTATTAGTACCTGTCATTTAACACCTAAGAAGAGTGGAGCAGCAAGATGAAGGAGAATTTCTATTCTGGTGTCTGATTTGCAAGGGAAAAATGATCTCATACAGTGCTAAGGTTTCAGGGATGAAATATGAGATATTAAGAGTTCAAAAAAGTATAGAGGTCAAAAAAAATCAATAACTACCAAAAAGTGGTCAAGAAGGGTTTGAAATTGTGTCTTTCCCTTTGATTCATTATTTATAACTCAAGAAAGCAAATATTTGGAGTCAGGGGAACATAAAGCTCGTAAATGCATTTTGTAAATAGCAACCATCCCATACTCTGCCTTTGCTTTCCAAGTAGAATTTCATATTATTAACTACCCTTTCTCTCTGTATATTAAGTGATTTGATAGGCTCAAAAAGGGCAATGGTACCCAAGCAAAAGGCAGATAGAAAGCTGGATGTCTCATGTTGTGAGTGTGGTATGATGATGGTACAAAAATAATGAACACAAACTCATTATATGTTCACTATCATCTTAACCTTGGTTTTTGATAGCTTGTGGTAGTAGTTATTTTAGATCTGAAATCTCTATCCTACATAACAAATTTTCAATCCACTTAGAACACTGTAAAAGGACTATTTTCTAGACCAAATGTCAGCAAAACACAACTCACATAACAAATCTTGCCTGACTCCCACTTGTAAATAAAGTTTTATTTGTTTATTAAATTTTGAGTAAGCATATCACACAGTTCAGGTTGTCTATAAGCATGCTTCATAACTGAGAATGACCTTGAACTTTTGATCCTCCTGCCTCCACTTCCCAGGTGTTTGGATAACAAATGCAAGGCAGTGTTTGTCAGTGGAGCTTCCTGGGTAACAACCATGCCACCTGAGCTCCAGCTCCATCGAAACTTCAGTATTGTATCCATTATTGCTTACCTACTGCCCACATCTGCTCTCACACAACAGCAGAGGTTGACTAGTTGGGACACAGATTGCATGATGCATGAGGCCTAAAAACACAGAAGACAATTGCTGACACAGTAGACATTTCATCATTTAGCCTATTACTGTGGCACAAGTCAATGAATATGTGCAAAATTTCAGTATCTATTGCTTTGTTTTTGTGCAGTAGATCACATTTTGATAGATCCCAAGACATCCACTCTGATTATCAATGTATTTTCCAATCCATTGAATCTAGGATGGCCCTATGACTGGCTTTGGCATGAGAAGATTCTAGAAAAGGCCTAGAAACTTCTACTTCTCCCTCTAGAGTAGTGGCTCTTGCCCTTCTTAACACTGTGACCATTTAATACTATCCCTCATGTTGTGATGACCTCCAAACATAAAATTATTCCTTTGCCCCTTCATAGCTGAAATTCTGCTAACTGTTAGGAATTTTAACTTAAATATCTGTTATGCAGGACATATGGCAGGACCCCAAAGGGGTTTCAATTCACTGGTTGAGAACCTCTGTCTTAAAGCCTCAACTCACCCTGTGGAAATGTTGTTGTCTCCCGCTAGAGAGGAGTCTCACTGGGCCTGGGCACTCCAGGCATGATGCCAGTCTTTGATGAAGTCTTCTTCAAAGTCCCAGGTCCACATAAGCTCCCAGCTAGGATGTAGCCATAGGAGCATCCAGAGCATGAAAACCATATGTGGAACTCCCCAGCTTGGTCTGTGCAACTGACAGAGTGAGGAGAATCAATCAATCACTGCTGTTTTAAATCACCAAGTTTGTCACTGTATAGCCATAAAAGAATTCACCTTAAGGGCTTTATGTTCCATTTAATATTGCTCAACTTTCAAAAAGCTATTTAAAAGTAGTCCCAGGAAAACACAACTTTATCATTTTTATAACATAAACACAAAAAACATCACCATATTCGGGTGGCAGTGTGAGCCACTGGATGAAAGCTGCCTCTCCTAAACTAGACATAAAATGTGGAGAGTCATTTCAGAAAGCGCCAAATCATTTGGCAACAACACTAAGATGCACAATATAAGCTAAATGCTGGGGGAAATTCTTTGTAATTTCCTGTCTCAGTGGTCAGGAGTTTCAATATTTCTTCTGTGAAAAAAAGCACTTTTCCCTCCAATCAACTTGTCTTATTACACAGTAAATGAACCAGAAAATGGTTCTGAGGAAACTAAAACTGGCTGGCCTACTATTACTACTACCTAGCCAAAAGCATCTCAAAAGATGTTTGTATATTAATGTTTATTGCAGTGTGCCTCCTAATAACAATATCCAAGAACCAGAGCCAACTTAATTATCAACTGGCAAGTGAATGGAAAACAAAATGGCCATACATGGAATATTACTCAACCTTTAAAAGGGGAGGAAATTCTGACACATGCTACAGCACATATGACTCCTAAGAACATTGTACTAAAAAGAAATACTTGAGGCACAAAAAGACAAACACTGTATTATTCCACTTATGTGAGGACTATAGAATAGCCACACTGATTGAGATCAAAGGCAATAGTGGTTGCCAAATGTTGTGAAGAATAGAAAATGAAATGTTTTTCTTCCTGTGAACAAACTCTCAGATGTTCTAAAGGAAAACATTCTACCAATTTGCTGCACTTATTTAATTATGTACTTAAAAAGTGTTAAATGGGGAGGACAGTTTGATGGCTCCATGGATAAAGACACTTGCAGAGATGCAAGTCTGACAACTTCAGTTTGGTTCCTGGAGCCAAACATGGTGGAAGGAGAAACCCACTGCCACTGTGAAGTTGTCCTCTGATCAACACCCACGCATCATGGTTTGCATTTCTTCCAGCCCCCGCATACACACAGTGATAACTAAAAAGAAAATAAAAAGCCTAATGGGAAGCCAGGCATGATGATACAGGCCCATAATTCACATAGGAGGGAAAGGCCAGAGGATCAGAAGTTCAAAGTCATTTTTCAATACATAATGAGTTCAAGATCAGCATGGGATATTTGTGGCTCTATCTTATAAAACAAAACAACAATAAACAAAACAAAGGTAGGGATAAGAGCACTTATTGTTCTTGCAGGAGACCTGGGATTCTCATGGCCCACATGGGGGCTCACAATCATGTGTTTACTCTAGTTTCAGGGAAATCTAACCAGCATTCAGGCAAAACTTCCGTGTGTGTGTGTGTGTGTGTGTGTGTGTGTGTGTGTGTGTAAAATAAATAAATAATCTTAAAAAATTTAAAAATAGAAAAAATTAAGAGTAAAATTTATGTGATGTATTTTTTCAATAACTAAAAAAAATTTTAAATTGCTTTTTAAAATAGGAGAATATAAGGAAAAGTGCCAGATTCTGGTGACTAGCTATAGCAATTGGATAATGGATGATTTTTACTGCTCTCTTATTTGTGCATTGATACGTCTGCCTTTTGGTTTGCTTTTTTTAAAAAATCGAAATGCTAGTTGCCTATTATTTTAAGAGAAAGGGAGAATGGTGAGTTGAAAGAATAATAATTATCTTTGCATCTTTAGAAAAATGTCTAAGTCTCACTAGGATGAAGGGAATAATTAAAGCATAAAAATAAATGTTAGAGAACAGAAATGTATAGCATTATTTGTAAACCCAAGAAAAAATTTTGTTGGGGAAAAAAAGATTGGGGTGATGGCACAAGCCCCAAACCTGTACTCCCAGAAGTTGAGAGATAAGGATTTGAGAAATCCCGTAATCTACAAGGGCAGTGAAAAAATCATAAAACATCAAAAAGGACCGAGGGTCTGGACTTCAAATTTGATTTAGTTGAAACATTTAGGTTCTCAATTGTTCCACGCCAATCATTCAGAAGTTTGGAAATAAAAGCATGAAAAGTTTTGCATTTCATTTTATAAAGCTCAAAGAGAAATAGAATTTCTAGAGGTCATGTCTGCTGGATGATTCTTGCACAACCTGTGTGGAACTAGTATTTAAAAAGAGGCGTTCCTGGATCAACTGTCAAAATCAGTAAAGACAACGGTAGTTAATGAACAACATGAGTTTATGAAAGAAGGTTGAATGAAACGTGTGCAGAAAACAATTTATCTGCTTGCAAAATGATTATTTGTGTTAAACCTGTGGAAGAGGCCGTGCAGGTCAGCAGCTGGACCAGGAGTTGAGGAGAGAGACTCAAGTGCAAGGGTCACATTGGAAGAGGAGTACTTTGTTATTGCTTCGTTTTCCTGCCCACTTAGGAGACACTTCCCGGAGTCTTAAAAGTTGTGGAGTGGAGGATCCAAGATGGCGGCGAGCAGTGTGGACCGCGTTTGGAGGCTCCAGTGAACAATTCAGGGAATTGCACAGATTTCTGAGCCAGGAACACCGAGGTCCGAACATCACGGCAGCGGGAGTGCTCCACGGTTCGGAGGGACCAGGGTGCGGAGGACCTGCGTGCCCCTGCACACGGAAGGAGCGTGGTTTTTCTCTGATCGGAGCGGCAGCGGTAGAGGCAGCAGCACCAGCGGCACCAGCAGCGGCGGCTGAGGTTTGCAGCTCATAGCCTTCCGGTGGAGGCGATTGGTGTGGTGGCTGGTGGGAATTGCTGCGGGAGAGGGGACTCGGGGCAGGATTTGGGTCGCGTGGAGCCTTTGGACCCAGATTGGACTCGGCGGACAGTTCGGCCCCAGAGTCCCGGGTATTGGCCCGGCCCAGCAAACAATTCTGCCTGAGGCACTAACTCAGCGTGGCCATAGCTCCCCTGCTGTGGCGCAGGCGTAGTTGAGCACGCTGCTCCACACTAGGCACTACCTCAGCTCAGCGGCAGCTCCCCTGCGGTGACACAGTCTGGGCGGAGCACTTGGTTTCACCACAGGCGCTAACTCAGAGCAGCCGCAGTTCTCCTGCTGTGGCGCAGGCTTGGTGACGTGCTCGGTTCCAGCCTAGGCACCACCTCAGCTCAGCGGCAGCTCCCCTGCGGGGACACAGTCCGGGCGGAGCACTTGTTCCAACACTGGCGCTAACTCAGAGCAGCCACAGTTCTCCTGCTGTGGCGCAGGCTTGGTGACGTGCTCGGTTCCATCCTAGGCACCACCTCAGCTCAGCGGCAGCTCCCCTGCGGGGACACAGTCTGGGCGGAGCACTTGTCCCACCACTGGCGCTAACTCAGAGCAGCCACAGTTCTCCTGCTGTGGCGCAGGCTTGGTGACGTGCTCGGTTCCATCCTAGGCACCACCTCAGCTCAGCGGCAGCTCCCCTGCGGTGACACAGTCCGGGTGGAGCACTTGTTCCACTACTGGCGCTAACTCAGAGCAGCCGCAGTTCTCCTGCTGTGGCGCAGGCTTGGTGACGTGCTCGGTTCCATCCTAGGCACCACCTCAGCTCAGCGGCAGCTCCCCTGCGGGGACACAGTCCGGGCGGAGCACTTGTTCCAACACTGGCGCTAACTCAGAGCAGCCACAGTTCTCCTGCTGTGGCGCAGGCTTGGTGACGTGCTCGGTTCCATCCTAGGCACCACCTCAGCTCAGCGGCAGCTCCCCTGCGGGGACACAGTCTGGGCGGAGCACTTGTCCCACCACTGGCGCTAACTCAGAGCAGCCGCAGTTCTCCTGCTGTGGCGCAGGCTTGGTGACGTGCTCGGTTCCATCCTAGGCACCACCTCAGCTCAGCGGCAGCTCCCCTGCGGGGACACAGTCCGGGCGGAGCACTTGTTCCACCACTGGCGCTAACTCAGAGCAGCCGCAGTTCTCCTGCTGTGGCGCAGGCTTGGTGACGTGCTCGGTTCCATCCTAGGCACCACCTCAGCTCAGCGGCAGCTCCCCTGCGGTGACACAGTCCGGGTGGAGCACTTGTTCCACTACTGGCGCTAACTCAGAGCAGCCGCAGTTCTCCTGCTGTGGCACAGGCTGGACAGAGCTCTCGGTTCCACCAGCTCTAAGACTCTGGTTGGACACAGTGTACAGTTTGAATCCAGAATTCCTGGCTGAGATTGGTGGTCAGTTCGGGCCCTGAGTCAATAACTGACCACAGCACACACTTTGGGCCAAAAGGCCCTAGTGGAGCTTGGTGCGTAGTCCCAGCCCAAAAATTCTGGCTGGGCCCTGTGTGCATTTTGGGCCCAAAATCCCTAGCTGAGCTTGGCAGACGGTTCTGGCCCTGAGAATCTAGCTGAGTTCTGCCCGTGGTTCGGTCCCAGTGCTCCTGGCTGGACTTGGCAGGGAACACAGAAGGCTGTGGATACCTTGGCCTGACCCAACGCTCATTCAGAGACCCAGAACAATTGCAGGATCCACAGCAGAGAGGGACTGAGGATCACTGGCTGTGAGAGACCAGAACAACAGGGCTAACCTCCTAACATCCACACCAGTGAAGCTTTGAGCTCGCAGCCTAGGGAAATCGTAAGAAAACAAGTGAATCTATCATCAGACACCCTCCATTCAACTCTGGAAGCTACCCAACAAAAACAAAGACGGCAAGATGTCTAAAGGACAACGAAAAAGCATACGCAAAAAACCCCAAAACAACATGGCGTCTCCAGTTTCCAGCTATCCCAAAGAAAACCACCCAGAGAACTCAAATACAACGGAAATACAAGAAAATGACCTCAAATCCTTAGTAATGAGGATGATAATGGAGGAAACAAATAAAATTCGTAATCAAATGCAGGAAGACGCAGACAAACAGGTGAGAGACATAAAAGAAGCACATAGAGTGGAACTGGAAAAATTGCAGGAAAATGCAAACAACCAGATGAAAGAAATAGCTAAAACGGTTCAAGCTCTGAAGACCTATAAAGAGGCAATGGAAGAAACTCAGGAATATACAAAAAATCAGATGAAAGAAATCAAAAAATCAGTTCAAGATCTGAAAATGAAAATGGATTCAATGATAAACACACAGACAGAAGAAAAACGAGAACGTGAGACCTCAGAGAAGAAGGCGAGCAACACAGAGGTGAGCTTTCCTAACAGAATCCAAGAGATGGAAGAACGAATCTCAGGGCTAGAAGATACAATCACAGATATTGAATCAACCATTAAAGAAAATGCCAAATCTGGAAAACTCCTGACACAAAACATCCAAGAAATTAAGGACACCATGAAAAGAAGAAATTTGCGGATAATAGGCATCGAAGAAAGAGAAGACATCAGACTCCAGGGCCCAGAAACTATTCTCAACAAAATCATAGAAGAAAATTTCCCCAATCTAAAGAAAGAGATGCCTATAAACATACAAGAGGCCTACAGAACACCAAATAGAATTGACCAGAAAAGAAAAACTGCCCGCCACATAATAATCAAAACACAAAACATGCAGAACAAAGAAAAAATATTAAAAGCTGCAAGGGAAAAGGGCCAAATAACATTTAATGGTAAACCTATCAGAATTACACCTGACTTCTCAGCAGAGACCATAAAAGCCAGAAGGTCCTGGACAGAGATCCTGCAAACCCTAAGAGAACACAGATGCCAGGCCAGACTACTTTACCCAGCAAAATTATCAATAACCATTGATGGAGAAAACAAAATATTCCATGACAAAAACAAATTCAAACAGTACCTATCCACAAACCCAGCTTTACAGAAGGTACTAGAAGGAAAACTCCATCCCAAAGGGTCAAGCTACAACCAAAACTACCCAGGAAATAGATAACTATCCCATGGCAAAAACACAACTACACAAACGCTCGACTGGAAACAACATCAAAATTAAGACTCTTAACAGTCACTGGTCATTAATATCTCTCAACATCAATGGCCTCAATTCTCCAATAAAAAGACACAGACTAACCGAATGGGTACATAAACAAGACCCAACATTCTTCTGCATCCAAGAAACACATCTCACCCATAATGAAAGGCATTACCTCAGGGTAAAAGGTTGGAAAAAAATATTCCAAGCAAATGGTCACAAGAAGCAAGCAGGTGTAGCTATTTTAGTATCGAACAAAATAGACTTTCAACCAAAATTAATCAAAAGGGATGAGGAAGGACACTTCATACTTATCAAAGGTAAAGTCAACCAAGATGACATCACAATTCTGAACATCTATGCTCCCAATACAAGGGCACCCACATATGTAAAAGATCTCCTAAAAAAGCTTAAACCACACATCGATCCCCACACAATAATAGTGGGAGACTTCAACACCCCACTCTCACTGAAGGATAAGTCATTGAAACAGAAACTAAGCCGAGAAATAACATCATTAACCAATGCCATGGGTCAAATGGATCTAACAGATATCTATAGAACCTTTCACCCAAACAAGAAAGAATACACCTTCTTCTCTGCACCCCATGGAACCTTCTCCAAAATTGATCACATCGTAGGTCACAAAGCAAGCCTCAACAGATACAAGAGGATTGAAATAATACCTTGTATCCTATCAGATCACCATGCTCTTAGGCTGCAATTCAACAACAACAGAAATAACAAAAAGCCTACACGTTTGTGGAAACTAAACAACTCTCTGCTAAATGACACCTGGGTCAGGGAAGAAATAAAAAAAGAAATCAAGGAGTTTCTGAAATTCAATGAAAATGAAGAAACAACATACCCAAATTTGTGGGATACATTGAAAGCAGTGCTAAGAGGAAAATTCATAGCACTAAGTGCCTTTAAAAAGAAATTGGAAACATCGCACATAAGCATCTTAACAACACAACTGGAAGCCCTAGAAAAAAAAGAAGCAGAAACACCCAAGAGGAGTAGACGCCTGGAAATTATCAAACTCAGGGCTGAAATTAACAAATTAGAAACTAAGAAAACAGTCCAAAGAATCAACAAAACCAAAAGCTGGTTCTTTGAGAAAATCAACAAGATAGACAGACCATTAGCCAAACTAACTAAAAGGCAGAGAGACAGTATTGAAATCAACAAAATCAGAAATGAAAAGGGAGACATAACAACAGACACTGAAGAAATTCAAAGAATCATAAGATCCTACTTTGAAGGCATATACGCCACAAAATTTGAAAATCTAAGGGAAATGGACGATTTTCTTGATCAAGTTCACTTGCCAAAGTTGAGTGAAGAACAGATAAACAAGCTAAATAGTCCCATTTCCCCGACAGAAATAGAAGCAATCATCGATGGTCTCCCAACCAAAAAAAGCCCAGGGCCAGATGGTTTCAGTGCAGAATTCTACCAGACCTTTAAGGGCGAGCTAATACCGATACTCTTCAAGCTACTCCAAAAGATAGAAATGGATGGAAAATTACCAAATTCATTCTATGAGGCCATAGTCTCATTGATACCTAAACCTCACAAAGACTCAACAAAGAAAGAGAATTTCAGACCAATTTCTCTTATGAACATAGATGCAAAAATACTAAATAAAATACTTGCAAAACGAATACAGGAGCACATCAAAGATATCATTCATCATGACCAAGTAGGCTTCATTCCAGGCATGCAGGGATGGTTTAATATACGGAAATCCATCAATGTAATCCATCATATAAACAAACTGAAAATAAAAAACCACATGATTATCTCCTTGGATGCAGAGAAAGCATTTGATAAAATTCAACACCCATTCATGTTTAAAGTTTTAGAGAGATCGGGGATACAAGGCACTTTCCTCAACATAATAAAGGCTATATACAGCAAGCCAATAGCCAAAATCAAAGTAAATGGTGAGATACTCAAGGAAATTCCTCTCAAATCGGGAACAAGGCAAGGCTGCCCACTCTCTCCATATCTCTTCAATATAGTACTCGAAGTTCTAGCCAGAGCAATAAGACAACAAAAGGAGATCAAGGGGATCCAAATGGGAAAGGAGGAAGTCAAATTATCCCTCTTTGCAGATGATATGATAGTGTACATAAGTGACCCTCAAAACTCCACCAGAGAACTCCTAAAGCTGATAAACACCTTCAGCAAATTGGCTGGATACAAAATTAACTCAAAAAAGTCTGTAGCCTTCCTATACACAAATGACAAGCTTGCAGAGGAAGAAATTAGGAAAACCACACCCTTCACATTAGCCACAAGCAATATAAAATATCTAGGAGTTACCCTAACTAAGCAAGTGAAGGACTTGTATGAAAAAAATTTCAAAACTCTGAAGAAAGAGATTGAAGATGACCTGAGAAGATGGCGTGATCTTCCTTGCTCATGGATCGGGAGAATTAACATAGTAAAAATGGCCATCCTACCAAAAGCAATCTATAGATTCAATGCAATCCCTATCAAAATAACTACACAATTTTTTAAAGACATTGAAAGTTCAATTCTGAACTTCATATGGAAAAACAAAAAACCCAGAATAGCTAAAACAATCTTGTACAATAAAAGATGCTCCGGAGGAATCTCCATACCTGATCTCAAACTGTACTATAAAGCAATAGTACTTAAAACAGCATGGTACTGGCACAGCAACAGGCTGGTTGATCAGTGGAATCGAATCGAAGACCCAGATATGAATCCACACACATATGGTCACTTGATTTTTGACAAAGAAGCCAAATCCATTCAATGGAAAAAGGATAGCATCTTCAACAAATGGTGCTGGTCTAACTGGAGGTCTATGTGTAAAAAAATGAAACTGGACCCATATTTGTCACCTTGCACAAAACTCAAATCCAAGTGGATTAAAGACCTCAACATAAAACCAGAGACACTAACTCACTTAGAAGAAAAAGTGGGAAAGAGCCTGGAACATATTGGCACAGGAGACAACTTCCTGAACAGAACACCAACGGCCCAGGCCTTAATGTCAACCATTAATAAATGGGACCTCATGAGGCTGAGAAGCTTCTGTAAGGCAGGAGACACTGTCAAGAGAACAAAGCGACAGCCTACAGACTGGGAAAAAATCTTCACCAACCCTACATCTGACAAAGGTCTAATATCCAAAATATATAAAGAACTCAAGAAATTAAACACCACCAAACCGAATAACCCAATTGAGAAATGGGGCTTGGAACTAAACAGAGAATTCTCAACAGAGGAGTATCAAATGGCTGAGAAACACTTAAAGAAATGCTCAACCTCCTTAGTCATCAGGGAAATGCAAATCAAAACAACTCTGAGATTCCATCTTACACCCATCAGAATGGCTAAGATCAAAAATTCAAGCGACACCACATGCTGGCGAGGATGTGGGGAGAGAGGAACACTCCTTCATTGCTGGTGGGAATGCAAACTAGTACAGCCACTTTGGAAATCTATCTGGTGCTATCTCAGAAAAATGGGAATAGGGCTTCCTCAAGACCCAGCTATTCCACTCCTTGGAATATACCCAGAAGATGCTCCAGCACACAACAAGAAAATTTGCTCAACCATGTTCATAGCAGCCTTATTCATAATAGCCAGAACATGGAAACAGCCTAAGTGTCCCTCAGTAGAAGAGTGGATAAAGAAACTGTGGTACATATACACTATGGAATACTACTCAGCTATTAAAAACAAGGAATTCCCGAAATTTGTGGATAAATGGATTGAGCTAGAAATGATCATAATGAGTGAGTTAACCCAGAAGCAGAAAGAATCAAATGGTATATACTCACTTATATCTGCATACTAGCCCAAGGGGCATGTCCCACGAAAGCCTTCACTTACCAGGAAACTGGGACAGAGGGGAAGGCATCCTATTGGGACTCTAAATGAGAGACGCATGGGAGAACAGCAAAATAAAAGGATCCAGAGGGTCCTAGAAATCTACAAGTAGAACAATATGATAGGCAGATTTGGGCCCAGGGGTCCCGCTCAAACTAAGGCACCAGCCAAGGACAATACAGGAGGTAAACTTTAAACCCCTTCCCAGATCTAGCCAATGGTCAGAATATTCTCCACAGTTGAGTGGAGAGTGTGATACGACTTTCTCACATACTCTGGTGCCTCACATTTGACCATGTCCCCTGGAGGGGGAGACCTGGTGGCACTCAGAGGAAGGACAGCAAGTAGCCAAGAAGAGACTTGATACCCTATGAGAATATATAGGGGGACGTAATCCCCATCAGGAACAGTCATAGGGGAGGGGAATAATGGGAAAATGGGGGGGGGAGGAATGGGAGGATACAAGGGATGGGATAAACATTGAGATGTAACAAGAATAAATTAATAAAAAAAAAAAAAAAAAAAAAAAAAAAGTTGTGGAGTGAAGTCACTAGAGACAGGCAAACCAAAAGCAAGCCAATGAGTCCCCTCCTTCTGCCCCGCCTTGCTTCTCTATAGCCGTCTACTGGAGGATCATAATGGAAAGCGGAGGCAGGTAGCTAGCAAAGAGAATAGGGGCTTTGAAGCATTCTTTTGTAGGCTAGAGAGGAGGTGGCTCAGCCATTAAAGGCTAGGTTAATAACCAAAGGACAAGAGTGCTGTTGTCAGATATTCCAGAGCGCTGCAGGAAATCAGTGGCTTGTGAGCTCTTTTCGATCATCACTGAAATAAGGGCAACATCGGAAACCTCTTCATAAAATCCCCCTCCGTAGGGCTGATGAGATGTTTTTCCAGGGAATAAGGTACCTCTGCCAAGCCAATGAAAGGAGAGAACAGATGCCCAAAAGTTGTCTTGACCTCCTCACACCTACAGTGGTGTGTCTGTGTGTGTGTGTCTGTGAGTGTGTGTGTGAGTGTGTGTATGTGTGTGTGTATGCGCTCTCAAGCGTGGCCTTGGTTTATTGTTTGTTGTTTTGTTTTGTTTTGTTTTCTTCTTCTTGTTTTTGAATTTGTGAATATATTCTATTTACCACACCTCTTCACTTTCCTCCCTTACCACCCTCTCCACTTTCCCATCCCTTTCTATCCTAGGGAGCTTTAAGGACAATGCATAGTTTTTCAATAGCTTAATTTTTCTCTCTTTTTCTGTACAAAACACATGCTAGAGTATCCTGCAAACCAGCAGAGACAGCTATAAGAATTTAAAACTAAGAGGCTCTAAATTGTAACCTGACATAAACAGAAAATCTGAGGGCAGCTCTCAGATATGGTTATAAATTGAAAGCAGAGGGGTGATGCTGACATTATCCTGCTATGGTTGGCCCTTCTGTGCTCAACCTGAAGGGCAGAGGATCTATACAATTTGTTGAAAAGAACATTTATTGTGAAGGCAGGCTTCTTTCGTACTAATCCACTTTTGGCAAGGCATGTATACAATCTAAGAGCATTTAGCTACTCTTTGCTCAACCTATAAGAATAATTTGCATATGTACAAGAGGGAAATTTGTTTTGTTTTGTTTACCAAAGTATACCATGATATGTCTCCATAAAAAATATCTCAACATAGTAAATACAAGCTTCTTGCTATTGTTGTTGCTATTTTTAAGATTATTATTTTATCTGTATGAGTGTTAAGCCTGCATGTATGTGATATCTGCAGAGGACAGAACAGTGCTTCAAAATCCCCTGGAACTGGAGTTACAGGCGGTTGTGAGCCACCATGTAGCTACTAGGAACTAAACCTGGGTCCTCTGCAAGAGTAACAAGTGTAGAACCACTTCTCCAGGCCCTAAAGTACAGGTTTTAAAATTTGATCTTTCCACGCCTTTAATCCCAGCGTTTAGGAATGCAGGGGTAGGCAGATGTCTGTGAGTTTGAGCACAGCCTGATCTACAAAGTGAGTCCAGGACAGCCAAGGCTACACAGAGAAACCCTGCTAGAAAAACAGCAACAAAACTGACTTTCCTACTTAGGAATCCAGGGGGAAATGAACTGGTTTGCCTCACTGAATAGCAAATCTAAGACCCCTCTCAGAAATGATCTGATATGGTTTTTTCCTACTCAGCACACTATCGGCAATATTCCTTGGATGAGCATTCACTTTCTTTTCTCATAAAGGCATAAATAGTTGCCCTGGAACCAGCTGGTGAGCAAAGTAGGAGATCATTGCACTTAATCTGCCTTTTACCACTATAAAGTTACTATTGTTCTGTTTTTGCTGTTGTTGTTACTTCTAATTTCCATAGACTACTGAACTCTTTATTAAAATCTGGGAGTAAAATAGAAAAGTTAAACAAACTTGGGCAATGTCTCAAAGAAATGTCAAGTTTTCATCTAATTAGTTTCCTATGAGCTCTGTCTTACAAATATGTCTCACAGGAAAATCAGCTTTAAATGTAATCATGAGGAATTCCTAAATCTGGGCCTTTGATGAAGAAACTATAAAAAGCACAAAAGGTATTTGTCTCACAATTCCAGTTTCTGAGTGTGTGGCCTGGAAAAAGACTGACATTTGAATACAAAAGACTCTGTGAAAGTGACCTTCAGTACAGCTGAGTTATGGAAAGAGAAGAGTAAAAGAATTAGTACAGGGTATTGTATCCATGATGGGCTATCATATAACAGCCATTGGGATAATTAAATACATATATATGTAAACTCTTATCTTTGTGCATATATTACAAATGTGTGTATATATCCAGATGAATGTCTGTAGAAAAACACATCTACAGTGTGTCAAAAGTAGGATGATGAGTTAAAGTAACATGTTTCATGAGTACAATCTGAGCTCACAATACTGCAGTTTCCGGCTAATGTTGACTCTGGCATAAGAGCAGGGGATGAACTAAAGGTGAAAGAGAATGTTTGGTCAACACTGAAGTTTTTCTTTTGATTTCAAACAGTGAGTGGAAACAAATATTACAGTCTAGTAACAGACCATCTGATGATGCAAATGTATTTTCTGCTCTCTTTCCTGGCTATTACTGTCTGAATAGGAAAGGTCCCCCAAAGGCACTTGTATTCACTGCTTGACCCACAGTTAGAGTGAGAGGTAGCAGGGCCTACCTGGAGGAAGCAGGTCACTAGGGACCTGCCTTCCGAGATTGTGTCAGCCTCCTAGTCTTTTCTCTCTCCTACTGGTCTACAGTGGGATGAACAGCCTCTGCCACAGTGGTTTGAAGTGCTCTACTCTGCCACACCATCTGAGCCAGGATGGACCAAACCCTGTGAAATCTTGAAGTAAAATAAGTCCTTCCTCCTTTTATGTTCTTTACATCAGGCATTCTGCCACAATGATGAGAGAGTTAGTACATAGTTTTCTGGAAATTAATCAATTAAAAAAAAAAATCTCTTACTGCCTGTCTCCACAAGACTTCAGGCTAACTACAAAATCCCAAAGTTGGATTCTGGCTGTATCCATTTTCTGCCTTATTATCTGAGCATAGCATAGCTAGCATATATTCCTACAATATCCAATAGATTTTGAGCATGCCAAAATTTCAGCGATTTTGGCCAAGGCAGTGAACTCTGAGCTGCATCATAGATGAGGTATAAAACATTAGCAGTACAAAGGCACAATTGGAACTTAGCTACTGGTGCTCAAGTACTCACTCCAAAATTCAGTGGCTCCAACAATATGAACTTACTATTCACCTATGCTTTACAGTTGCCTGAAGAGTTCTGCTAAAACTGGGGTAGCCTCAGCACATTGTGGCTAGCTCATGTATGAATCTAGCCTTGAGGGCAGGTTGGTCTAAAATGGATTTCTTCACATGTTGACTGATCATTGGCAGATTCTCCTGGACTTCTTGTTTCAGCAAGGTTCAAAGGGAGGTGATGGAAGTACATTCCTTCTGTCATATTTTCTTGGCCACAACAATTCACAAAGCCAGACATATTTAAGGAAAGTAGATATTACTTTTTAAATTTATTTTTAATGTATATATTCACTTTACACCCCAAATGTAGCTCCCTCCCTTTTCTTCTCCCAGTCCCTACGCTCCCACCCTCTTCCCCATATCTCCCCTTATCCACCTGCTTGTCAGAAAACAGGAGCTTCCCCCAACTCATCACAGGACATCATCAGGACTGAGCTCATCCTCATCCAGTAAGGCTAGGCAAGGCAGGCCCTCCAGGGGAATGTGATCAAAAGCAGACAACAGAGTCCATGTCATAGACAGCACCTGCTCAACTCACTAGTGTACCCATATGAAGATCAAACTGCCCATCATTTCATATGTGTAGGAGCCTAGGTTCAGTCCATGCATGCTCTTTGGTTGGTGCTTCAGTCTCTGTAAGCCCCTATGTGCCTAGGTTAGGTGACACTTTTGATCTTATGGTGACCCTGTCCTCTCCAGGTCCGTCCATCCTTCTCCACTAATCTTCCATAGGACCTTTTGAACTCCACCTAACGCTTGGCTGTGAGACTCAGCATCTGATTCAATCAGCTCCTGGGTGGGACCTCTCAGGGGACAGCTATGCTAGGCTTCTGTCTGTAAGCATAACAGAGTATCATTAATAGTGTCCGGAGTTGGTTCTTTCCCTTGGGGTGGGTCCCATGCTGAAACAGGCATTGGTTGGACATGCTCTTGGTCTCTACTCTATCTCTGAACACCTTGTAGGCAGGGTAAAATTTGGTTCAAAGATTTTGTAGGTGGATTAGTGTTCCTCTACCACCACTATAAGTCCTGCCTGGCTAGAGGCAGCCTCCTTAGCTTCCATGTCCCCCACTGCTAGGAGGCTTAGCTAGAGACATCACCATATCCTCCTTGTAGCCTCTTCTGTCACAGGTCTCCCTCCAGCTTGTGGCACAGATGCCCTGTCCCCAGTTCCCCTTTTCTCTCAAAGCCTTCTCACCTCCTCTCCCCACTCTCCCCACATGTGATTCCCTCCTCATTTCTCTCCCCACACCCTCTCCTACCCAAGTCCCTCTCTTCATCTGTTCCTGCTGTCCATTTTCCAAATATGAATGAGATTCAAGCAGGGCCTTGAACTTTGAGCCCTCCTTGTTACTTAGATTCTTTGGGTCTGTTATATGGTTATCCTTTACTATATGGCTAAAATCCACTTAGAAGTATGTACATACCATGTTTGCCCTTCTGGGTCTGGTTTACCTCACTCAGGATGATCCTTTCTAGTTGCATCCGTTTGCCTGCAAATGTCATGATTTGTTATTAATAGTGGAGTAGCATTCCATTTTGTAAATGTGCCATATTTTCCTTATTCATACTTGGTCACGGTGGATAATATTTTTGATGTGTTTTTGGATTTTTCAGGTGTTTTATTGAGTATTTGTACATCAATATTCATGAAGGAAATTGGTCTGAAATTCTCTTTTTTGTTGGGTCTTTGTGTGCTTTAGATATCAAGGTGACTGTGGTCTCATAGAATGAGTTTAGCAATCCTCCTTCTGTTTCTATTTCCTGGAATAGTCTGGGAAATATTGGTATTAGTTTTTCTTTGAAGTTCTGGTAGAATTCTGTGCTGAACCCATCTAATACCTGGACTTTTTTGGATGGGAGATTTTTAATGACTGCTTCTATTTCCTTGGAGGTTATAAGACTATTTCACTTGTTTACCTGATCCTGATTCAACTTTGATAAGTGGAATCTGTCAAGAAAATTATCTGTTTCATTTAGCTTTTTCAATTTTGAGGGATACTGGCTTTTGACCTAATGGTTATTTTGATTTCCTCAGTGTCTGTTATGTCCCCCCTTTTCATTTCTGATTTTGTTGATTTGGATATTTTCTCTCTACCTTTTGGTTAGTTTGGCTAAGTGTTTGTCTATCTTGTTGATTTTCTTAAAGAACCAGCTCTTGGTTTCATTGATTCTTTGTTTCTAATTTATTGACTTCAGCCCTGAGTTTGATTATTTCTAGCTATCTACTTCTCTTGGGTATGTTTGCTTCTTTTTTTTTCCATAGGGCTTTCAGGTGTGCTGTTAAGTTGCTAATATGAGATGTTTCCAGTTTCTATTTGAAAGCACTTAGTGCTAAGAACATTCCTCTTAGCACTGCTTTCTTTGTGTCCCATAAGTTTGCATATGTTGTGCCCTCATTTTCATTGAACTCTAGAAAGCCTTTAATTTCTTTATTTCTTCTCTGACCCAGTGCTCATTGAGTAGAGAATTGTTCAGTTTCCATGAGTTTGTAAGCTTTCTATTGTTTCTCTTGTTGGTAAAATCCAGCTTTAATCCATGGTGATCTGATAAAATAGAAGGGTTTATTTCAAAATTTTTATATTGTGTGAGGCTTGCTTTGTTACTAACTATGTGGTCAATTTTGGTGAAGATTCTGGAGGTGCTGAGAAGAAGGTATATTCTATTGTGTGTAAAAGAAACTTTTATTCACATGTTTCAATTGTTGTCTCAAAGGCTTACTGTCTTTTTCTGCTAACATAGTCCTGGATGCTTCTAGCCTCCAAACAGTCTATCCTAAGCCTAGAATGTTTCCAGCATCTGAGAGTTACTGCCCAATAAGCTCAGCCTTTCTTATTTCTGAGCTCTGGGCTGGCTGGTTCAATTCAGCTGTTCTGGATCAAACTCCTCTCCCAGCTGATTTTTCTCTTGTCCTGTGAATTACTCTGCTTGGCCTCAAACTAACTCCAGCAATCTTTTCTCATATTCTGGTTCCTCTCTCATTGTCTGGCTCATTTGGTCTTCACCTGAGTCTACCTTTTTCTTTCTCTGCAACCTGTCTCTCTATTACTGACTCAGTAAAACTGTCTCCTCTCTCCTTTATTCTCTCTGTTGCTTCCATAAGTAGCTTCTCTTTCCTCTCTGTTCTCATGAGAGTTGGGCATATGCTATCCTACCAAATCTTTCCCTGATTGGTCACTTTGTCTGCTGCTCAATTAGATATCACTTTCAAACACTCGTGCTTCCTTCTACAAACTATCTTTACCTTCACTGTTTGGGATTAAAGGCATATACCACCACACCTGGACTTAAGCTTTTCTTTACCTGAAACTTGCTCTATACTAGGCTAGCCTTGAACTCATATCTGCTTGCCTTTGTCTCCTGAGTTAAAGATATGTTTATATCTCAAATGGATTACGCAGGCCTAGAAAGTCTTTGGATGTAATCTCTTGCCAGAGCAGCCATTTTCTAAATTAAAGTTCCTCTATAATTATGTCTGGGTGAGAAGTTCTGTAAATATCTGTTATTTGATTCATGACATCTGTTAGTTTCATTATTTCTCTGTTTACTTTCTGTCTTCACCTGTCCTTTGGTGAAAATGGGGTGTGGGAGTCTCCCATTATTAATGTGTGGGGATCGATGTATGATTTAGCCTTTAGTAATGCTTACAATTGTGGGTGCCCTTCTGTTCAGGGCATAGATGTTCAGAATTGTGATGTCATCTTAGTGGATTTTTCCTTTGATGAGTATGAAGTATCCTTCCTCACCTCTTTTGATTAATTTTGGTTGAAAGTTTGTTTTATTAGACATTATAATGGCTACTCCTGCTTGCCTCTTGGGTTCATTTGCTTGGACAACTTTTTTCCAGCCCTTTACACTGAGGTGTGTTTCTTATTTGCAGGAGAATGGTGGGTCCTGATGCATCTGTTGTAACCTGCTTAAAACTGTAACTCCTCTATTAACACCTGATTTCCTATTTAGCATAACAGAGACCACTTTTTGAGTCTCCATTTTGATCATAAGGTGACATAAAGTTCAGGGTCGCCAGCCTTATGTGCCTGGGAGCTTGACTAGCCTTTTACTTCCAATTCAATACTTGTTGAATGTTCTGTTTGAATTAATGATATATGTTGTACTTAAACAAAACCATAATACATCAAAATGATGTAATGCTGCCTTCCCTCTTGTTTCCCATCTGCTTACCTGGTTGTTATCCGGTTACGGTTTTTCTTATAAAAAGCCTACCTTAAAAGAAGAGCAACCTTACATTCAGGTTCCCAAATCCAAGCTGTCTTCCTCACTGGTCAGGCTTTGCTCAGTGTTCAATAAATTTCCATCAATGTAAGTCTGGTGTTCAAGTGGTTAGTGTGTGCCTATTCCTGAACCCATAACATCCATTTTGTTAGCCTTTGTCATTGGGGAATTAAGTCCATTGATACATAGAGATATTAATGACCAATGGTTCTAAGTTCTTGCTATTTTGATGTTGGTGATTGTAGTGTGTTTATGTGTTTTTCTTCTTTTGGTTTTGCTGCAGTGGAGTTATTTATTTCTTGTGTTTTCTTGGGTGTAGTTAACCTCCTTCAGTTAGAGTTTTCCTTCTAGCATCTTCTGTATCTTTTGTTCATAGATATTGTTTAAATTCAGTTTCTCATGGAATATCTTGTTTTCTCCATTTACATTATTGAATGTATTGCTGGGTATAGTAGTCTGGGCTGACTTCTGTGGTCTCTTAGGGTCTGCCTTTCTAGCTTTCAGATTCTCTGTTGAGAAGTCAGATGTGACTTTCATTCATTTGACTTTATATGTTACTTAGCCACTTTCCCTTGAGGCTTTTAATTCTTTTTCTTTGCTCTGTACATTTAGTGTTTTGATTATATGGCAGGAGGATTACCTTTTCTAGTTTAATCTAGTTGGTGTTCTGTAGGCTTCTTGTATGTTTATATGCATCTCTTTCTTCAGATTGGAGAAATTTTCTTCTATGATTTTGTTGAAAATATTTTCTAGGCCTTGGAGCTGGGAATCTTTCTTCTATTCTTAGGTTTCATCTTTTCATAGTGTTCTTGATTTATTGGATGTTTTGTGTCAGCAATTTTTTTATTTATCATTTTCTTTGAGAGATGTATCAATTTCTTCAATTGCGTCTTCTGTACCTGAGATTCTTTCCTCTCATCTCTTGTATTCTCTTGGCAATGCTTAATTCTGTAGTTTCTGTTTTCTTCCCTAAGTTTTCAGTCTCTAAGATAGCCTCAGTTTGTGTTTTCTTTATTGTTTTTATGTCTATTTTCAGGTCTTGAATCATTTTATCCATTTACATTACCTGTATGTATTTTCCTGTATTTTGTTAAGTGATTTATTTATTTCCTCTTTAAAGGCCTCTATCATCTCCATAAGCATAGATTTAAGGTCATTTTCTTGTGTTTCAGTTGTGTTAGGGTATCCAGGGCTGCTTGCAGTGGGATAACTGGGTTCTGGTGGTGACATATGGCCCTGGATTTTGTTGATTCTCTTCTTATGCTGGCCATTAGCCATCTGGTTGTCTCTGGCATTGGCTGGTTGTTCCTAGTGCCCACTGTATTTCTCTGGGTGTGGGAAAACCCTGGGCAGGAGGCTGGATATTTTTGGAGCACCCCTCTTCAGGATGGTGGATATGTTTTGTGGACATGCAGCTAGAACTTAGGGAATAGCCTGCTGTTCTTCTACGGTAGCTGTGTCCAAGTTAGAGCCAAAGGTAGGGGATTGAAGTGGGGTTATCTAGCCTGTATGATCCTTAGGACCAGAAGGTCACCTCATGAACCCAGGAGCGCTCCTCTCATTAGGGGAACTCCTGGTGTCAGTAGCCCCACCACTTATTCACTCCAAGGTCTCTGATCTCAAGCTGCCCAGGCACTATGTATGCTGGATACTGCCATCTTGGAGAGAGATCCTGTATGCTCCTGAGGTTTGGCCAGTCTCCTCAGGGAGATGGGTAGACCCTTGGACTAGACACTGGGACCCTTTCCCTGGCTCCCAGAAGAAGTCAGGTGGCCAGAGGTTAGAACCACTCATTCCTGCCACTTGTGGGCTCTCCCCCATGGGAAACAGACACTGGTGTCTTCTCCCTTTTCCTTCAGTCAACTGTCGTCATGCTACACAGATACTGTATGTGCTGAGAGCTGACATCATGGATCCTGATATTACTTTTTATTAGACTTCAACATCACAAAGATCAAGGAAGAAAGTGAATATGGTGGGAATATTGCCAGCGTAAAGTTTTAGAAAAGTTTTGTGGTTTGTCTATCATACCATGACTTGTGTTTCAAAAAAGTGCTGCAATATATAACAAAATATATATTTTAAAAAGAAATTTACTGGGCATTTTCTACAACAGTTTTTATATTATTTTATTTATTTTCATAAGGTAATTTATTTTTAAAATAGTTTTTATTCATGCATATTATTTATTCAGTTGTAGCCGCTCCCGCCTCTCCTCCTAGTTTCACCCTCCCTCCTTTTTCCCAGTTCCCCCTCCCCTATTCCTCAGAAAAGGGGAGCCCCACCCCACCCCAGCTCATCAAGTCACAATCAGTACTGAGCATGTCCTTTTCTCCTGTGGCCAGGCAAGGCAGTCCAGCCAGGGGGAAGTGATCAAAACGCAGGCAACAGAGTCCATGTCAGAGACATTCCCACTCCCCTTACTAGAGGACCCACATGAAGCCTCAGCTGCTCATCTGCTACATCTGTGTAGGAGGCCTAGGTCCAGTCTATGCATGGTCCTTGGTTGGTGTTCTGTTTCCACAGGCCTCTCTGCATCCCTGTTAGTTGGCTCTGTTAGTCTCCTTGTGGAGCTCCTATTACCTCCAGGTCCTTTTCTTCTTCCCCTCACTTTTTCACAAGACTCCCTAAGCTTTGCCCAATGTTTGGGTGTGAGTCTCAGCATCTGTTTTGAAGCACTGTTGGGTGGGGCCTCTCAGAGGACAACTGTGCTAGGATCCTGTCTGCAAGCATAGCAGAGTATCCTTAATAGTGTCAGGGGTTGGATTTCTCCCATGGGGTGGGTCTTGGGTTGGGCCAGGCATTGGCTGAACATTTTTGTTTTTAAATAATTTTAATGGTATTTTATATGCATTGGTGTTTTGCCTGTGTGTGTGTGTGTGTGTGTGTGTGTGTGTGTGTGTGTGTGTGTGTATCTGATCCTCTGGAGCTGGTATTGCAGACCGTTATAAGGTAGCTACTATGTGGGTACTGGAAATTGAACTTGGGTCCTCTCAAAAGACTAGCCAGTGCTCTTTACTGCTGAGCCTTCTTTCCAACCCATATTTATTTTCTTTTATAGAGAGGGTCTCCTGTGTTCCAGGCTGGCCCCAAACTCACTATTAGCCCAAAGATGACCTTGAACTCCTGATCTTGCTGTCTGGAATTACAGATACGCAGCACCTTGCCTGGCTTCAGACTTCATGTACTGCCCAAGCACATTTAAATAGCCTTTGTCCCCAAGAAAGTTGTATTTTCATACAGGTCACAAATTATCTCACTCCAAATAATTTTCTAGATGGTAATGAGCATTTAATAGAGGCTAGTGACCTGAAATTTCCTCTGAAGTCCCCTTTGTAACATCGAAGACTGAGATATAAATACAGTCTGTAGACTGGTGTAATTTACCTTGCACCAAAGCATATCTCCAGAACAATTTATTAAATAATCCCATGGACAGTTGCAAATCTAAGTGCAGAAAGTACAAATCAATGGGAAAACAGTGGAGTACTCTACTACCTGTGCTTTTTGCAAAATTCTGGCAGGGTGAAGATTGATGCTACATAGAAATCCCCAACATGAAGGGTTATAAAGATATACTGGCTTATATTATTCTTAACAATTCATTTTATTTTGGATGTCAGTAACCTCTATCTGCATTAAATTTTCTTTCTTTTCTTTTGCTTATATCATAGTATCAGCCTCCATCCTGTCTGCCCAGCAGAAGATTGTGGAAGCCAAAGAAGGATGAAGATATGTCCAACACACATTTGTTTGTGGAAGAACTGTAGAAAGACACAGTGTTGTCATTTCTTACCTTCAGATGCCATGTGAACTCTGAGAAGTGGAGAAACAGAACTCTGATCTTCTTTAGAGAGTGAGGCACGGAGGAAACATACCACATTGCTGGATAGATGAGGTGTCAAGGTATATGTGCCATAAATTTGGTGCAGAGCAAAAATACCAATCTTAATCTTACCTTTTAAAAAAGATATAATCTACATACCACAATATTCACTGGCTAGGAAGATTTCCCAGTACAGAAAGTACTTGCCACAAAAGCCTGAGGACCTACGTTTAAATCTCCTGAACCTACATAAAAGCTATGTGCAATAGTAGCATATCTGTAACCCCAATGATTCTCTGAAGTGGTAGGAGGTAAAGAGAAGACATGCCCTGGAAGGTCACTGGCCAGCAAGCCTAGTGCATGCAGCTGTGCAACAAAAGTACAACATGAGGACTGTGACACTTGTGGGTGTCCTCTTACCTTCACATGCACCATGGAGAATGCATACCTATATCACTCCACAAAATAAAAAAAATTAAACAGAACAATGGAACAAACAAAACATTCACAAAAGCAACACAATAGCCAGCACTATCAGATTCCAGAAATGTCTATCACTGGAAAGAATCTGCATACCTCTTACCTTCAATTCCCTCCCTTCCCAGCCACTAACAACCACTAACTCACTTATTCTGTATGTTTCATATAACTGGAATCACACAATGTAATGTGTGGCCTTTTGTGGAATCACACAATGTAATGGGTGGCCTTTTGTGGAATCACACAATGTACTGTGTGGCCTTTTGTTTGATTTTGGATGTGTAAAAGAGGTGGGGGCCCAATGTCACCAGTTCTTCAGGAAGGATACAGGAATATCAACAATGATAGTGTTTTCCTCATCCACCTGGGTACCAGTTTCAACTTAATAACCCACTGCCACAAAAGTTTGGTACAATTCAGTCAGGAACACTGAGCTAGGGGCATAGACACAGGCAAAAGTAAAGGTGTGTCTTCCAAGGCAGCTGATCCAGCACAAATGCTTAGTCCTCTTTTCAGCCTTTTCTTTTCTGCAGCAGTCCCCATTGTTTATCCTCACTCTTCAGAAATCTTAGCCATCCCACTAAGCCATAGCTCCCTAGATCCTTCTCTGAGCTCTATCCTTTACAAATCTCACTTTAAAAAGAAATATCCATGGGACTGGAAACATGGCTCAGCATTTAAGAGCACTTGGTGCTCTTTCAGAGAGCCTGGGTTTGATTCCCAGCACCCAAATGGCATCTCACAACCACCTGTAACTCCAGTTCCAAGAGACTTGACACCCTCTTCTGTCCTCCTTGGGCACCCTGTTTAAATGTCATACACACATATACATACAGGCAAAAACATACACATTAAGTAGGAAGTACCAAGGCAGGGATATATTCCCACAGGAGCAAGAAGGTCTGAGTTCAGATGCCCAGAAGCCATATAAAGCAGACATGGTAGTTGGAGTCTATAACCCTAGCACTCAGAGATGAAAAGCAGCGACACGGATTTACTAGAACTTAGAGCATCACTTAAGCTAGCATATGGAGCAGCAAATAAAGGACTAGTTCTCAAAGGGCAAAGCATAGACCAATACTAGGGATTGTCCACTGACCCCCCTCCATAGCACGTGGACACATATACCCTTATACATTAATATGTACAGACACAGACACACACACACACACACACACACACACACACACACACACACACACACACACCATGGGCCTGCTGAGGACAACATCCCATCCCCACAGTTCTCCTTAAAGTTCTCAGAATTTTCGAAGAAGAGCATCATACTGCATATATTGCTAGCCCAGAAAGAAGATCAAACCTTGAAGTATAATTTCAGCAGAATGCCAAAGACTTTCCCAGCATGAAAAAACTGAGAAATTACAAGCTAAACTATGGTGAGCTGGGAACTGTGCATACTGACATCTTATGGAAGATATACCTCTGTCTTTTCTTTCCTTTTTCTTTTTTCCTGACTTATACAGTAAGTAGCATCCCCCCCCCCTTTTCATACTGTTTTGTGGTCTGATCTGCCTCCTGCTTGCTGGAAACAAAGTAGAGAATGATTTAAAGAAAATACCATGACATCAAACCCAGACGTAATATAGACGCTCAGCTCTGGAGAGTTTTTGTGGAAGATTATAAAACTTGTCTGTCATGCAGGCTCTTACCATCCTTGGCTTTGTAGCATGGAATAAAACAACTCCTAGCATCATGGCCCTACACTGGAAGGCCACTATGATTGGCAGGTTTTGAAGATAATGATTTGGAAGGTGACCAATGGCCCAAAATAGCTTTCCAGGGCTGTGGGCAAGCCTAAAGTGCTGAGATAGCCTCTTCCTTTTGACCCACCCCTTGAGAATGACATTTAAGTCCAAAGTTGCTGACATCATTGTTGTTATTTTTGGTGCTGATGACTGAGCCAGGGTCCTCAAGCTTGAAAGGCAAGTGCCCTATGGCAGAACTGAAGCCATAGCTCCACCTCACCAATTTATAATCAAGGAAATCAAATCTCCATGCTGTAACTAAGAGACTCAGAAAACAGACCTGATTAGCACCTGTCTGAGGTTGTTGAAGGGCAACGTGGACTCTCATTAAAATATTGTGGTGGGGATGGAAGAGAGTGAGAATATGGTGACATTTGAAGAAAAAGGCAGCAAAGGGAGTGTGCCATGTGGTTGTCTGGAGCAAGAACATTCATGCTGAGAGGACAGCCAAGACTGTGTCCCTGAGGCAGATGTATACTGGTGGAGCACAGTAAAGTCAGAAGCAAAGGGGCAGCCAGCAAGTCTCAACATGTGAATGAATGGTGCTGCTCTACATAACTATAATCACCTTTAAGTATTAATTTTGGCCTTGGAAATAGTGTCTATTAAGTGATAATACATTGATTGGCATGCAGAATAGCTTATTGGTAACTGCTAAGTTCAGTAAGACTAATAAAAATGATTTTTAAAAGCTGTATAAAAATGCAAGATTCCACTACTGTGCCCATTTAGATAGAACACGTTAATTGGTGATGGATAGACATCAGGAACCATGGGGCTGGAGCTATGACCCAGTTAGTTGGTAGGATGTTTGCCTAGCAAGCAGTGTTCTGGGTTTGACCCTTAATATCACATAAACCAGGCATGGTGGTATATGCTTATTGTCCAAGCACTGAGGAAGTGGAAGAAGGAGGATCAGAAGTTCAAAGTCATCCATTGCAAGCTACATAGTAAGCTTGGCCAGCCTGAGCTATATGAGACCCTGACTCAAAAAAGAAACTCCAGAACTATGAAGATATCTGCTGTCTTAAAGTAGTTCCTAACAGTGACTTGAGTTCCATCTGCTGGAGGCATCGATTTCCCAACATTCTTTTTTTTTTTTTCTTTCGGGTTTTTTGAGACAGAGTTTCTCTACGTAGCCTTGGCTGACCTGGATTTTCTTTGTAGACCAGGCTAGCCTTGAACTCACAGAGATCTGCCTACCTCTGCCCCCCCTACCCCCATAAGTGCTGGGATTACAGGCATGTGCCACCATGTCGGGCTCAAAATTCTTAAATGTACCTAAAACAACTCTGTTTGTCCAGACTCCAAAAAGCGGTCCTGTGACACCACACACACACACACAGAGAGAGAGAGAGAGAGAGAGAGAGAGAGAGAGAGAGAGAGAGAGAGAGAGAGAGAGACATAGACCAGATACATATACAGACAGATTTAGAGACAGAGAGATACAGAGATAGACATAGAGACAAGATATATAGATAGACAGATATATATAGACAGAGATATACAGAGATAGATAGAGAGAGAGATGAAGTAGAGAGAGAGAGAGAGAGAGAGAGAATAAAATATATTTAAAAATCCTCCAAAGAATGTGGTTAAATCCCATAAGTGAATTTCTTTTGCAATCAGCCCTCTGACTTTAGAATTAGAAAATTTGATACTCTGCTTTTTAACTGTGCAAACAATAACCCTTAAACTTAAGAAAAGGGCCTGTTTTATTTTTAAAGAGCAAAATGAATCAAATGGCCAAGCAGATGGCAGTTTCAAACAGTAAGAACCCTGGAGAACCCGTGGGGAGGATGAAGATGGAGAAAGAGAAAAGACTTCAGAATCGACTCTGAATTATTCCCTCAGCCTCCTCTGTAACCTCTGACCGGTAGAACCTCACTATTGTGTTTTCTCAGCTTGGAAACAATTAAGGGAACATAGGTTTAGCATCACGACAGATCTCAGTTTCACTTCTACTTCACCTAACTAATCTATTTCCTGGAATATGTAAAATATACCTTCCTTAGGCGGCTTTCCTGAGAGGAAAGGGAATAGCATACAGAAAGCATGTGCACAAGACCAGCTACATCTGCACCTCATTCCCAGTCTGGTCTCTGGTCACCTACATCCTATCCCTGCCCACAGCGTCTGACATCTGCCCTGTTCAGGATGTAGGCTGGGAAGCAGCAGTGTCAGCAGCCCTGGCACTCCTTAGAAGTAGACTCTAGGGCCCCACCCCTTACCTGCTGAGCCTGAACTCCCATTCTAACACAAGCACAAAATGTGAGCAGCACCGTCTAAGAAAAGGTTGCTGGGATGGACTGCTTTCTCTCCCGCCCCCTCCCTCCCTTCTTTCTTTTGAGGTGCCTGCACATTTGTGCATGTGTGTATGGAAGTCAGATGTCTTCCTGCATTGCTCTCCATCTTACATTTTGAGCCACTGAACTCCTTGCTTATCAACTGGCTAGACTGGCTAGTGAGAGAGCTCCAGGGTCCACCTGCCCTCTAGTTACAGACACCTGCCACTACACTACACTCAGCTTTTATAGGAGTGTCAGGGGAGCTGAACTGACTTTTTTTTTTTTTTTTTTGCCATGGAAACTTTAATTGACTGAGCCATCTTCCCATCCCCTCCTCTCCCCTGCCCTCTCTTTTCTTTCTTTTGATAACCCTGCTTGACTTGTGATGAAATATGTAATAAGTCAGTTTTCTGCATGATGCATGCAGATCACATGTGCCATCTGGATAAAATTATTTGGGACACCCTCTTTGTTGATGCACAGTCACTATTCAGAGAGTGAGGCTACACAGGTACCACTCGTACTCACACGTAGGTAATTCACTGAAAGGCTGCACGCATGCATGCTAGGCCAAGCATGCAACCACTGAGCTATTCCCATAGCCCACTTCTTAAAGCATGCACCAACTGAGCTATTCCCCTAGCCCGCTTCTTAGTTTACAAAAATATTGTTAGTTGATCTAACTTGTATAGCCCATTTCTCCCCTGCCCTCACACTGCTTTTTGATTCCCTTGAGACAGAGATCCAAGTAGCAAAGGCTGTCCTTGAATTCATTCTGTAGCTAAAGATAATCTTGAACTTCTGACCCTCTTTCCTTCACCTCCTGGGTATTTAGATTATAAACATATGAGAATACACCTTTAAAAAAAAAAAGAATAAATTTTGTAATGTGACAATTGCATACACGAGTACAATGCACTCTATTACCCTTTCCCACACACCTTCTCTCACAGCAGTCCTATCCCTGTCACACACCACACCCCCACACCTGCTTACCAATTTCTTTCCCAGTTTGATGGCCTTTTGGTTTGTTTTGTGGTCTCTTTAGTTTAATAAGGGCTGTCTGTGTGACAACTGGATTGGGACTACCCACCGGGAATGCTGTGGTCATCAGTGGGTATACAAATGAAGCTACTGTTTTCCTCCTCCCTGGATTCCCCCATAGCAGATAGCTATGAAATCGGTGAGGACACTACTGCAGGTGGATGCACAAGTATTAAACCAGAATCACTTAAGCCACATGAAAAGGAAACCTATTATATTACCCCTCCCCGTTACTGTAAAAAAATACCTGACAAAGCTGGCCATGGTGGCTGGCACACATCTGTAATCCCAGCTGTCAAGGAGGCAGAGGCAGAGGAAGGCAGATCGCTGTGAGTTCGAGACCAACCTGGGTCTACAAAGCAAGTCCAGGACAGCCAAGGCTACACAGAGAAACCCTGTCTTGAAAAAAACCAAAACCAAACAGACAATGACAAACAAGCAAAAAACAAACAAACAAAAAACCAAAAATACTCTTGACAAAAACAGCTTAAGGAAGGAAGAGTTTATTTTGGTTTACAGTTTGAAGCGATACAGTCCATTAATGGTGGGGGAAATTCATGGCAGCAAGACTCACAGCCAGGAAGCAGAGAGGGAAGGATTTTGATGTTTCACTCCTGTTGTCCCTTTTAATTCATCTGAGACCCCAAGTCATGGAATAGTGCCATGCACATTCAGGGTGGGTCTCCTTCTTCAGTTAAACTTCTTTGTAAGCACCTTCATAGTGACATGTCAAAGGGTGATTCTGAGTCCAGCCAGGTTGATAACCTAGGTTAACCATCACTAGTCTACCTCTGGCCACCCTGACATCTAAACACATCACTACACTACAGCAGTTCACCTCTGGCCCCTATGTTCTCATCTTCATCTCATAATTCCAAACACATTTATTAGTCCCTCTCTAAAACTCCCCATAGTCTTTAGCAGTCCCAACAGGGTTAAACAATCCAAAATCTTATCTGAGACTCAAGGCAATCTCTTACTTGTGAACTTCTATAAAATCCAAAACAAGTTACAAAGTTTCAATATAGAATAACAAAGAACAAACATTCCCATTGTCAAAGGGAAGAATGGGGAGTACAATAAGGAGAGACCAAAGAAAGACCAACACCCAACAAGGCAAACACCAAATCCTGCAGCTCTATGCCCAGCATCTGGAGCTCATGATGGAATCATATAGACTTCCAAGGGCTTGGGCAGTCTCAGCTCTCCAGCTCTGCCATTTTCAGCAGACACTGCTTCTCTTGGGCTGGCTGCACTCCATGCATTCCTCAGGCTGCATGGCACCCACAGTTCTGGCACCTCTAATATCCTGGGGTCCACGGTGCAGCTTAGACTTCATGTTCACATCTTCACATAATGGCTTCTTGGGGCTTACTTTACAGAGACTCCTGCTACATATTGCCTGGTCTCAGTGCTTTCTAGAACTCTAGTGCTAGTCTCCAGGACCACTTCACTCTTGCATCTTTCACACCTGGATGCCAGTACCATATGGGTGACATTGCAAAGTTCTGTTGTGGCCTGGCTTCCTTAAACTACAGGTATATTGGCCTGTGTGCCAAGCATGGGAAAAGGCTTTCCTAGGTAACTGCTTTTAAGCAGTGGAAAACAGCGTCAGCAATATCCTTAGTTTAGGTTTTCTCCTTTCAGATGAATTATATTTTTATGAAATGGGGTAGTTACTGGGGAGGGTCTTGCCCTTAGAGTACCTTCCTTAATACAGAGCACAGGGCTTCTCATTAATGTTACTAATCGCTTTTGACAACTACTGCTGCTTTCTCTGCATCTGTCTTGCCTGCATCTTTAAACTCATTCCGTTCCCCACCAAGCTGATACCTCTGTCTTCTTTTGCCCTATTTGTTCTTTCTCTAACTGGAGACCTGGATGACAGCAGTAGTCAGTACACACAACACAGCCCGAATGCCAACCTATCTTCAAATTCTTTCCACCGAGCAAATGAGTACATTACTTTAGAATCTAGCCTCACGAAAGTTCCCAGGACAGGGCAATGATGACACGGATACCAGATTCTTTGCCAGATTAGCACACAAATGGCCTGTAGCTCAATTCTCAATGGCATCTCTTTTCCTCTCCCAAACCCCAGGAGTCAGATTTCCACTGTCCACATCTGTCTTGGCATTCTAGTTTTCCAAAATACCACCAGAATAGCCCATTAAACTCTCCTTACAACACTCAAGGGCTTCTCTAGCTCGACGCTCCAAACTCTTAGCTTTAAAGCAGTTCCAAATGCCTATGATCCACACGGTCAAGACTTAGCTCAACAGTCCCACTTCTCAGTACCAATGTTTTGTATCAACGACTTTTATGGTTGCTGTGACAAAACACCTGAGAAAAGGGTTTCTTTGGGCTCACAGTTTGATGGTCCAGTCCATCATGGCAGAGTCTCATGGTAGCAGGACCATGAAGCCATTGGTAATGTCATCAGGAAGCAGAAAGAGATGAATGCTGCGACCCCACTTACTTTCTGCTTTTCAATGGGTCTGGAACCCCAGTGCATGGAATGGTGCTGATCATAGTCGAGAAGGGTCCTTCCTCTTCAGCTCAAATTTTTCTGAAATAGTATCATAGACACACCCAGAAGTGTGTTGCCACAGTGATTCTAAATCCAGTACATTGACAATGAAAATTAACAATCACATCTACCAAGAACTTGAAGGCTATTCCAAGCAGTCCCCGCAAACCTGAGTCTGTGTTAGCAACTAAATGCATAAAGGAAGATGTCTCCTCAGGCGATCTGGAGGTAGTGAATCTTAGTAGTCAGTGATGCACAAGGCACTTTAATGGGACCATTTGGAGTTAAAAGTCCTTGAGGCTGCTGTTGTTCATGACTGGCAGCCTTTGGAAATTAAAGTCAACTGAGCTGAGCCGTAAGAGAAGTGCTATGTTTAATGCTTTCATGGCATTGGTATCCTTCCCAGCCATTCAGAACTCTCTAAACCATAGAGGAGGAAGGCATGCGAGCGAGCTAGCAAGTAAGCAAGGGAGCAAGGGGTGGGATAGGGTGAGGGATGAGGATTCAAAGGATGGCTGCAGAGCACATGAGCTTCAACAAATGTGGAGAAGAATCCATCTGTGTCTGGCCCACCAGGACCCACAGAACAGCCACAAGTTGGCACAGGGGCACAGTGGCTTCTCATAACCACCAATTGCCATGATGCAAAGAGAGGCCAAATCAAAAGCAGGAAGGACAAAAATGTACAAGGGACAAACAAATGCAAACAAAAGCTGTGGGTGAAGAAGTCAGCCCACGGTTGCCCTGCAGTTAAAAAAAAAAAAAAAAAAAAAAAAAAAACACAAAAAACAGGGTAGGCCAGAGCAAAGCCTCCCTTGCTTCTTTCAAACAAAACTGGCAAAGCTTTATTTAGATCGCCCAAAATAACATTTTATAGAAAAGGAACTATAACATTACACAGCAGAGTATGGCTGTCATATCTCAAACAGGACAGGCAAGGCTTTATTTGGAGCAACAAAAATAATGTTTTTGAGAAAGGGAACTGCTAGAAGCAATGCATAGCTGCAAGTTCTCCTTTGCCATCAATATCAAGTCCCTCAAAAATACTTGGAGAGTGCTTTGTGGCTTCCAAGCACAAACTAAGATCTGTTGGACAGAAAACAGTTTTCAAAACCATTTTGTTTAACATTAACAAACAATCCAACAATGTGGTTCTTGCTAACAACTAACTGCAATATCTCCCAGAACACTGTTTAACCTAAGTATACGTTCATGAACGTTTCCCTATGAAGTCAGCTATGGCTGTTTTTATCCTGCTAGCATGCATAGCTTGTATAGCAGTGTTACTTTGGAATACGTTCAGGCACCCAGGAGAAGTAATCATTACATTAAAAAAATCATTGATTAGTTAATTAAATTGACTCTCCCATAGGCATGGACCACCATGCTGAGCTCAGAAAGTAATTCTTAACAGAAATAATAGTATGCGAACAACTCAAATAACAGCCTGTTTCTGTCAGAGTACCCTCAGAGCAGGTCTACCACCTCATTAGCATGTCACCTGAAACTAAAGTATAAAGCCACATAACGCAGCTGTTTTTCCAGAGCTATCAAATCTTTAATAAATTGCCCTGGGGTTCTTGGTGCTGTAGTGTGCCTCACAGGCAGCGACATAAGCTGACTCCGGGAAGAAGTCATCATGGTATTCTGCTAAAAACCTAGAGAAAGAATAAAAGAAAAAAATGGCACTAATGAGCATCATACTAAGAACTGAACACCCTGAAGCTCAATATTAGCTTTCAACCAATGAAATGTAAGAACATTTCAACTTTTTTTTTTTGTACTAGAGGGAAATGTGGTGCTAGTCTTGATTCTATTTATTCCTTCCATAGCACTCACTCAACTAGTTTCTGTCAATCACTACTGAATCTCTTCCTCACTGGTGTTACAGAACTGAAAACAGAACGTGAACTGGATTAGGGGGCAGTCTGATTACATACAGGCAGCTGTGAAAACTAACCTCAATAAAGGCTATGCTGTTTTTCAAACTATGAAAATAATACCTGACAAACACAATAAACGCCACTTAAAAAACTCACAGGGTTTATACAAACTATGCTACATCAAAGCTTAACAAAACAATCAACACCAGTACTTGCATACTAATCACAAGTCTGGATGACAGCATCATGTGTCAAAACACGGCTACATCTGAAGATGGCTGTTAAAATGTGCAGAGTCTGTCCAGAATCTGCAATAAGCTGATGATAAGTCAGGAGTGGCTCACTGGATTACAGGTTTGTGCCTATAATCCAAGCCTTTGGGAGGCTATGCAGGGAAGACAACTACCTAAAGTGGAACTATGTTGTAATACCCATCTCAAAAGCTAACAACAAAACAAAGGAAAGAGACCCACAAAACAGAAAACAAAACAAATTTCAAGTGAATTTGGACAAGTAGATGCGAGCTGTGAAACCTGCCATGAATTCCCATGTGACCTCCCACCTGTCCAAATTCCTAAAGCTGTCACACCTCTCTAAGAAACCATGTCAAAAAATCACTTGACAGCTAAGGTCTTCTCTGTTTACACCTTCTTGAAGGTCATTGTTGACTTCATTGATTCTAATTGCTGCCATTGTCTACTTTGTTTTAAAAGAATATTTTTATTTACTCTATCAGTATTATACAACAGGCTTTCACATAGCCAGCTCCAATCTCCCCTTTCACTACTTGAATATATTTTAAAAACACTGTAGAACAGGCCAGGTGTAGTAATTCACACCTTTATTCCCAGCACTGAGGAGGCAGAGGCAGGTGGATAACTGTGAGTTCGAGGCCAGCCTGGTCTACAAAGTGAGTCCAGGAGAGCCAAGGCTACACAGAAAAACCCTATCTTGAAAAACAAAACAAAACAACAACAAAAAATTTAATAAAACAAACTAAACTTGTACTAGGTTTATTTACAAAACCCTTTCTTTGCTTTATCTGAAGAATACTTCAAAATCTGTAAGTTTCCCTACAATGACCTGTGATCTCTTTGCATGTGCTCAGGGCTATTTGCTTTCAGTTTGTGTTTCTGCTTTTGTTAAACAGAATTGTGGGTTTGTCTGAAGGAGCATCTGGGAGGGAGGAGGGTATTTTTAAACCAAGTTTTCAGTGAAATGTTGGAAAGTGTAATAATTTCAACGACATTGTACTCAAAGTCCTTATAGAAAAGCAACTTTTCAAACTTTAAGACTGACTCTTCTGGGTCGAGTACTCTCTACTTTTGCAAGTCCTTGATCTGTCCCAAGGGGGCCCAGTAGAAAGAAAATGGCTCCCTTTAAGGTCAGGTAGCTGGGCTGAGCTGGCAAGGGCAAAGTGAGGATCAGCCTTGAATGACAAGGTAAGGGTGTAGTTAACAGACATCTGGATGGAAGGGAGGGACTAAGTGGACAAGAGCGTAAAGATAGGCATCAGAGCCACATGTCAAATATTCTATTAGATTAGAAAATGGCTGGCTCTATCAGGTGAAGAAGTCAACATCTTTCTTTGAATTCATAGTTGTCAGTACATGGTTCTAGGCTAATATTTAAGTTATGTACACAGAAAAGAGGCAAATGTTTACAGTACTCCTGAAAAAAAAAAAACAACTTAAATCAATGTGACTCTTAAGTACTTCTACGTCAGAAGATTTACTTTCTACTTACAAGGCTTTGCAGCTGGATTCATCTAGTGACATAAGAATGCACCCTTCCTCAGTGTCCCTGACTCAGAAACTAGACAATGAAGAATCAAGGAAACAAAACTAACAAGCAAACGAGCCAAGGAAAAAAATCCCTTCGTATCTTCATCTCTCACCCTATCACTCAGAACACACCACACACGCCTGATACGGAAAGTACCACAGAGCTACCTTTCCCGTGCTTGCTAAGGTTAAGCTTCAGAAAGTCCCAGGTATACTGGCAGAGGCAGTACGTGTGACAAGGTGATGAAAATACCTCAGAAAGAGATCAAAGTGCTTCAGTAAAGCCTTCAGATTCTTCTCAGAGAAGGACATCTTCCCAAGGATTTCTGGAAGTTTTACTGGATTAAAAACAAAAGCATTTGCAATCAGCAGGTTACAATAGACATGACTCATTGTGGGATCGCGTGCTTTATCAAACAGTAGGTTACTGAACAAAGATTGAGTGGTAAGTCAAGAATTATAAGTACAACCTTTATGAAATGTAAGTATATCCCATGCCTTTTCTTTGAAGAGGAAACCAGGTATCTGCATTAGTTATAGGTTTATAAGATGTCCATGAGCTAGCAGCCTTGCTTAAAAAAAAAAAAAAAGAGCCAAGCAAGGAGAGGCTGCTAGAGCTGAGGGCGCGATGAAGCCCCACTTCCCTTTGAGCGTCTAAGGGAAGTGAATGATTGTTAGGAGGGAGAGACAGTTTCTTCAGTGGTGAAGCCACTGGTAAGCTGTTCTTACTTCCTTCTTCAACCATGCACCTATAAGCAACTCTAATGACACACACACACACACACACACACACACACACACACACACACACACACACACCACGTACGAGTAGTCTGAACAAGTAATGGGAGGTGTGACTATTCTAATGCCACCATGCATTCTATACACAGAGGAAAACGTTGTAGCGAAAGCCACGAATGTAAGTAATTAATAGATGTTAATAAAAAATGTAAACTGAAAAGGAGACACAAAGAGTAGGGATTCTTACCAAATAATCGCAGCAAATGCTGTGCACCATAAATGTATGAAGGGGGAGGTGGCTGCTCTCCTGGAGGATAATTGTCAGGCACAAGTTTCCAAGACAGGACCTAGAAGAAACAGCACTTGAATGCTTCCTTTATTCCAAATGGAGACCTTTCTAGACACGCTTCTAAATCGGTGACAGTAAATCATATGGAAAGATTGAAACAATATTGCTACATAGTGAGCACCATGCTATACAAGTGAATGGGAGGGACAGAATGACTTAAAATTAGATGAAGAAGATACTGGCTTTTAAACTTCTCCACAGTTATTATCTTCTGGGGATGCATGCCACCATGGAAGGCATGCTGGCGGCATCAGGAAGCTGGCTGCTCACACTGCACCTAGTCAGAAAGCTGATAGTGGACAGGAAATCTGGCCAGTCTATAAAAACTAAACGCGCAACCCCAACGACCCACTTCCTCCAGCAAGCTCAACCTCCTAAAGCTTCCACAAGCTTCCCCAATGGCACCACCAGCTAGAGACCTAGTACTCAAATCATGCGCCTCTGGTGGGGGGACAGTTCACATTTACAGTACTCCACAGTCACAACCCTTTTTCCTCAAACAGGAAATATATATTTGGTTCTTCAAGACAGGGTTTCTCTGTGTAGCCCTGGCTGTCCTGGACTCTCTTTGTGTACCAGGCTGGCTTTGAACTCACAAGCATCCACCTGCCTCTGCCTCCACAATGCTTGGATTAAAGGTGTGTACCACCATGCCCAGCTCAAACAGGATATATTAACATGAGTCCCTAATTCCTTGCTGTTTGAGTCATTATGGAAGTGGATTTGAATCATCTCAGAATTCCAACCTTGTGATTGGTTTCCTCATCTTCATTCTGGTCTTCAAAACTATAGATGGACTTGGGGCTTTGGATCAAGTAAGTTGTTTTTCAGAACTCTCTAATGAATTTCCCTAGAAACACCTTAGTCAATCAGCAAACCAGAGCCTAGTCTACTTTTCATTATGAGGATGTGTCAAATCTATTAACACAGAAGAAGCAATGTCGCAGGAAATCTATGAGAAAAAGCAGAAGGGTGCTCACCCAAGAAACATCAGAAATGCTGGCATAGTCAACCTGAATTCAAAAGAAAAAAAAACCCTTGAAGTTCACAAGTACTGTGGGACTCCAGAAGGATGGCCCCAGCTTCACTTCAGCTTCTGAAGTCTTCCTGTGCATTCCCCATCTCATCCTCAGCAGCCACTTCTGGCATCCTCACACTACCCCAGCATCTAACCCAGAGCCCACTGGGGTAGCTTAGAACTGCTTCAGTACTGAGTGTTGCTCAGAGGGAACAGATAGACATTGGTACTCAGTACAGAAATGCTCAAGGAGAACCACTCGTGCATCTTACCAGCAATGTGATCATCCAGACCTTTTCCTAATACAAACAGCAACCGGTAGGAGCAGACAGGATCACGAGTGATTTGGATAAATAGCCCTGGATAAAACCCACTGTAGAAGAGGTTCTTAAAGGTCCTTAAAGTCAACTATGGACTCTTGAGTGCCAAGAGCCTGTTGAACTCCATTGTTTACCATAAAGCAGCCCAATCTACCATTAGCCACTAGATGGCAGCACTGGCCTGACTGTTTCGAATCCCGCCTCTCTCTCTCTCTCTCTCTCTCTCTCTCTCTCTCTCTCCTCTCCTCTCTCTCTCCTCGTCTCTCTCTCCTCTCTCTCTCTCCTCTCTCTCTCTCTCTCTCAGCCCCTCCCTCCTCTCTCTCTCTCTCTCTCTCTCTCTCTCTCTCTCTCTCTCTCTCTCTCTCTCTCTCTCTCTCTCTTTTAAAGAAATGCCATTTCTCATAAATATAAGGCCTGTATTGGCAATGTTAATGGGCTTAATGTCTACCCCTATGCTGGCATTCAGGATGCTTTCTAAGAGATGGCTATTAGGGTTACTGTTCGTGGAGGAGGATAAGAAGGATGCCAAAAACAGGCCAGCAACTACAACCTGCTGTTCACACCTCGTCCAATAGTTTGATCCTTATTTCTACATTGCCCCCAAACTATGCTTATGCTTCATGTCAAGGCCTGGAATGCTCCACTGAGAACTTTTTCCTGAGGCCCTGGTGTATGAAGGAGGAACATGGTTCCTCCCCTAAAACAAGGAATGGCTTCAGATCCTGGGAACCCAAATCTTTCTACTGTGGGGATTATGGTTATCAGTCTCAAGGCCACTAGGTGCTTGGTCTGTAATGTGCTTGGTCTGTAATGCTCTTGACATGCCCCGTGCTCCCTGTGTGCAACATTGTTTGATTAGCTTCTTGCTAACTTAGTCCACTGTATGATTGTTTTGGCTGACTCTGTCTCATTGGTTTATTGTTGTTGTTTTTGTTGTTCCAGACAGACTTTCTCTGTGTAGCCTTGGCTGTCCTGGACTCACTTTGAAGACCAGGCTGGCCTCAAACTCAGAGATCCTCCTGCCTCTGCCTCCCAAGTGCTGGGATTTGTTTGTTTGTTTTGACAGGGTTTCTCTGTGCAGGCCTGGCTGTTATGGAACTCACTCTGTAGACAAGGCTGGCCTTGAACTCATAGAGATCTACCTGCTTCTGCCTCCCAAGTACTGGGATTAAAGATGTGCACCACAATCACCCAGCCCATTGTACTTGTTAATAAACTTGCTTGGCATAACAAATTGCCAGTGAAAGACCTCCCAATGCCAAACTTACTTATTCTCTCTATATGCTATCCTCTTTATCTTCTGATCTCCTGGTCCTCTCTCTTAGGACCCCATCCCTGAAGAATGACCTGCTGGTCCAGGTCACCTGTAAATAATTTAAAGCTAAAAGAATGCTTTTAGCCTGTGCGTATCATATACTTTTCACATTTTAGTGTCCACAGTAATGGTTTATTGAAACACGGCACATCTGTCTCATTTACATACTATTTGCCGCTACTTTGTCATGGATTAGTCTTAATGGGCATCATGTGGCCCACAAAATGTAAAATATGTACCCTTGGCTCTTAGGAATAAATGTGCTGAATATGCTCTACAAAATACAAACATGAGTATTTCAGTAACTGAATGATCCTTAGAGTAAAAGGTCATTATAATTGTAAAACTGGGGTCCTGGCAGCTTTCTCAGATTTGAAACCAGGGTCACACTCTTAAGCAGAATCCGCTCTATCTTTTTGCTGCTCTTTCTTGTAAAGCAACATGATACTGCAAGAACTCAGGATTGTCAGCAACCACAAAACGTAAGAGAGCCCTTGGAGTTGAACATTCCACACCCTACCTCGTTGATTTCATTGGTTCGTCTCCCTTCGAATCCAGCAAACACAGCACTCCCTTCTTTACTTGGAGTCAGAGGAATGGGGGAAGATGATCTGCTATGCACAGGTGTCTCTGTCAATGAGAACATTGCAATTATTTACCCAGAAAGTTACAGAGTGACTGAACTAGAGGCACTCTCAGGGCCCTGACAACCGCCAGACCACAAATCTTAGTCAACTCTCAAAAGCTACAAACCTTTAACAATATGACCTTCATCTCATAAGAAATAGCACCTAGATTATTTGCAGCACAGCACTGATGCACATCACAACATGAGGCAACCTTGAAAAGGCAATACTAAGCAGAAAGGGGTCTATCCTAGAGCCACATGTTGTGATTCCATTCCTATGTAATAGGCAGAAGAGGCAAACCTTGGAGCCAGAAAGGAGATTCATACCTCAAAAGTGGGAGGTGATGACTGCTAATGGGTATGGGGTTTCTTGGTGGGGGATTGAGCCTGTTTGGGAACTGGTTTTGGGATGGTTGCACAACTCTATCAAGCCATTAAAAGTCACTGGATTGGGTGCTGTAAATGGGAAAACTATAGTGTGTGGATTACAGCTCAACAAACGAAAAAGTAGGGTCATTAAATCAGTCACTTTAAAATGATTAACTTGGACTGGGGAGACAGCTTAGGGATTAAGAGCACAAAGTCCTCTTCAATTCCTAGCACCCACATGGCAGATTACAAATTTCTGTAGTTCAAGCTCCAGGGGATCCAACACCCTCTTTTGGACTCTGAGGGCACCTGGTATCCCCATGGTCCACAAATATATATGCAGGAAAAACCCCTATACACATGAAATAAAAATAAATCTTAAAAAAAAAAATGGTTAACTAGCCAGGCACGGTGGTGCACACCTGTAGTCCCAGCACTGGGGAGGCAGAGGCAGGCTGATCTCTGAGTTTGAGGCCAGCCTGACGTACAAAGCGAATCCAGGACAGCAAGGCTACACAAGAGAAACCCTGTCTCAAAAAAGAAAAAGAAAAGAAAAGAAAATGGTTAACTTTATATTGATTTTCCTAAGGAAATAAGGCTAAGAACAGCAAGCAGGGGGTGGGGTGGGAGTCAGGAAGACATCACTTCTTCATGGGTTACAACCTCATTTTAAGAAGTTTTCTTTCCAGAAGCCTCTCCAAAAGACCTCAGACACAAATGAGACGATGGGATAGCTAAAAGATGAGGCTCTGTGCAAAGGGGATGGACAGCTTTTCTCTGCTGTTAGCTGGGACTGAGGTATGACCTGCTTCAGCCACCCAAGCCCTACAACCCTTGCCCCTGAGCACCCTAGACCCAACCCACCTAGGGCTCCCAAAGCAACTGGCCCCTGTCACTGTCCCCATCTGTCTGGACACTCTGTCCCACCTCCTACATAATGCCCTACTGGGGACTTAGAGCACCTCACCCGCTTGCTCCTGCTCTGCCCAGGCATGCCACATTGGGACAGACACAGTCAGGAGGCCACCCAGGAGATCAGGCCAGGCCTTTGGGGGCTGGGAGGCTCAGGGCAGTCACACTGGGGACCTGGAAAGGACATGGCTGGAGGCCCTGGGGCTGGCTCCAAGACTCCACCATTGACACCATCATCCTAGGATGGGAAGAAGGAAGCTGGAGCTACCCTTGCCCCCAGCACCTACTGAAGCCTGGAAGACAGACTACTAAGGACCCTGAAGAGCATCCAGTACCAGTCACCCATGGGTGTTCTCAGAGCCCAGTGTTCTTAATCCTTCAGAGTACTAGCCTCTCAAATACCAGTCAAACGCTGAAGTAAACTGCAACGCTCCTTTTATTTTTATCTTGAGAAAGAGTCTTGCCAAGCATCCAAGCTGGCTTTGAACTTGCGATCCTCCTGTCTCTGCCTTCCAAGTATCTGGGATTAAAGGTCTGGGCCATTATTCCCCTCAACCACCAAAAAAAGTTTTATTTCCTAGTTAAACCTTTCCAGTTTTCATTCCATCAAGTTAGTATTGCGTACATGAATGTTATGTTATTCCATATATATAAAATGTCCCAAACAGGCAAATCTAAAGTCCCAAGTAGATTGGTAGTTTCCGGTGGAGGAAGATGAATGACTGTTGATGCACGTAGGACTGATGTCTTTGTTCTGTGATGAAAATACATGAACTGATTGTGGAGCTGGCCACATAATTCTAACTAAAGTCACTTTGAATAAAGAGTTTTACAGCACCTGGATTGTATCTCCAAAACTTCATTAAAGCCAACATCTGATTTGAACACTTTATTCAAACAGATGGCTTAAAGGTAAGTTTTGAAAACAGCAGCAGGAATGTTAACAATCTACTGGCACCATGCATTTTGAATACCAGCTCACAAGTAGCAGAGAGTGAGGGTAACAAAGCAGCTTTAAACACAGAGCCCAATCCTGCCTCCCGAGTCCTCACTGAGCTACCTAAGCTAGTTGTTTCTCCACCTTTCTATAGATGATTTTCTCTTTCTCAAAGGAAGTAGCACATGGGTGAGATCCCAAGAATAACACACACTTTATGCATATGTAGGGAGGCCAAGAGCAAGGGGAACAAGTGACTTTCCCTGGCCTGGGGGTCTTGGAGCAAACTTACTCTTTTCCAAGTGCAGAAACAGCTTCGGCATGCTGGAAGACGTGTCCTGCTGCCGGCGCTTCGGCTGAGGTGAGGAGCTGCTCTCAGACAGCCTGTCACAGTTGGTGCTGTGGCGTGTTGACCGCCTCAGAGACTGCAGTGCTTCTGGCTCAGCTTTGCGCCTCTTGGGGGTGGCTGGTTCACCAGTAGGTGGCTGACTCTCCGTGGACTGAGGTGTGGATGGATTCAACAAAGGTGGGCTAGGAGACAGCTCCTCCTGGCTCCTGGGCAAGAACACAAGAGTGTCATTGGCAGTCTCTAATGATTTGAGGGCTTCTGCAAGGCCTCCTAAAGGAAGGTTCACCAACCAGCTTGGGAGGGGATGGGAGACACATAGGTATCTCCAAGTATATTCAAAAACACATCTTCTCAAATGGTCCCTAAATAGATGAGGTCACCATAACTCAGCAAAGCCTGTTGTTTAATTCGAGACTGAAATACCCTCTTTTATATTTTTCAGAACAAGGGCTGCAGGGGTAGGGCCAGAAAACACTTGGTATCTGGTGACAACAGTGGCAGCCTGGTCAGAGGTTGTCACAACTGAGGGCAGATATACTGTTGCCTAGTGGTCAGAGAGACCAGACATACTGTTAAGTGTTCTACATCACACAGGACAGGACCCAGGACAGAGAGACTCTGGTCTAGGGAATAAGACTATCACACAATGTCTTTAAAATGTAGAAACTGCCAGGACTTGAAAATGGCACCAGCATGTTTCTGGGAATCATCAGGTGTGAAGTAGGACGTTTGTGGGGACATCAACATAGGTCCCAGTGTTTTGCTGGCCTCTTGCCTAGGGCAAAAGTGACATGGGAAAAGGGAGAGAGAAATGCTACCAAAAAGATGGTGGTGAGGCAGAATGAGTCAGAAACCATTTTTTAAAAAAAAGGAGAGAGAAGAAAGGCAGCTAATGCAGAGCACAGGAAATGACAAGTGGAAGTTACATGTAGCAAAAGAGGCAGAGTCTAGCAGGAGAGTGGTAGATAAGAGCAGATGCTGGTTTAACAGAAGGATGCTACTCTTGGGGCTAGAAAATAGTCCTTTGAGCATGAGATGACCATTGCCATTGTGGAATCAGAGCAGCGGTGATGACCCACATGAGATCCTCATAACCACCAACATTCCCTGTAAAAGTCACTTTTATTCTCTTGGCTCAATTGTTGTCAGGGAGGCTTACTGCCTCCATCTGCTAACCTAGGCCTAGTCCTGGAAGCTTCTAGCATCTGTTCAATCCAATCTAGGCCTAGAACGTTTTCAGCCTCTGAGACTTATTCCTTAATGAGCTCACCCTTACTTGTTCTTTCTGAGCTCTGGGCTGGCTGGTTCAACTCATCTGTCCCCAGCTAACTTATTCAACCTGGCTTCTCTCTCGGCCTAGAATTGCTGTGCATGGCCTCAAACTAACTCTGCAATCTGCTCTTATCTTCTGGTTTCTTATCATTTTCTGACCTGTACCATCTTCACCTGAGTTCTCTCTCTGCAACCCACCTCCCTATCACTGACCTAGTAAAAACTGCCTCCTCTCTCTGTGAAACTACCTCTTAAGTAGCTTCCCTTTCCTCTCTCTTCTCTGAGAATTGGGTGTATCCTATTCTGTTAAATCTTCTGATTCCTCACCTTTTCTGCCACTCAACTAGACATAACTTTCAAAGATGGGTGCTTTCTTCTACAAACTAACTTTACGTTTATTTGAGATTAAAGGCATGTACCGCCACACCTGGTCCTAAGCTTTTCTTTACCTGCTATTTGCTTTATACTCAGCTGGCCTTGAACTCAGCTCTGTTTGCCTCTGTCTCCTGGATTAAAGGCATGTTTGTATTCCAGCCAGATCACACAGACCTAGAAGATCTTTGGGTGTGATCTCTTTGCCAGAACAGCCATCTCTGAAGGAATATTCCTCTACAGTTCCCTTGTGAAAAGTGATAGGGTTCCTCAGACACATTGGAGGCCTCCCCTTCATACTTAAACAGGGGATACTTAAACAGTTAATACCTCGCAGGGAGAGGAAGGCTCTTCTTCAGGGGTGTGGTTATCTGTAAGTAGCCCATATTCCTGCAACTAGCCCCAGTTAAACTAATTCCCTCAACAAGCTAGACTGGAGACAAACTGGTTTTTAGTCTCTTGCACAACATTCAGGAAGAGAAGAGACATGGCAGAGTGTCTTAGAAAAATTAGGGGAAAAGACTTCAGGAGAGGATGGACTCATCCTTGCAAGCCCTGTCACAACAAGGAACAAAGCATGCTTAGGCACAGGAGGAAGAAAAGCAGTAATGAAAGAGAAGTAGGGAACTAACCTATACTGAGGTCCAAAAGTTGCTGACCCCAATGATATCAGGAATTACTACCTACCAGGGAGATAGGCATTCATTCCAAGCTACAGATGGAAAGGCAAGAGGCTCAGAAGAAGCTCACCCGAATGACATAACATCAAGGGAAGGATGTCCATTGTACTTCCCTCTACTTCCCACTCTTCTAGCCCATGATGCCTTTACCCTCTTCACTGTCTTCTGAAAGACAGGACAGCTGCTCACAATCCACTGATCAAGTTCTAATCTTTTGTGTGTCCTGGTCTTATTGTATACTCTTGGCTAGCCTAGAATTTCCTCTAGAGAGCATCTGTCCTCAGATTCATAGCAGTTCTCCTCCACGTCCTCAGCCTCTTGGATGCTAGGATGGCAGCCACATGCCATCATGCCTGGTTGTCCTAGGATGTCTACTTGGAAAAAATCTTCCACAACCATGAGAATGTGAATGATGATCTAGCTCACCCGGGTGTGTGTGTGTGTGTGTGTGTGTGCATGCGTGCGCGTGTGTGTGTGTGCGGGGGCACCAGGAAGGATACTCTACCACAGTTCCCTTCCTCCAAGCATTCAGGTCACCATATCAGCAGATCAAATACTTCCCAAAAGAGGTTAGTCATGTCAGTGCTGACATCAGAGGAGGAAGGTACACTTCCACACTAACTCACCTATTATTTGTGGTGGTACTTTCCTTAATAGGAAGAAAAAACTTAGACGATGTCACCTTTTTATATTGAGCTTGTTCATATGGATAGAGCAAAACCAATGGGAGAGTATAATCAAAAGTTATTCGTAATCCATCCACCATCTCCTTACAAAGGTCAACACTAGGAGGAGGATGGAGAAAGGAAAGATTAGAGATTAGAGACTCAGGAAAGTCACAGGCATTTCCCAAACTTCACAATGAAGGTACACATTTTAAAAGGGCAGACTTAGCTTTATATTCATTCATTCATTCAAGACCTTGTCTCAAAATAAATAAATACATTCATTCATTCACTCACTAATTTACAGACATTTATTTATTTAGGAACAGGGTCTCACTATGTAGCCCTCACTGGCATGGAACTCATTACACAGATGAAGATGGCCTCAAACTGACAAAGATCCAGCTGCCTCTACCTTTTGAGTACTGGGATTAAGAGTGGGTGCTACCCAGCTGAGGGCAGACTTTTAAAACATTATATATTCACTTACTTATAAAAAGAATAGACACAATCTATAGATGCTAATAAAGAGGGAAATAGAGACCCTAATATAAACTTCAGGCAGTATACTAATAACGAAAATGTACCCATATAACACAAATGAGGGGGCTTCAGTACAACATGAGGCATCCCAGAAGCCAGTGCTCTTGGCTTCTGTTTCAACTGTAACACTCTCCCTCCCTGACACTGATCCTGTCAAGTCGTGAGGGTAGAGCAGGAGTGCTTGAACTCTACTCTGACTAGAATAAAGAACTGAACTGCTTGAGGCTGGCTGGGGAGGTTGCTCAGTGGGTAAAAGTGCTTGCTATACAAGTCTGACAACATGAATTTGGATGCCCAAAATCCAAGTAAAAGCCAGATGTAGTAATACACAAATCTGCAATATCAGAGTTCCTGTGGGGAGTCAAGATCCTGAGACAGGCAAATCTCTGGAAATTCAAAGGCTAGCCAGGGTAGTGCACCTAGCAGTGAATAACACCAGAGATTGTTTCAACAAGGAGGAAGACAAGGACTCACACCAGAGGATGTCCTTTGACCTTCAGATGTCTGCCATGACACACATGCACTCACTCATATATATTAACTAATTTTATAAAGAGACCAGTCATTAGCAACCTTTGCTACGTATCTCATTGCCCATCCTGCTTCCTCAAGTAGACAGTTCTTGTCCCAAATGGTATCTCTGAAGATACTGGTCTAGCAACAAGGTGATGCACAATCAAGCTGGGTCTCATGTGCAATTATCAAAGACTTCACAAAGGTTACAATAATTTCATATTAGACTGATAGCTGAATGAATAGTCTATAAATCAGCTATGATGAGAGAAGGATCCCTTGTCCTAAACTGTAATATACAAAGAAAAAACTGAGTGGGAGAGTACTTGTTTAGCAAGCACAAGGGCTGAGTTCAGTACCCAGTATCTCTCTCTCTCTCTCTCTCTCTCTCTCTCTCTCTCTCTCTCTCTCTCTCTCTCTCTCTCTCACACACACACACACACACACACACACACACACACAGCTACCAATAAACAAATGCCCAAACCTAAAGACAGACTCCGAAGACTAAACTCCTAAGTTACTCACTTCTTTTCTGCTGGGACATAGTGCACATTCATGTGCGCATGCATCATGGCATGATGGTGACGAGGCCTCTCATTGGCTGCAAAGGCTGCATTAATAGCAAAATGCTTTACATAGGATTCCAGAATTGTTATGATATTGGTTTGGCATGGAAGTTTCACTAACTGTTAAGAAAAACATAAACATTTGATATGCATCCTGTTATTATCAGACATATATTCCAAGCAGGGAAAGTTATAATTCTATCAGTTTAACTCTGTCAATTTTGCTCAGGAGATTTTTAAATAAGTATGTCTTGAAGCTCTTTGATAATCCCTCTTTCCATGGATCATACTCTCCTTCTTACTTTCACATTACTATAGTCTTACTGTTTTGAATACACTGAAGCAGTGAGCCTCAGTCTTGGTATTCTATTGAAAAAGCTATAAAAGTCTCTCAAAGCCTATGCAAGAGAGGTGCCCCTATCCCACCAAATTAAACTCTAATCTATCCTTCCAACTCTCTTTTTGAGGCAGGGTTTCACTGTATAGCCCTGGTTGTCCTGGAACTCTCTATGTAGAGCAGGCTGGACTTGAACTCAGAGTCTCTGCCTCCTGAGTGCTGGGATTACAGACATGAGGCATCCATCATTCCTGGCTTACAACCTAATCTTAGTTGAAGTCCAGGTATCAGGATTCTGGAAAACTCCCTGAAGGGCTCAAATGGACAGCATAAGGTATCACATCTTAAGTTAAACAAGAACCCAGCACTACTGTTAGTTTTAGAAATGGACTCAGTAAAAAACTGGATATGAAACTACCATCCGCCCACATTGCCTGGGGTTTGACACTGTGACCACAAAATGCAACCAAGAAGCATCATCCTGAATACACCATTCATCTTGCATACCCGTTTCCTCCTGTTGATATAGTAACAATCATCCTCAAGCTGCTTCTTGAGAACGTCAGGGATATCTATGGTTATTGTTCTTTCATCCATGTCCTTTCTTGAGCGCAGCGACAATACTTTTTTTTTCTGCAATATCACAATTCCATTTTTAATTATTGAGAAAAGTGAGAGAGACTACCACATAACTGTCTGCTATACAACCAAACTAGTTTATTTCTACCAGTCACATCATGTCACATATCCCCTGTTAAAGATAGAGATGTAAAGATACTATACCATATGCCCAAGTGTTTTACACAGTGTTAACTACATTGCAAATTCACTTTTGTTTCACCCTTATGATTACCATTGAGGTTCATGTCCAACTTGGAGGCATGCAGAAGCCAATCTCTGCTCTGCAGTACTAAAAATTAATCATTATAAAACATAGTTGACAATCTTTATTTTATTTTTATTTTTTTATATTTTATTAATTTTTTATTGAAAAATAAAATCATTCATATTACATCTCAATCGCTATCCCATCCCATGCATCCTCCCATTCCTCCCTCCCTCCCGCTTTCACTCCATTCCCCTTCCCTATGACTGTGACTGAGGGGGACCTCCTCCTCTTGAATATGGTGCTAGGGTATCAAGATTCTTCTTGGTAGTCTGCTATCCTTCCTCCGAGTGCCATTGGGCCTCCCCATCAAGGGGACATGGCCAAATACAGGGCCCCAGAGTTCATGTGAAAGTCAGTCCCCATTCTCAACTTAACTGTGGAAAATGTCTTGTCCCTTGGCTAGATCTGGGTAGGGGTTTGATGCTGACTGCACGTATTGTCCTTGGCTGGTGTCATAGTTTGAGCAGAAGCCCTGGGCCCAGATCCAGCCATCATAGTGTTGTTTTTGTAGGTTTCTAGGACCCTCTGGATCCTTCTATTTCCCTATCTCCTATATTTCTCTCACCTAGATCCCAATAGGATGTCCTCCCCTCTGACCCACTTTCCTGGTGAGTGAAGACTTTCATGGGACCTGCCCCTTGGGCTAGTGTCCAGTTATAAGTGAGTATATACCATTTGAGTCTCTCTGCTTCTGGGTTAGCTCACTCATTATGATCATTTCTAGTTCAATCCATTTGTCCACAAACTTCAGAAATTCCGTGTTTTTAATAGCTGAGTAGTATTCCATAGTGTAAATGTACCACAGTTTCTTTATCCATTCTTCTACTGAGGGACACTTAGTCTGTTTCCATGTTCTGGCTATTATGAATAAAGCCGCTATGAATATGGTTGAGCATAATTTTTTTCCTTTTTTTGGTTTTTCGAGACAGGGTTTCTCTGTGTAGCCTTGGCTGTCCTGGACTCACTTTGTAGACCAGGCTGGCCTTGAACTCACAGTGATCCACCTGCCTCTGCCTCACGAGTGCTGGGATAAAAGGTGTGCACCACCACAACCGGCCCTGCAATCTTACTTTAAAAAAGAGATTTATAACCTGAAAATTTTGCCACTATTAAATATACCAAAGTTTCTACAATAAAAACTTGTTTGTATACCGCTTTAGTCTTTACTTTAATACGGCGTTGACGTTCTTTTATTTCTTCATTCTTTTCTCCACAGCTATCATGACAGGTGCTGCTTATTGCTACATAAAACAAAAATATGAGGTAAACTCATACACTTTGACAATTCTTACATTTACAAATTTTAGGTGGTGCATGCACTTGTCTAAGAAGAACGGTCTGTAGTTCTGCATACATTTTAAATCCTAAACACAAATACTGTACCTTTCGGAACAGAAACTTATTTTGAAAAATATAACTCCAATTTCAATGGATACAAAAATCACACGAGCTAATGATCTGAAAGTGTTTCACCAGCTACGATCCTATGGTTCACTGTTGGATTCATAAGTGGTGGCAAGGCCCTGGAGGTATCAAGAAGAAAATGGACTGTGAGAAAGGATCTGCGCGGGCTCACTGGCTGAGATGACAGTGGTCCCTGGTAAGACTCTGACAGAGTCTTATACCCACATGCTGACTGATTATACTGTTACTTTAATTGTCTAAAACAAACCAAGTACATATTACAAAGATGCTCCTTCACTGATGACAGAGTTACATGTAGATTGATGCAAATATACCTATCTTATTGAATATCATAGCTGATATTCTGAACACTTAGATTAGGTGACAATTGGACAAACTCATCAAAACAAAGCTTACCTTATGAGAGTGTTAAATATCTCATGTATTTTATTGCATATTGTACTGAAAGTGGAACAAGAAAATAGTATATTTTCATACCATCATAAATTCAACAACAAATCTTAAACTGGAGAACATCTGTACATTATGAGTTTGCACTATTTCCTTGGCTATAATTTCAATGACTCTTTCTCTTGATCCCTGTGTATAAAAAGACTACATGAACATGATTTTTGTTGAGGAAAATAAAGTCAAAACACTCACAGTTTGCATTATTTTGAGCTTTTTCTTTAACTGGCACACTTTTTAAGACAGAGTTGACACCAGGCAACCTACAGCGCCTCTTCTTTCTTCCTGTACCTCTCCTGAAAAAGATAAACAAATCGAAATGAAACTTCAGACTGGGAATTTGGATCCACAAAGGACATAATAAACATTAATTCTTAAATATACAAAAGATCAAACTTTAAAAATAATGGTAATCTCCACTACCAAATGGACAACCATTCTAAAAACGTCTGGGGTTCTTTAAAGTACTATAGAAACTCCTCATTTATTTTAAATATGTAAGATTATTGAAGTCTGTCATTTCTTTAACTTTTAGATCATAAAAATCCCAAAGAATAGAAAAAGACAAAAAACAAAAAAACATAGTGAATAATACTTCCATCAAAGTTTTTGTATCCTTACAGGCGAGAAACTGCTTTTTTGGCCAATTTACGCTGTAACCTCCGATTTTCATCTGTGTCACGCAGCACATGATCTTCGGCTGCCCATCTATCCCAACTAGTGGAAAAAAGAAGAAGATGTCAAAGTCGGTATTATGAAACTAATGCTAAAAAGCATGACGAAGAAGTGCCCCGGAGCTGCTGACATTGTAGAAAGCTATAAAAAAGACTTCAAAAGCACCAAGAGGACCCCAGTAAAGCACAAAGAGGACTCAGTTACAGCAACCAGGATTCCCAGTGACTACTCATAGATAATCCAAAATGACAGACTTTAAAGTAATCAAGCCTCAGAACAGGCAAGCTTTCCGAACAAAGCAGAAGCAGGAAACGAAACTTTTCGACAAGTGTTTCCAAAACTTAAAGTTACAAAATCATTATGCTACAAAGGCGATTAGTCTACTTGTAACAAGTTCACTCACCTCCTGTTCCAACCATTAAAATGTATCAGATATTCTGGAATCTTTCTGCCCTTTTCGTCTTTCCCAACAACAACATCGACGATCTGAAACCAGGAAATACTGCTCACGAGTAGCACAACAAACCAAAAAATTTTGTAAGCTAGGTAAAAAGAACTCAACTACTGTTCCGTCTTAAAGGAAAAGAAAGCATTCGCTCCCCTTTTTAGATCAAGAGCTGTGTTGTAACATTCTTCAACATATTTTTTTTTTCTCTTTGCCCGACTCATTACCTCAAAATAGGAAACATCCGTCCAACCAACCCACGATTGGTCTCTTGAGTTTGAGACCGGGTGAAGCTTCTGAAGCCATTGGTCGGTGGATTTGTCATTAGCTAGGACCAAGATTAGAAGGAGCAGCCCTAAGACCTCTGGGAGTTGTAGTCACCTGGGCCTTTCGTTCTCCAGTGTCCTGCCGAACTAGGCAAAGACCTCCACAACCGTCCGTCCCCCTTTCCTAAATAGCCCTGCATTCCAGAAGGAAACCTCTGGAACAAATGAAAGGACGTTTCCTCTCCTAGTGATGCAACAAGTTGGAGGGAAGGCAAAAGGACTTAAACAGAGTTAAGGGTTGCAGGAGGAGCCAAAGCTACATAACCCAGCCCAGACAACACCGGACAGCACCGCTTAAACATCGCTAAGGACGCACCTGGGGCTGTTCCAAGTTGCCTCCGCCACCAAGGACTTTGCCTTGGTGGCTGGAAACACTGACGCTCGCCCCGACCCCCAGCGCGCTGATTTTTCACCCTCTTAGGGCTCCGGAGCACTTAGGTGCCCACTCCTGCCCTCCACTTAAAAACTGACAACTACAGGATAAAGCCCAGCCCCGGGTGACTGAGCTGGACACAGGCGAAATTCTTTCCTAACTGTCCTCCTACAAAACCTTTAGAAATTACAAAAGTCAAAGCGGCAAGGCAATCTTGAGCCCCTTCCTTTCCGCAGGATGACATTTGAATGCCTAGGATCCTAAACACGACTGGGGTCCCTGAACCAGGACATCGCCAGCTGACAGCTGGCAATAACTGAGGACAAGGTTGAGGGGTTGAGGATATGGGTTGGAAAATTGGTCAGGGTGTCCGCTAGGGAACCCAAGTGGCACTGAACCGCATGGGACACGGAGAGACTTATCGCAAAAGCAGAGGCCTCAGGCGACAGTCCTCTAACACCGGACACGCCGGTTGGCGCCCAGCACTCAAACCACCATCCCGGCCTAGCAACCGCGCGTTCCAGACGCGACAGGACCGGAAGCGGAAGCAGAATCGGAAGCATCTCCGGTCCTTCCTAGTTAGGGCACTCGCGCACGTAGCGCATCTCGCCAGCGTCCCCTGCTGTCCTGAGCCGCTCCACTCACACTCAGGCCAAGGCGCGCCCTGGTGGCTGTCCAGGGCTCCTAGCCACTTGTCCTCTGCTGGCCCCTTTGCCTTCCATTCCCGGGACCCAGTCCGCGCCTCCTCCCTGTCCCCCCCGCCCCGCGGTGGCACCTTGGCATCATACAGCACTCGCGCCTTGGTGGGGTCAGGCTCGAAGCACAGCACTTTCTCCCCAGAGTGGAATTGAAACCTCATGCCCTCACTCGCGCTCATTTGCTCATCGTGGCGCAGGGCGAGGCTCCCAGGCTGGTGGAGTGCGCGCGGTGGGGGAGGTCGGCCAGGGAGGCGGCGCTCCGCCACCTGGGGGGCCCGAGAGTGGCGGAGGCTACGACTGCCCCGCCCTCGGCCCCTCCTCCGGCCACCCCGCGCCACCGCGGGGACCTCAGCAGTGGTGAAGGAAGCGCGCGCCCCCGCCAGGGCTCGTCCCCGCCTGGCCCCTCTGGGGCTCCAAGAGCAGTGAGGGTGAGGAACAAGACACCCTGACCGAGGTCTTCCTGCAGAACGTCCCCTCTTGTCCCCATGGGCTAGGGTTCCGGCCGCTTCCAGGCTGCGCCCACGTGTGCGCAAGGCTGTCACCTAAGCGTGCTCTCCGGCTGGAGCGTAGGGGTCTCTTAGGGAAAAGGCTGCTCCAGGGTAGTAACCACGCGCCTGGGAGGCTGCGTGGCGTCTGCCCCCTGGAGCTGCCTGGCGGCGCGCGCGCAACAATCCCTGCGGCGGAGCTGCGCGCGGCTGAGTGTGACCACGCTAGGACTTGGTGTAGGAGCTGGCTGGAGACAGGCAGTAGCTTTGGGTGAGGGGAGGAGACATTCCAGGCAGTGAATCGAACATGTGGCCACCCTTCCTTCCAAGAGGACTGGCAGATAGCAGGCCTGGAGGCCCCAAGTGAGCAGTGGGCAGCAAGGCAAATGGGACTTTAACATCTTATGTGTCAGCTTGCAGCACTCCTTCAGACTCCTCAGAGTCTGTCTTTAGTAGCTCAAAACCTTCTGAAGAATGGAAGCACCATTGAGGCCGCTGTTAACAGGGTGCTTGCACGGAGTGGGGTGTTCAGTAAATACTCCCTGAGTGAGTGCCCAGGAGATTGGGAGATTTGCCACCCAAACCTTCAGCAACAGAGAGGGAGGTGCTGGCTGCTTTCTTCTGGAGTGCAAAGCCTTACTAGTTTAAGACCCAACTGCAGAGCGGAGTTTAGCGGCAGCTTGGTTAATCCCTGCAGTTTTAATGAACAGCCAGTTTTCCCACACTACTCTATTCTTGCTTCCAGAAATTTTCATCTGCCCCCGCCTCACTTGGTACATGGTACACAACTTTCACATCTCCACTTGAGCACTTTCAAGAGAAAAAATCCCCCAGGCTTCCCTAGATGAATCATATACCCTTCCAGTGTTTCCTCCCAGAACTCTACTGTCCCTTTTCTTGCTTTTACTGCTCTGCTGTAGAACGGGTTGTTCATTCGCAAGATGCCCCTATTAAGATGGTAAGATGCCTGACGCTGGTGGTTGGAGGTGTCTCATTCCAGTTCATCTTTGTGTACTCCTGGCACACAATAAATATTTAATGAATGAATGAACAGATTGCAGATCTATGAACTCAAATCCATAAAAACTCAGTGGCCAATTGGATATGAAAGAGGGGAGGGAAGGAGGAATCTTGGGAGACCTCCAGGTTTTCTAGCATAAGGAGCTGGGTGAATGATGGCTCCATTGGCCAGATAAGGTCTAGGAAGAGGAGTGACAGGTTTGAGGAAAATGACCAAATGATGACTTGAATCTAAGACAACAGAGTCCACAAGCCAGAACTGGAACCCTGATTGTCCAGTATATGGGTAGTGCTTCATGGCAGGCCAGCTCTAAAGCGTGGGTAATATCTTGTCACGTGTAACCATAGCAGAAGTATTTTGGTTTTTCTTGTTAATGAATGGAAAGTTCCACTCCATGCTCTAACCATTGCGGGGAGGTATATTCTACCCCTCCCCATTCATTTCCATCCTTATGTTATTACTCTCTTTCTCTGGCATCTATAAAATCCAAGAAATATATCTATATATCTATATATCTATATATAGTCTGGTGTGTGTGTGTGTGTGTGAGAGAGAGAGAGAGAGAGAGAGATAGAGAGAGAGAGAGAGAGAGAGAGAGAGAGAGAGAGAGAGAGAGAGAGATTCTGATAATGGCAGCAGTTCTTGCAGCCCTCTTTTGGGTTAGGATTCACTGGCAAGGTCTCCATCTCTTACATAAATGATCCACCCTTTGCCCTCTTGGATGAAAACGATAAAGAACTCAGAATGAACTCTGTAATTTATTCTCTGTGAGGCCCAGTGTCATGATAGTCACTTTCTGGTGTGTGATCTTGGACAAGTAATTAGTTTCTGTGAGATGGTTTTGTTATATGCAAGCCAAAGAGTGGCTCCTTCTTTATAAGGAGTAAATAAAGAGTTCAGTGTCCATGCGTCTGCTTAATACCTGGCATATAAATGCTGAGTAAATGCTTAATATTAAGCACTTCTTATTAATTCACTTACTCCCTCATTCATTCATGCAATAAATATTGATTGAACCTCCTAAGTGCTAGAGGCTAGACACACTAAGCAGAGTATATGTGTTACCCCTGGCTTCCAGGATGTCACCTTTCATGATGGCAGAGCACTAAGTAAGCAATTTGGAGCCTACTGCATAAAGCTAGTGTGGAATAGAAGTGGCACACATGCTTATTTTTCCCTAGAAGGAGGGCACTGTCACGGAAGTCTTGGGAACTGAAATGTGCTTCTAACATGACAATCTAACCAGTTAGGTCCCAGCCCTATTGGTATTAGTCAGCTTTTTGTTGTTTTGTTTAGTTTAGTTTTGTTTTGACTAGGCTGGTCTTTAACTCTTGAGCTCAGGAGATCTTGTCTCAGTAGCTGCAGCTGCTCAGTAGCAAAGCCTTGGTTTTGTTCCTGCGCTTGCTCTTCCTCCTGCATAGAACAGACCTCCTACTAGGGTGCAGGTGGTGGTGAAACTTATTTAGGTTGGTACTGTAGCATTCACTTCAGGGATACATTTGGAACACATGCGGAATATTGGAGACACACTGTTGCCAAGCATTGTAATTTTCTTTCCAAGGCTTCCAGATGACATCAAGACGCCGGCAAGGCTGAGAAGTACAAATCTAAACCAATCGTGAAATTCCTTTTCCTCTTGCAGTGACTGGATTAGGCCGGCCATGTGATCCGCTCTTGGCCAATAAGAAGTTTTTGCGGAGCCAGAACCGTGAAGAAGGATATTTCTGGAGAAGGGACTCGCTTTAGCCAGATGAAAGACTAAGGTGCGGCTTGAAGTCACCCCTTCCTCTCTAGGTACTATTTTGTTTGCGTAGAAACCTGGTTTATTGTCGTAGCCATCTTGAAACAGGGGAGTTCATCATGGTCACAGATACTCAGAGTAGGCTTGCTGTCCTGTGTCATTAATGTGTTCTTAAGCTTTGATCCCCTGAATAAAACAGCTCAGTCTTTTACTCCAGGCTTCTTGCTTTGTGGCATAATAAGCTCTGATGCAACTAAAACAACAACAACAACAAAACCCAACAACAACAAAAACATCCTGACCACATCTCTTGTGCAGCTTTAGAGTCACATTCTTTACAGTTAACCTATCTGTGCTGCCAATTACCGTAATGTAAGGTGGGCCTTGAATAATGAGCATGTGCTTTTCCATGGCTCCGTAGACAAAACTGATGGAGAGGAATGAAGAGGAAAGCTAATGAACCATTAATGTTGTGCTTTCAGTCAGAATGTCTGTTTTATACTGGAAACACGTTTCTGGGGGTTGAGGATTTAACTCAGGTGGTAAAATGCTTGTGTAGCCTGCAGAAAACCCTGGGATTTACCTCAGCATGGTGTAAAAAAGGCATAGGTGGCTCAAGCATCTCAGCCCAGCATTTGAGAGGTCAGTTCAACATCATCCTTTGCTACATAGCAAGAGGTCAGCCTGGGCTACATGACATAAGGGGCTGGGGCAGGGGCACACACACACACACACACACACACACACACACACACACACACACACACACAAAAGATTCCTGGGCCAATCCATTTATAAAACTAAGAACAATGAAAGAACCTTTCAATTAGATATCTTAGATATTTTTGGCAGGAGAAGTATTAGGCAGAACTATATTCTAAAAATGTGTTTTGTACTTAATGAATATTATGATAAAGTTTTATCCATTCTTTATAAAAGTTTCAGTATTTCTTGGGTTTGGGGGGCTTTTTGATTTTTTTTTTGAGACAGGGTTTCTCGGTGTAGCCCTGGCTGTCGTAGATGCACTTTGTGGACCAGGCTGGCCTCGAACTCACAGAGATCCACCTGCGTCTTCCTCCGGAGTGCTAGGATTAAAGAAGTAAGCCACCACACCTGGATATCTCTTGGTTTTTATAGATGCTTCTCAAATCAAGAGGTTAGCTGATTTTTTTTTTGTCAACTTCACACAAACTAGAATAGAGTAGAAGGAACCTTGAGAATGAGACCTTAGCGAAACACCCCTCACCCTCCCTTCCTCCACCCCCAGTCTCATGTAATCCAGACTAACTTCTTACTTGCTACATAGCCAAAAGCGATTGCCTTCACCACGCTGGCCTTTGGGCATGTCTGGGGGGGGGCATTTTCTTGTTGAATGATTGATATAGGAAGGCCCAAGATATGTGGGCACTGCCATCCATGGTCAAGGGGGCCTGGGCTGTATAAGAAAGGTAACTGAGCAGCGAGGCAGTAGGCAGCGTTCCTTTGTAGTCTCTGCTTCAGCTCTTGCCCCAAGCTTCTGCTTTAGTTTCCCTGGACTATTATAACCTGTAAGCCAAATAAACCCATTTTCTTCTCAAGTGGCTTTCAGTCATGGTATTTATCACAGCGAAAAAGAAAGTAAATAGGACAAAAGTCAGTACCAGGAATGTGCACTAATGGCTGTGATGAACCTGCCCATGTTGGCTTTGGGGAGGATCATGGAAGGATTTTGGAGATTTGTGTTCAAAAAGGCTGTTGAGTGCTCAGAACTTAATGATGTTGGAAGATAGGAATGCTGAGAGAAGTGCAGCCAATTGGGGGCTTGGCTTGTGAAATTTCAAAGAGAAGCAAATACTCTATCAGGGCCGTTTGTGTCATCGTTAGATTAGGAGTCAGTAGAAGCAAAACCTTAACTGGGACAACTGAAGCTGGCTAGTAGAAGGTGGAAACTCTGCTGTGATTGATGAGACACCAGCCTCATTCAGTACCCACAGAGCTTGCCCAGGTTCAAGCCAGGTGAGGCCTTATTACTGAGAGGAGGAAATAGGCATGAAGAGGAAGGAAGAAACCAAGACGCTATCTGCAGTTGACACCATCTTGCAAGGGAAAAATTAGTTTTCTCCAGTGGCATTATGTTGGGTATATTAACTATATTTAAAGATAGGCCACATCCCTTTCACCAGAGGGCCAACACAAAATGAACTTGATGTTATTTTAGATTTTTTTGTCTCATACTGCTGTTTCAGAATTTATAAATTAATTTATATATTCATTTTACATCACAATTTTAAGCCCCTCCCTTCTTTCCTCCAGTTCCCACCCTCCCTCCCTCTTCCCTATGTCCACCCTCCGCTACACCTCAGAAAAAGGGAGTCCCTCTCCTACTCATCCCAGCACAAGTCACATCAGGACTGAACACATCCCCTACCATGGTGGCCAGGCAAGGGAGCCCTGCCAGAAGGAAGTGATTGAAAATGATGGAAGAAAGTCCTTGTCAGAGACAGTGCATGCTCCCATTACTGGGTTACCCACATGAGGACCAAGTTACCCACTGGGTACATATGTGTCGGGGGGCTAAGTCCTGTCCATGCATGGTCCTGGGTTGGTGTTTCAGTTTCCTCAAGCCCCTGGACCCAGGTTAGTTGGCTCTGTTGGTCTTATTGTGGAGCTCCCCCTTCAGTCTATCCTTGCTCCCTCTCTTCCACAAGGCTCTCTGTGTTCCACCCAGTGTTTGACTGTGAGTCTCAGCATCTGTTTCAAAACATTGCTGGGTGGAGTCGCTGAGAGGACAGCTATACTAGGCTCCTGTATGAAAGTATAGCAGAGTATCATTAATAGTGTCAGGATTTGGCTCTCTTGCATGTTATAGCCAGGAATTAGTTGGACATTCCCTCAGTCTCTACTCTTTCTTTATCCCTGCATATCTTGAAGGCAGGGTACATTTTGGGTCGAAGTTTTTGTGGGTGGGTTGGTGTTCCCCTTCCTCGACTAAGAGTCCTGTCTGGTTAGAGGGTAGCCTCTTAAGTCTCCATGTCTGGCTCTAGTAGGAGTCACAGCTAGAGTCACCCAGGAGCCTACCCTGTTGTGAGTCTCTAGCCTGTCTCAGAGATGCCCCAGGCCATGGTTTCTCTTCTCTCTGCAAGTCCTTGGTGGGGGAGGGGGATCCCTGGGCTGGTGTTCCTGAGTGCTATAAGAAAGCAGGCTGAGCAATCCATAAGGGAGCAAGCCAGTAAACAGCACTCTTTCATGGCCTCTGCATCAGGTGCCAGGTTCCTGCCCTGTTTTCCATCAGTGATGGACTGTGGTGTGGAAATGTAAAAATAAACCATTTCCTCCCCAAGATGCTTTTGGTCATGGTGTTTTATCACAGCAATAGAATGCCTAAGACAGTGATTGATGTAAGCCCAATCCACTGTGGGCTGTGCCATCCATGGGCAGGCAGGCCTGGACTGTATAAGAAGGTGGCTGAAGCCTGGCTTGGTGCTTGGGAGACAGAGGCAGGACACTCTCTTGTCACCCTGAGGCCTGCCTGGTCTACATGATGAGTTCCGGGCCAGTGGCCACTACATTCTGAGATTCTGTCTCATGTAAACAAACAAACAATTCAACTGAAAATTTAATGAACTCTACATTTCTAGTGTGTCATTATAGAAATCCATATGGAAACAAAAGCAAACACAAACAAACAAAAAACCACACCCCATAATGCAAATGGTATCATGATGACATCAGAACTTTTGGGTATACAGACCCTTCTGGGTGCAGATGTGTGGGAGAATGCTCCTCTGCCTTCGTTTCTGGTATACTGAGAACAACTGAACTGCAACTTCAAGCATCTTTAACCACAAAGGACTATTTTATCAGGGGACAAACATACGAAGACACAGCAGCAGTGCTCCTTGTTTCCCTCATCTCTTACCTCCTCACCTGTCCTCTGTCCATATCACACTCACTCTCATTAGATACAGAAACTGAGATCAGCTTATCCCAAGTTGGGTGTGCGTTCAGGCTGAATGTGACATTCCCAATCAGTCCTCATGATAAAACCACACAGCTGTGCTTGGGAAGTAAGACTCTAGGGTCAAATAGCTGTCACTTTATAAATAGCAACAGTATTCATATGTGCAATGACTGTCTTGGACTAGAAGCCAGTCATAGTCTGAAATAAATTCCCCCAGCATACCTACAGTATGAAACCACTCAGATAATGCTGTAGAAAGCTGTATATTAACTTTGAGAAGCCAACTCTTTCATAACCATAGAAAAAGTACATTACAAAACAAACTTTAGACCACCTAAGGCAGTGGTTCTCAACCTTCCTAATACTGTGACCCTTTAATATAGTTCCTCATGTTGTGGGGACTTCCAACCATAAAATTATTTCATTGCTACTTCATAGCTATAATTTTGCTACTTTTTTGAATCATAATGTTAATATCTGTTCTCTCATGGTCTTCTGATGTTTTCTGGGAGAGCATCGTTTGACACCCTCCTACAATGGGTCTTGATCCACAGGTTAAGAACCTCTGGCCTAAGGAGCTTTGTGAAGCTGCCTAGACCTCCTAAATCGAAATCCTAGGGTGAAGTCCAGTGTCTATATACCCCACACTGGGAACCTTTTTCTATAATCTTAGCCTACTGTTTTCTTTGTAGGGTGATTTCTGTTTCAAGACCATGAACATTGTTGCCAGTGCTCCAGCATAGTTGGTTCTGATGGATTGAGAGCTGGGGCACATACTTAAGATTTTTTTGGAACACTCTACATAATTAAGGTCAGTTGGTGCTTTAAGAAGGTGGCACCAATGATTATTTACATCAATTACTAAGTCTGAGTAAAGCCCATTTTGTCCCTGGTGATTATTTTTTAAAAATTAGCTTTTGGTCCTCAACTTTATATATTTAGGTTGGGGGTCTACTATAAACTACCAAAGCAAGTGGCTACAGGCCTGGTTTTACATTGGTTGTTTCTATAGCTCTAAGCATACTCCTTAAAGCAGATTATTTTCCTGTGTTTTGAAGCAAGGTTTCATGTGTCTTAGCCTGGCCTCACTATGTAGCCAGAGATGAAGTTGAACTCTGATCCCCCTGCCTCTATCCTCAACCCCATCCTCACCCAGTGCTGGGATTACAGATATGTGTCATCACACCTAGCTTGAAGATAGATCTTGTCTCCACTTCTAAGTTGAACCTACGTGTCAGAACTGTGAAGGGATTTTTCCCAGAGTGGCTCACGAATGCACATCAGAACAGTAAGGTGTTTTCCAAGCTACTCAAATTCCCATGTCCTCCTTTCTCAGTTTACCGGTGAGCATCCTAACAAGTTTTACCAGCTTTGAAGAGGCTTGTTAAACTCTAAAGTGGTTTCAAATAGCAGTGTCTTTGGACTGCTCTATAATCTGTGCCCTCTGCACCTGGGTCATATCAAATTAGCAACGGCATGAGGCATATTCTTTACATAAAAAATGACACTAGCTTTGCAGTGATGCTATCATTTCAGCCCTTTTGGTATTGAGAGTCTATCAACTACAAGATCCAAATTAGAGGAGTGTCTTTATGGTTAGATTTCCAGAGAAATTTATGGGACATCATTTTCTGAAAGGTACAGAATCTGAAATCTATTTTTTTTTAATGATTGAAATAATTGTGACAGTCTCCAAATACCAACAGCTAGGAGTTCTTGAAATTTTGTAGAGGGGACTTAAAGGGAACAATGAATGTGTTTCTCTCTCTCTCTCTCTCTCTCTCTCTCTCTCTCTCTCTCTCTCTCTCTCTCTCTCTTCTCCTCTCCCATCTCTCTCCTCTCCTTCCGTCTCCTCTCTCTCTCTCTCTCTCTCTCGCTCTCTCTCTCTCTCACACGCACGCACGCACGTACGCACGCACGCACGTACGCACGCACGCACACACACACACATACACACACACACGCTTTGCTTCATGGAAGGCAGCGATGCCCCACTCCCTGAATCTGTCAATAAGAAATCATTCATCAGTGAGGAATAAAAATGCTTATCTCCTCCTCCATCTGTGCTTGGCTGTTGATGGGCCCATTTTTATATAGGCCCAGTGCAGTCATGCTCAACTGTTGGGGGTTCATGACTGCATGTTCAGAAGATGGCATCTTGTAGCCCTCTTTCCCTATCTTATGGCTCATATATTCTTTGTTCCCTCTCTTCAGCAATGTTCCCTGAACCTTGGAGGAGATGAAAACCAAATCTCTTGAAGCAATTTTCAGGTGATGGTGAGACCATTAAATCAGCCATTAAATGAAAGATTATTGACCTGTTTTATTCTTCGTTACATGTGGACAACGTATAGTAAAACCTATGCCAAAAATGGCAATAAAGAACTTCAAATGGGCCCGGAGAGATGGCTTCGTTGGTGAAGTGCTTGTTCTACAAGTATGAGGACGTCAGTTCCATCCTAGCACCCACATTAATAGCTAGGCACAATACAATGTGTGGGGAGAAGACAGAAGGATTTCTTGGGGCTTGCTGGTCAGGTATTCTGACCAAATCAGTGAGTTCTAGGTTCAGTCTCAAAAAATCAAGTGGACAGCAATAGAACAAGACACTGACCATTGACATCTGGCCTACACATACGCACATACATATGTAAACACAGTCACACATATGCATCCATGCACTCACCCACTCACAGACACACAGGAGGCACAAACCACAGACACACAGACACACAGACACACACACAGACACACACACACACAGGGGGGGAGGGATAGAGAGAGAGAGAACAAGGAAGGATCTTCAGTCTTTTATTCAAAGATTAATAGATCCCACAACTATGATATTTTCCAAACTTCCAGAGTGGTTCAGTAGGATAATTCAGTCTCTCTCTGAAGTATTGGATTCTAACCATCTCTGCTATAGGGATGGTGGTAATTACATCTACTGTCTTAGTTTGAATTTCCTTGCTGTAAATAAACACCACGGCCAGAAACAACTTGGGGGAGAAAAGGATTTATGTTAATGTATAGATTAAGGGAAGCTGTGCTAGATAGTTGTTGTTTGTATTGCTTTTATTTTGTTTTGTTTTGTTTTGTGAACTTGATGCAAGCTAGAGTCACCTGAGAAGAGGGAACCTCAATTGAGAAAATGCCTCCTTAAGATCAGGCTGTAGGCAAGCCTGTAGGGCATTTGATTTAGTGGTTGATTGAGGAAGGCCCAGTTTCAGTTCCTGCTTCCAGGTTCCTGCCTTGAGTTCTTGCCCTCACTTCCCTGGCTGATGGACTACAAGCTGTGAGATGAAACAGACCATTTCCTCCCCAGGTTGCCTTTGGTCATGGTAATAGAAACCCTACCTAAAAGAGAAGCCAAGAAGGAACTGAAGCAGGAACCAAGAAGGGATGCTGCTTACTTCCTTTCCTTGGCTTGCTCAGCAACTTTCTTCTATGGCCTAGGCCAACCTGCCTAGACATTGTAAGGACCACAGTGGGCTAAGCTCTCCTACACCAAGTAGCAATTAAGAAAACACCTCACAGACATGGCCATAGGCCATTTTGGTAGAGGAAATTCCTCAACTGAGATTCTCTTTTCCCTAGATTTGTGCCAAGGTTTAAAAAAAAAAAAAAAACAGCATATCTTCCTAACAAGATTTTCCATGTTCTTCATTCTGGTAGCAAATATTTCCTGGCCACAGGCTGGGCATTGGGCCCAGAGCTGGTCCAAAGTAAAAACAAACAAACAAACAAACAAAAAACTCCTTACCAAGGTGGTTGGGTAAAAACATAATCACTATGATGGAACGCAGAACCAATTAGAATCAGACCCCATTCTTGGAGCCAAAGAGAAAACATCTCAGGTCTCACACATCCCAAAGTCTCAATAAATACAATCAACATTGAGATTACCTGTTGATGTGGCCACTCCTAATGAAAAGTGGGACAGTAAACTGTTAGGTGTGTGTGGGGCAAATCTTTCTTGATAGGCTTTACTTTAGTTTTGAGACAGAGTCTCTCACTGAATCTAGAGCTTGTCATTAGAACAGGGAGCCCCTAGGTTATGACTGTCTCTAACCCTGCCCCACCCCTGGGGTTACACACATATGCCACATCACTCTGCTTTTTGTGGGTATTGTGGACCTGAACCCCTATCTTCCCTCAGGCTTATGCAACAAGCACTTTGCCCACTAATCTCTCCAGTCCTGTGCTAAGCTATTTCAGACATATTTTCTCTCTCTCTCTCTCTCTCTCTCTCTCTCTCTCTCTCTCTCTCTCTCTCTCTCTCTTTCTCTCTCTCCCCCTCCCCTTCTATCTTTTTTTTCTGAGACAGGGTTCCTCGGTGTAGCTTTGGGTATCCTGAACTCACTTTGTAGACGAGGCTAGCCTTGAACCACAGAGATCCACCTACCTCTGCCTCCCTGAGTACTGGGATCACAGGCATTCACCACCATGCCCAGCTCAGACATATTTTCTTAAATCAAAATTTGAAGTAAAGTAGATTCTTTCCAGCCATATCTGTCACAAATTTTGCTTTTCATTTTGTGGGCTTTTTGTTTAAAATGTTCAATGAATAAAATAAATATTATCTATGATTATGGTTCTAATACCATCCCAAGTTTTCAGGTCACTTTTGAAAGTGACACACATAAGTCTGCAACAAGTGCCATATTCACTGGAGGCCAGACCACTTCTCAGACAGTAAACATTGCACAAGAGGCTAATATATTAAAATAACTCTACTTTTCTTTCATGGATATTTGGTTTCGCTCCATTAGAGGAAAGCGTTAGCTAGTGAATTTGATTTTCAATTGCTATAATATTTAATATATAAAATATGCAATGTATGATTTTTATAGGCCAGGGATATAGCTAACTGAGAAAATGATTGCCTAGTGTGTCCAAAGTCCTGGTTCCATCTATAGTACCACATAAAAATAAAGTTTTTCTTGCATACTTTTGGCCACTTATACAGTAATTATTTTACCTCTATCACCCTTTGCCAATTATTTCATTGTTACTACTGTTTAGCCTTCAACTAAAGTATCATCATTTGTACATAGCATTCACCACAAATCTCAACCACTGCTCATATAGTGTATATGTGTATATATATATATACACACATACACACACACACACATATATATATACATATATATACATACACACACACACACATACACACACACACACACACACACACACACATATATATATATATATATATATATATATATATAGAGAGAGAGAGAGAGAGAGAGAGAGAACAGTGCTCACTATGCTATATCCTAAGGGTGATGTCAAATGCCTGCAATATCAGAATTTGGGAAGTGGCAGAAGCCTAGATTCAAAGTCATTCTCAGCTACATAGCAAGTTTAAGCCTAGCCTGGATTACATAGAACCTGTCTAAACAAACAAATAAATAAATTATGAGCTGCCACTTGAGTGTCCTACTTTCTGGGACTCTTCTCTGAGAAACCCACACCTATGCTTTGGGGGTGTGCCTTAACTTTCTTCTGAGTGTCTCTCTTAATCCTAAACCTCATGCTTAGACCTATATTAAAGTATCATTATTAAATTTTAAGTCGGCTTCATAAAAAGGGTTAGACAGGATTCTGGTGTACAGAGTCCTAAAGAGTATGCACTTTCCCATCCAGCAGTAATTTTATAGCAAGGAGAAAAGTTTATATTGTAATGATTTAGAGCTATAAATTCTGTATTTTAAAAGTTATATGTATTCCAGGAGAAAAACAAAGATGGGAAGACATCAAGGGTAAAAGAGTGTGACCATTTCAGTCACTAATGCATCCAAAAATAGTGAGTAGGTGCTACACCCTGGAGGGGATATGCAGAGTTGACAACGTAAAGATAAGGTGCCTGATGTTAGGAATCAAGCTGAGTTGGGTAGACAGATGAATTTACAAACAGCAAGCAAGGACATGTAATGAAAAAAGATAATATGAAGTATTGGAGAAGCATGCACAAGAAACATACCACTTCATGTCTAAGGGCTGTGCTGAAATAAGGGCTGGAGGGCAAAAGTTGCTTATAGGGTTAAATGGGAGGAGCATGTGGAAAGACTTAGAAACCTGGAATGAAGGTTGCTTTGGTTGAAATGTAGACATCTGAATGAGGTTCAGCACTTGCTTAATGCTTGGCATGGCAACTTTGACTGCAGTCCACAAGAATAAAATGCACTCAGGGACATCATATCTACTGGCCATGTTTCCTAAATAGTTACTGACTTAGGTTGGTCATTTTATATTTAACATACCTTAGATTTTGTTTTGTTTTGTTTTTTGTTTTTTGAGACAGGGTTTCTCTGTGTAGTCTTGGCTGTCCTGGACTCATTTTGTAGACCAGGCTGGCTTCGAACTCACAGCGATCTGCCTGCCTCTGCCTTTTTTCACTGAGATTGGTAGCTTGAATTTGGTGACTTTATAGTTTCCTATGCCAGCCTTACTTTCTTCCCCACCGTGTTTATATCCCCAGGGGAAAAATACAAATAATTTTGGATTGATTTTATAAACAGTCATGAGATTCTGTATAATGACTGTTTCCAACCAGATAGGTTAGTACTATCAAATTTCCCTTTTTAGGAAATCTTTCAAAAATTTTCATCCAACCCTGTTTACAAAACATTTTTTTAGGATTATACTTGGGGCAAGACAAGCATTCTTAAGTTGCTGTTTAAACTGTGTCACTTCAACTAGAACTAAACATTATTTCCCTTTTATTAGCTTAACAATATTTTCATGCAATGAAATAATGAAATGAGCACTGGTTATTTTGCAGATGGGTTCATAGAAACTCAGTACAGATATCACCAAAAGAAGCACAAAAACTATATATATATATATATATATATATATATATATATATATATATATATATATATATATATATATTCTGGCTTCTAAGTGCTCTCATAATCATGGATTGTAGCTTTTTGTCTTAGTTTTTTCTCTTCACTACTTTGTGTGGTTTCTTCTGTCTTCAACAATATCAATCTTCTCTGGCACAGTTCAGCTTTTCTTGGCTCAGCTGTCATCAATTGTCTTCAATTCACTTTCAACTGTCTCCTATTTTCACTCTGCTCAATCTTCTTTATTATTATGATGATGATTTATTCACACTACATCCCCATTGTTAACAACTTGCTCTTATCTTCCCTTTCCCACCCACCCTCCCTCTTTTGCCCTAGTCCCCTCCCCTAGACCTCTGAGAGGTGGGGTCCTCCTTCCCAACCATCTGACCACATAGCCTATCAGCTCTCATCTCTATAGCCTGCATCCCCTTCCTCTGTGTTCTTGAAGGGCCTCCCAGGCAAGGGGAAGTGATCAAACTACAGGCATTAGAGTTCCTGTCAGAGGCAGTCCCCTGCTCCCCACCCCATATAGAGTGAGCTGTCCATCTGCTATGTTTAAACAGGAGATCTAGGTTCTCTGCTTGGTGGATCAGTTTGTGCAGGCCCCCTGGGTACAGATCCACCAGCCTTGAGGGTCTCCTTGTGGAGCTCCTGACACCCCTGTCCCCTACCCTTGCCCTTCAATCCCCTATCTCTTCCATATGACTCTCAGCACTTTGCCCAGAGTCTGGCTGTGAGTTCCAGAATCTGACCTGATCCTTTGCTGGGTAGAGTCTGTCAGAGGACATCTATGTTGGGGTAATATCCATTTATAAGTGAGTATATACCATGCCTGTCTTTCTGGGTCAAGGTTACCTCACTTAGGATGATCTTTTCTAGTTCCATCCATTTGCCTGAAAATTTCAAGATTTCCTTGTTTTTGATAGCTGAATACTATTCCATTGTGCAAATGTTGAAAGACATCTAGGTTCTTTCCAGATTCTGGATATTATGAATAAAGCTCCTATGAACATAGTTGTCCTTGTTGTGTGATAGAGCATCTTTCAAGGATATGAGTGGTATAGGTGGATCTTGAGGTAGCCCTACTCCCAAATTTCTGAGAAACCTCCAGATTGATTTTCACAGTGGTTGTACAAGTTTGCACTCCCACCAGCAATGGAAGAGTGCTCCCCTTTCTCCACATTTTCACCAGCATGTGCTGTCACCTGAGTTTTTGATCTTAGCCATTCTGATAAGTGTAAAATATAATCTCCTCGTCATTTTGATTTGCATTTTCCTGATGACTAAGGACGTTGAGCATTTCTTTAACTGTTTCTCTGCCATTTAAATTCCTTGTTGAGATTTCTTTGTTTAGCTCTGTACCTCATTTTTAGTTGGGTTATTCAGTTTGGTGGTATTTAATTTCTTGAATTCTTTATATATTTTTATATTAGCCCTTTGTTGGATATAGGGTCCATGAAGATCTTTTCCCAGTCTGTAGGCTATTATTTTGTTCTCTTGACAGTGTCCTGTAGCCTTTGAACTTTTTCAAACCTACTTTACTTGGGGTTCTTTAATGCTTATACCTCACTTTAAGCCCACCTTCCATAGATATGAGAGAAAAGAGGTTAATGGGAACAGGAGAAATAGTCATTTTTTTTCTTTTTTAAAATGTTTTTTAATTAATTTATTCATGTTACATCTCAATGGTTATCCCCTCCCTTGTATCCTCCCATTTTTCCCTCCCTCCCATTTTCCCCTTACTCCCCTCCCCTATGACTGTGACTGAGGGGGACTTCCTCCCCCTGTATATGCCCCTGTATCAAGTCTCTTCTTTTTTTTTTTATTAATTTATTCTTGTTACATCTCAATGTTTATCCCATCCCTTGTATCCTCCCATTCCTTCCCCCCCCATTTTCCCATTATTCCCCTCCCCTATGACTGTTCCTGAGGGGGATTACGTCCCCCTATATATTCTCATAGGGTATCAAGTCTCTTCTTGGCTACTTTGCTGTCCTTCCTCTGAGTGCCACCAGGTCTCCCCCTCCAGGGGACATGGTCAAATGTGAGGCACCAGAATATGTGAGAAAGTCGTATCACACTCTCCACTCAACTGTGGAGAATATTCTGACCATTGGCTAGATCTGGGAAGGGGTTTAAAGTTTACCTCCTGTATTGTGGTACATATACACTATGGAATACTACTCAGCTATTAAAAACAAGGAATTCCCGAAATTTGTGGATAAATGGATTGAGCTAGAAATGATCATAATGAGTGAGTTAACCCAGAAGCAGAAAGAATCAAATGGTATATACTCACTTATATCTGCATACTAGCCCAAGGGCATGTCCCACAAAAGCCTTCACTTACCAGGAAACTGGGACAGAGGGGAAGGCATCCTATTGGGACTCTAAATGAGAGACGCATGGGAGAACAGCAAAATAAAAGGATACAGAGGGTCCTAGAAATCTACAAGTAGAAATAGTCATTTTTTAACTCAGTTCCTTAGAGTGATTCCACTGGCATAGTTGGCAGAATTCCAGCAGACCCCTTAAACAGCAAATCAGCAATTCAGCAAAGGTAACTGTAACTGCAACCACCAAAAGTGCAGCAGCAGCTGGAATCTAGAAGTGTTCACAGGAATGGTTCTCTCTAGGAGCTTTTGGAAGGGGAGTAAAGAACAACAGGAAACGATGCCAAGACCAAAAAGCCCAGCCTCTTGTTTTGCATATGTATATGTATATGTATATGTATCCTCTCAGAGTCCATCCAAGGATGTTTATCAGTTGGCAAAGATCATGTCCCCATAAGAGACAGTTTCTTTTCCAGTGGACAAACATCAGCTGTTCTCTGACAAGTCTGTTTCCAGTGGAAAACCCTCACACTAGTATGTATCACATCCCACCCTTGGGATTAAAAGAAAAACATGTTTACATCCACTAAAGTGTCCTTTGCCTTATGGAAACGTTTCAGTTTCATGAAGTCCCATTTAATAATTGCTGACCTTAGAGCCTGATCTATTGGTTTTCTGTTCAGGAAATTATCACTTGTGTCAATGAGTCCAAGGCTTCTGGCCACTTTTTCTTCTAACAGATTTAGTCTGTCTGGTATTATGTTGAGGTCTTTAATCTACTTGGACTTAAGTTTGTGCAGGGTGATAACTATGGATCTATTTGCATTTTTCTACATGTGGACATCCAGTTAGACTAGCACCATTTGTTGAAAATGCTATCTTTTCTCCATTGTATGGTTTTGGCTTCTTTGTCAAAAATCAAGTGTCCATAGGTGTGTGTGTGTGTGTGTGTGTGTGTGTTTATTTCTGGGTCTTTGATTCTTTTCCATTGATCAACCAACCTATTTCTATGCCAATACCATGCCATTTTTATCACTGTTTCTCTACAGTATAGCTTGAGATCCAGGATGGAGATTCCTCCAGAAGGCTTTTTATTGTTCAGTACTGTTTTAGCTATTCTGGGATTTTTGTTTTTGTTTTTGTTTTCATATGAAGACAAGAATTAATCTTTCAAGGTCTGTAAAGAATTGTGCTGGTATTTTGATAGAGATTGCATTGAATCTGTAAATTGCTTTTGGTAAGATGGCCATTTTTACTATATTGATCCTTCTGATCCATGAGCATGGGAGATCTTTCCATCTTCTGATATCTTCTTCATTTCTTTTTTCAGAGATTTGAAGATTTTTCATGCAAGTCTTTCATTTGCTTGGTTAGAGTTACCCCAAGATACTTTATATTACTTGTGGCTATTGTGAAAGATGTAGTTTCCCTAATTTCTTTCTCAGCTCTTTGGCATTTGTATACAGGAGGGCTGTTAATTTCTTTTGAGTTGATTTTTTTATCAAGCCACTTTGCTGAAGGTGTTTATCAGCTGTAGGGGTTTCTTGGTAGAATTTTTGGTGTCACTTATGTATACTATCATATCATCAGTGAATAATGATAGTTTGACTTCTTCCTTACCGATTGCATTCCCTTGATCTCTTTTTGCTCTAGTTAAAACTTCAAGTACTATATTGAAGTGATATGGAGAGAGTGGACAGCCTTGTCTTGCCCTTGATTGCAGTGGACTTGATTAAGTTTCTCTCCGTTTAGTTTGATGTTGACTGTAGGCTTGCTGTGTATTGCCTTTAGTATGTTTAGTATTGTGCCTTGTATCCCTGCTCTCACCAAGACTTTAACCATGAATGGGCTGGAGGTTATCAAATGATTTTTTGTCATCTAATAAGATGATAATGTTTCTTTTCTTTCAGTTTGTTTATATAAAGGATTACATCGATGGATTTCCACATATTGAACCACCCCTGCACAACTGAGATGAAGCCTACTTGGTCATGGTGAGTGATGCTTTTAATGTGTTCTTAGATTTGGTTTAAGAGTATTTTATTGAGTATTTTTGCATCAATGTTTGTAAGAGAAATGGGTTTGAAGTTCTCTTTCTTTGTTGAGTCTTTCTGTCATTTAGGTATCAAGGTGACTGTAGCGTCATAGAATGAGTTTTATAATGTTCCTTCTGTTTTTATTTTGTGAAATAGCTTAAAGAGAATTGGTATTGACTCTTCTTTGAAGGTATGGTAGAATTCTGTGCTGATTCCATCTGGCCCTGGGCTTTTTGTTTGTTTGTTTGGGAGACTTTTCATGATGGCCTCTATTTCCTTAGGAGATATAGGACTATTTAACGTGTTTATGTGATCTTGATTCAATTTTGGTAATTGATAGCTGTTAAGAAAATTGTCTATTTCATTTAGATTTTCCAATATTGTGCCATATAGGCATTTGATGTAAGACCTAATGATTCTTTGGATTTCCTCAGTGTCTTTCATTATGTCTCCCTTTTCATTACTGATTTTGTTGATTTGAATACTTTCCCTCTGCTTTTTAGTTAGTTTGGCTAAGGATTTGTCTAGCTTGTTGGGTTTCTCAAAGAAACAGCTTTAGTTTCATTAATTTTTTTATCATTTTCTTTCTATTTTATTGATTTCAGCCCTCAGTTTGGTTATTTCCAGCCTGTCTACTCCTCTTGGGTGTATCTGCTAGGTGTTCTGTTAAGTTGCTACTATGGGATCTCTCCAATTTCTTTGGGAAGGCATTTAGTGCGATGAACTTTCCTTTGAGCACTGCTTTCATTGTCAGTCTTCCTTCTTCCTGTACCAACTGTCTTCTCCAACTTTACTCTCTGACACTACTCTTACCATTCTCCAATCCTACTCACTTTTCTCTCTCAGCCTCTGCTGGCTTTTTTAAATATCCTGATCCCAAAATTCCAAGAGGCAACCAACATTGAAAGGCATAAGATACTTTAAAGGTCCAGGCACACAAAATAAATCACACTAACACTGGATAATGAGTCATATATATATATAAATCTTCAACTTAAATACTAATTTAAAATTTATATATCTTTTATTTCCCCATGTACATATGAACAACAATAAATGGATTTGTGTGTGTGTGTGTGTGTGTGTGTGTATAACAACAATGAAGAAGATGTCATGACTTTAAGAGTTGGGGTGAGACAGGAGGAGTTGAATGGGAGAGAAAGGAGGCTGGAAATGATGTAAATATAATACATTCAATGTTTAGCCTCCTACTTTCTCTTTTGTGGAGTTTTCTCTGTTATGATTTTCTTATATCATTGCAGAGATATCCTATACACACATATACCAGATGATGTATAGAATTATATGTGCATATCATCATTTTATTACTTAATAATGTGTCATGTAGTTTGTTCCATAGACATACATTGAGGGTTGCGTCTTTTGTGTGTATATGGATGGAGACTATGTCCAATCTGGATATACCTTAATTTTAATACAGAAAGTAGAAATTCATTTGATTTTCACCATAAAAAGCCTTGGAAAATTAGATGAAATGAAGCAATTCAAAGGGATAAAGGAATAAAGACAATGGGGTTGCTGATTTCAAAGTTGTATAACTATAGCTGTCATCCAGAGACCCAGAGGCTACAGTTGCCATGGCTACATAAGCTACTATGTGTCATACACACAAAGCTGGTAAGTAGATGCTGGGTGATGGAAAACAACAGTGACACACACTCACATCTACCTGTCTAACTTGATATGCAGCCTGCAAAATGTCAGATTTTCTTGTCATACGTCATTGCCGGATACTTTGCAGATGGATTTATTTTTCTTTTTAACAGCACCTAACTCATGACAGAACCCACATAAACCCGACAGAAGCGTGGAAAAAGGGTATTGATAGCTGATTGAGCAATTTTGTCTATTCCTTTGGCTATTCAGCATAGATACTGAGTCATAAACACCCCTGAAATGGCAACAACATGGCCACACCTTATGAAATATAATTAAACCTTTATTTGCATTGAAAAAAATCTTCCCATGATGGAATCAGTTCGAAAATTGCATGAGTCATATCTGAGAATTTTGCTTATTATTTTTTTTGAGACAGGGTCTTATGCAACCTAGGCTGACCTTGAACCAGCCAAAGATGATCTTGGACTTCTGATCTTTCTGCCTTTGCTGCCAGCCCTACCTTTCTTCAGTGCTGAGATTATAGTCATTTACCACTATGCCTACCTTATTCTGGTTGATTTTTTTGTTATTCATTTACATTAATTACAATTGAAAATTTATGCTCTGTGACCCAAGAAGTACCTGCTAAAAAATAACCATCACGTATACATTGTAATATGAAGGAGTTACAGAAAGGAGAGAGAGAAGGAATTCTATTGATATATAAAGGCAGATTTACAAAATGGCAAGGAATGTACATGTAGGTGCTATATTCCTTTATTTTTGTAGTCAATGTTTATAATTATATGGTAGGATTATATAAACAAGTATGGTATTGAGGTCATCACTGTCATTGAGCCAAGTAGGTTAGATAACCCCAGTTCTCCATTTTGGCACCAAATACTACTCCTTATAATTCATGAGCACAAGTCAGTGAGTTATAAGCAGGCTAATAGTTGAAAAATCATATCTTAATTGCTGTGACATGGAAATCAGAAAGCTGCTAGTATTGCTATCCCTACTGCCACTACAACTGTGTCTCATGTTCAGCCAATGAAATGCAGAGCCTTGCTGCTACAAATGCTCTCCTGCCATTCACTTTCCTTTCCAGCTCCAAAGTATTAATGCTTAATGGTCTCTAGATCCTCAGGAAGGATAGGGCCTCAGGAGTCCCTTTCCCATTGATGATGGAAGATTGATTAGCTCAGTTCTGTGCAGGTATCCAAGATCCCTGGGACTCCATGGATGGAATATCCATGTCCTGTCTAGAAGACAGCATTTTAAAACACTCATTCCCATTCTTTTGCTCTTTCTATCTCCCTCTTCATTGATGTTCCCTGAGTCTTGGAGGGGGTGATATAGATTCCACATTTAGGGATGAGCACACAATAATAACTTATTGTCAGCACATTGGCTATTCAGGAATCTCTGCATTGACTGTTGCCCATTGGCAAAAGAAGTCTGTTGGACCAATGCTGAAAGCATCACATATTTATGGGGATAAATTTATCATCATCATCATCATTATTATTACCTCATACAATACATGCTGACTACAGTTACCCTTGCCTTCACTCCTCCAAGTCTTACCTCTCCCCAAAACCCACTCCTTTATTTTCCTTCAGAAAAGAACAGGCATCCCAGGGATATCAACCATATGAGGCATAGCAAGATGCAGTAAGACTAGGCACACACCCTCTTATCAAGGCTGCTATGGTAACCCGGTAGGAGAAAAGGAATCCTAAGATCAGGCAAAAGAGTCATAGACACATTCCATTCCCACTGTTAGGAATCACACAAAAACATCAAACTAAACAATCATAGCAAATATGTATGTAGAAGACCTAGTGCAGGTGCATGCAGGCTCCTTGATTACAGGTTTAGTCTTTGTGAGCTCCTATGAGTCCAGGTTAGCTGATTTTGTTGGTTTTCTTGTCATGTCCTTGGCCCCTTTGGCCTCTACAATACTTTGTCTCCCTCTTCCTCGGGGTTCCCAGAGCTCCAAAGGGAGGAACCCTATGGATATCTCCAATTTGGGCTCTCTGTCCACCTAAAGTTTGGCTACCATTTTCTGTATCTAATTACAAAGGAGCATTTTTGAAAGAGGTGGATGGGTAAGTCTTCTACATAACACTGGTCCTCAGGTCCCACCAACAGCCTTACCTTCTTCACCTTTTAAGACATGTTTTTGTTCTCCTGGTCCTAGCTGTCTCTCATAGGTGGGTGTAATCCTGATTGATAAATTAAGGGGATGGACAAAACCAATCAGTGTGACATGTAAATGCCAGGTATACAATGTGGCTGGGAGGCAGGGACAAAACAGTGAATCCCCAGAGTCTGCTGTCTAGTGATACTAGCCATATTGCTTCACTCTGGGTCTAAATAGCAGACCTTGTCTCAATGAATAAGCTGGAAGAGAAATAAAGGATGATTCCCAATATAACCTTGGACTTCCTCATGCACACACATATATTTATTGCCACACACATGCAAACCTGCACACACATGCACACAAGAAAGTGGAAAAAGGAAAAGTCCAGCCTCTTAGCACTGTGCCATTTTGGATTAAACTTCCAACGGAAGAAATTACACATTCAGTATACTACAGATATGCAAAATGTGGCATGGCCTTTGATGCGCACCATGGCCCTTGTGCATTTTTTGCTTATTGGTGGACTAGTATAAAATTCAGATTCTTAAGAAATCCAGTTTTCATAAAAACGTACCTTAAAAGAATCACTTTTAAGGACTGAAGATAGAGTTCAGTTGGAAGACTGCTTACCTACCCTGATATTGATCCCTAGCACAGCATGAGACAGGCAGGGTGGTATTGTGGCTTTTGGGAGTAAAGACGGGGATAGATCAGAACTCCAAGGCCATTCTCACCCTCATAGAGAGTTCAAGGCCATCATGTGGTACATGAGATCCTCTCCCAGGAAAGAGGGAGGGAGGAGGGATTCATTCAGCCTTCCTAACCCTACTGCTAATTCAAATGCATATGGCAATAAAGTAAAAGGTACCATTTATAAGTAACGTGTAAGTAAGGTTAACAAAATAACTCCGTCTCAATCAAAATGAGAAAGTGAATGCTGATAGTACTCTCCACGACTGTGAGCTGTAATTACAGTCATTCAGTGCTGTATGGCTTGCAATTACCTTTCACACCTGTGTCTGAGTTGCTGCGTGACTTCTTCTGGGACTACTATGGAAATATAGCAGTTGTCACACATATCTATCTAACTATCCTCTTTAGTCCCTGAAAGTGTATTTCACTTCCCCCTGGTGGTGTTCATTGATGGGAACTTGTCTATCATATCTTGCATAAGGAACCCTTTGCTGTTAATACTGAAAGTTTACAAGAAGATATAGGCTTATGTGCCCACTAGCACATTGTGATCTTAAACTTATTAAACAGAATAGGAAAATGCCAATAAGCCTGATGAATCAAAAGTCTGATTCCATTTGATGTTCAAATAATCTTCTTTTAGGATTTATTTTATTTATTCATTTTGTGTGTGAGTGTATTGCACACACACATGCATGGGTGCACTTACCACAGTACAAGTGTTGAGGTCAGAGGGCAAGTTTTGTGTATTGGTTCTTGTTTTCCACCTTTTTGGGATGGGGTTTCCTTTGGTATTGTTCTGTTGCTTTGTGGCCTACTCCAGGCTGGCTGGCCCATGAGCTTCAGACCGATTTTCCTATCACTCCCTCCTTCTGATTTTACCATAGAAGTGCTGATATTACAGATGTAGGGTACTGCATCAGCTATTTACTTGGGATTTTGGGTTGGAACTTGGGTATTTAGGCTTACATAGCAAGCACTTTTTCCTGCTGAGCCCTCTCCCTGGCCCTTCACAAAGATTTAAAGGACCTTATCACAATATCTAGTTACTTCAGAACTATAAAAATTTCATCTGCCAGAATTGTCTCATCAGATTCTCTATGAAGATATTTGCTTATGTTGGTATCAAGATAGTGTCGATGCTGAGACAGAAAAGGAATGTCTAGAATATGGATGGTAATCCAGAAGCACGCATGCTTTCCTTTCCCTCCTAAGTCATGGCAAGCATCAGACTCTTAAATGCGTAGGTCAAATAAAGCCTCATAATCCTCAACAAAATACCCTAGAGAATCATTGTGGACTCATCAGTGTTGGCAAATAAGTTGAAAAATCTATCACTGGTCCTTTCTGGCCTATAATATGAGGAGGAATTGTCATAGAAGTACTTGATCAGTGTGTACTACGGTGGAGTAGGGTCAATGGAGGCCGTAGCGTAGTGGCCAGTCAGACAATCCCTTTTCCACATGCATACAACCTAACAGCAGTGCTTCTCAATTTATTTTATGTATTTACTATGTATTTATCAATTTATTTATATCTTAGGAAGGACTCAAGATGCTACATTTCTAGCAAGAACATGGGCATTGTGGTGGTTTGAAAGAGAATGTCTCCAGAGTCTCAGGCATTTGAATATACACTACCCAGTTGCTGGTGGTGCTGTTTGTAGAGGTTTAGCTGTGGCCTTTCTGAAGGAAGTATGTCACTGGGGGCCTGCTTTGAAAGCTTAAACTTTTGCCCTCTTTGCACTTAGCTTCTCGCTTGTGGGTTGAGATGCAAGATATCAATTTTCTGCTAAAGCCACCATGTGTGCTGCCATACCACTCTGCCATGACAGGCTTTTATCTCTCTGGATGAACCCAAATAAACCGTATCTCCTATAAATTGCCTTGGTCATGGTGTTTTATCATAGCAACAAAAAAGGAACTAATCCAGGTGTTGTTGAAGTTACTAGTCCCGGACCACATTTTGAGCAGTAAGGATGGTTTTAGTCAATGTTTAGTTCATGCCTTTGGGCTCAGGACTCTTTGTTTTTTCTGCTGTTGTAGAGGAGGCAGAATAAAGTAGAAGTCAGGGCATCCAAATTTAAATTCAAGTGTGCCACTTATTTTATGACACCAGCCTTTGAAACCCATTTCTCATAACTCTAAAGAGAAGAAACAAATCTCATAAAGAGAAGAAACAAATCTCATAAACCTCATGCAGTTCTCATAAAGATCAAACATATACTATGTGCATGTTTTCAGTAAGGGGTCAATAAATGACAGTTAACCCTGAACTAGCGAGAATGCACAAGCTATGGCTACAAATCTACATGGTACCCAGATGAACAATTTTATCAGCCTTCCAGATGGGGGTTGATATGATGCCAAACATGTAAATATTTGGAATGCATTAAAAACACATTCAACACGTACCTCTCCCTTTCAGATGGGTCTTTTGGCTTAAAGAAATATAAGAGCAAGGGAGTTTTCTGCAAAAAGATGCTATCTATCTAACTTCACTGGTTCTTTTGTATACTTTGGAGCAGTGTACAGACATGTTGGAGAATAGTAATGCATGCAACATGGATAATCTCAATTTTCAGAAAGCCTTTGATACTGTTCCATGTAATAGGCTGCTTAAACCAAAGACAGCAGGGATGCTTGATGAAACCCTGGGAAAAACAGAGATTGGCTAAAGAACAAAACAAAAAGTTGAGAATGAAACAGAATGGAAAATAGATAGAAGATGGAGTTATTTTCAAAGAGCAAGGGTGGAAATATGGATCCTGGAATTGTGATCGTGTCGTAGGCTGGTACACTGGATGGAAAACAGAAGAAGTAGTGATGGAACCATGGCTCAATCATGCATGGGCATCAAGCTGAATAGTAACAGGGCATTTATATCACATCTTTATAAGAATTAAATATTGACATTACTGAAGAATGTTAAAAAGGCTTAAACTGATATGAAATTATTTGTGACTTATGAATAAAACTATCTAGCTCAGGATTTTATAAGAAAAATTATATTTTAATTAATTATGGTAACTGTAACCCTGGGGTAATAAAAATATATGTTATTATTAATCAATAAACCTTAATGGGGAGGTGGATTTTGCCTGAAAAATTTAGCAATGCATGGAGACATTTTTTGGGGGAAGGGGTTGTCATATCTTGGGTAGAGGGTAGCCTGGTGTCTTATGAGTGGAGATAAAGGGTACCAAAAAACATCCTAAATATAGGGTACAGGACAGGCACATCAAAGGTAGCTGTCTGACCTGAAAAGTTACAAATACCAAAGTTGAGAACCCTGGTCTAAGCCGTCATATCTTGAGGTATACACTGGAAGGAAATACTCATAAGGTAAAAATATAACTATTTGAAAAAAGTATCATTTGTGGTTGCAAATATTAATTATCACTAAACTTCAAGAGGATGCTCTAAGCTAAAATGAGGAGCAAGGAAGAGAAGAACATAGGAGAACAAGGAAACACAAGGAGAAGCAAATAACAGGAGAAGACAATATTTTAACCTTTCTGGGGTTCAGCTTCTCTCCTGCCTCCCCTCTTCCTTGTGGGTCCTGCCTAACTCACTTCAAAGAGATCAGTATGGAGTTAGCTACAACAGAGTAAAAACAAACAAACAGACAAACCCCCAAGAGTTTCAATGTGGCCCCCAGATGTTTGACTCTGCACATGCTTGGCTAGTCTTAGAGAGGTCATGTTCTTTTATAGAAAAAAAAGTGGGCTTAATTAGAGAATCAGGAAGGTAATTGGGTGAAAACCCCAAAAAAAGGAGGCTCTAAGATTGCTTATTTTCTATTACTTTCTTACATATAACTCAGAGAAGAAAGCAATTCTTCCAACTGGATTTTCTTAGAGGTACATTAAAAATCAAATCAGTTTATTATCCAGTGAAGGATTTCTAGGAAGAGGCAAATGGGGCCTAAATAGAGTTCATGAGATGAGTTTACAGGCTATAAAGAGGAACTCAGTGTCACTGTCAACCCCATGTCTTGTCTTTTCCCAGTTACAGATCCTTTCCCCTGAAGTTTGGTCTCCTATTGTGACATGAATATTTTATGCAAGGACCCTCCGTAGGCAGCTTATTCTGATAACTGCACTTATCAATTACCCTTAGCTGGACCAGAACAGAGCAGAACCTGGGAGCTGTACAGAAGCCAGAGAAAGGAATTCTCACTGAGACTAGACAAGAGGGAAAGTGTCTTTGGTTTCCATTTTCCTTAAAAGTCAGACTTATGTATAAGAAGGCAGTGCCTTAAGTTATTCAACACTCTACTCTCTACTTCTGTGGGTGCAACTACTTATTGGTGTGGGCTTAATGCTTTCTACATATATTTATTTTGCAAATATGAGTGCACAATATGTGTGGATAGCAAAGGATGACTTGTATAGTGTTGAGAACCAAACCCAGAGATTTGTGCATGCTTTGGAAACACTCTGCCAGAGTGCTACTAGATCCCTAACCTCTATTTAACTTTAGAAAGAGAAGAATACATTTTAAATTAACATTTGTGGCAGTTTGAATGAGAAATGACCCTCATATATTCAAGTGTTTGAACCCGTGGTTACCAGTTGATGGTGTTTGGCGTGTTTGCAGAATCTTTAAGAGATATTGTTTTCCTGGAAGAAGTACTTAACTGATGGGGGAGGGGATGCTTTGAGGTTTTATAGCCTGGCCCCACTTCATGTTTTCTCTTTCTGCCTCTTATATGGGAATGGAGTGTAATCAGTCTACTTCCTGCTCCTGGTCTTGATCACCCATGCCTGGCACTATGTCTTCCCTATTGTGATGCACTCTATCATCTAGAAATGTAAGCCATGTTAAACCTTTCCCAAACTTACCTGTTGTAATGGTATTCTGTCACTGCAATATAAATTAATTAATACACATGGACATTACAGGAAACAAAAAGCACAAAGTGCACATTATATAGTCATCCACACTCACAATTTACTTGGTCATGTCCTTCTGATTCCCGTGTTGCCATATACACAATACTCACTCCATTTTAGGCAATTGAAATAAAATGGTATCTAACAGACTGTGAGTGATTTCCTAAGAAAATATTCAGTAGGCCATACATAAGTATGGGAAGGATCCCCCGTAGTAGCCCATTACCCTGACAGTCTAAAGCCAGCTGTCCTCTCTTTCCATTGCCTACAAGGTTAGAGCTTTCTTGATTATGAAGAACTGGACTATTCCAAGCCCTGAGCCAAATTATCCTGAGCTATTTGTCCCACCAAACAGTTGCCTTGACCAGAGACTTTTAGCTGTGAATGGAAAGTAATACCTTCTACAAGAGGTGGAAAGCAACTTCTTCCTTTGTACACTGATGAATGTCAGAATCTCGCAGTCCAGTCAGCCTTCAGGCCAGACTAGGATGTTACTATAACCAGAAGTCCTCAGCTGTCCCTGAGTCACTCATCCAGCTTCCACCTCCACAAGTATTGGAGGGAAACGTGGCCATGAGACATAAAGTACAGAATACACAAAACAGTGTGTGACTGCCTAGTGACTTGCCAATACAAAGAGTTTGCCAAGTGTATTAGTTACTTTTCTGTTGCTATGATAAAATGCCATGTTCAAAAGCAACTTAGAGGAGAAAAGGGTTAATTTTGGCTTACAGTTCCCAAGAGATAGAATCCAACATGGCAGAGAAGTCACAACAGGAATGGGAAGCCAGCATAACAGTAAAGAAGCAGAAAGATCAGATTTCTTCTGCTCACAGGAAGGAGGTGGGTACAGGAAAATGAATGTGGTAGATGGGGCTATGAACTTTCTAAGCCTGTCCCCAGTGACATACTTCTTTCCTTCCTAAAGTTTCCATAACATTCCCAGACAGTGTCCCTGATTCAAGGCCACGTGTTCAAACACATGAGCTTACATGAGACATTTCTCTTTCAAACCACCCTGGCAAGAAACAGACAAAGAGAGAATTCACCTGAGATATACTTCAAGAGAACAAAAACAAGTTTCCAGAGAGGGATTTGGAAGTGAAGTCCCTGGCTTTATAAAAGGTCCTCGCCTTTGTTAACGATTCTCCAAGGCTGACTGATTATAGAAACCTGGAAGATTCCATGACCTGATCCAAATGATCTTGTGCTGTCTTTAGCCCCCTCAATAGCCATTCATTGTCCATCTCTGTGTTTGATCGAACAACCTCGTGATTATCAGGTGAAATCCTTTTGCATGAACTAATAACCAATCAACTTCCACCAACCCAAAGGTGAAGAATGCCATCAGATAGCATCTGAAGCTTGGAGCAAGATTTCCCCCACTTTTCTGTAACCCAGGTATCTGATGCTCCTATCAATGAATTGTAAAGTACTTGGTTTATGACTTTCTTACTATGAAAATGGGGATATTGTTACTATAGTGGGACCTACTACTTGAGTGGCTTCAATTCATGTTCCTAGGGTATGATAAGGTATATTTGATCCCAGAGCATGCTATCTTATTCCCTAAAGAAAATTATCAGGCATGGTGACGTGCACTTGTAATCTAATCTCAGTGTTGGGAATGAAGAGATAGCAGAATCTCTAGGGCTCCCTGGATAGCAAGCCTAGCCTAATCATGTTCTCTAGGCTGATGAAAGACTCGGTTTCAGAACAGGTAGATGGCATTTCTGGAGACTGCACTTTTGGCCTCCACAACTATACTTGCACACATGTGTATGCACACACAGGCATGCACCTACACATACATGAACATGCACGGACCTGGGAGAATGGAGTGGGTAAATGAGACAAACTAAAGTCTTATGCAATAGCCAACTTCTTTTTTAGAGCATCAGGCAATGTATATTCTGAGGATTAAGAGGGTTCACACAAGTAGTCAAGTGTATAATCACAGAGACAAGCAACCCATGGTGGACAAGTTGCATGTGGCAAGAATGTGTTTTTCCAAGGAGGCACATGAACAAATAACAATAGCCAGTTGTAATGAATAATCTAAAGTAAACTCACTCTTATCTGTTACAACTGGGAGGGGCATGAAAGCATTCTACAAGAACAATTCCATGTTTTGAAGAATCAGCGGTCTCAAGACTTGCCTTGGTTTTGGGAGATTTCTTACAATCACTCAGAAATATCACATGACTCCATTCTTGGACTGTGTTCCAACATTTCCAACAGTAGGGGAAAATCTAAGTGCAAATGAAAACAAGTGGAAAGTACTGGTTGGTCTGTCTTGGTCTCTGCTGGTTGATCTGCAAGAATTGAGACTTTTCTAGGACTGAACCATGAAAGAGATGACAAAAAACAAGAGGACAGAGTCTAAGGCCACCAAAGCCACTGAATGTTACTTTGAATGTTCAATAATGAACAAAGGTACATTTTGGTTTCCTTTCGACACAAACTTATGTCTCCATTATCAGCTAGTACTAGACCATAATAGCATAATTTTACTTTTTCTATTTAATCTTTTAGAAAACTCTCATTGAGTTCTTTTTTTTTTTACAAAGGAATAATAATTTTTTAAATCATGTCCAAGCATGTACACATGGCATATTTGTGTGTGTGTGTGTGTGTGTGTGTGTGTGTGTGTGTGTAGATCAGAAGACAACATGGATTGTCCCTGCCTTCTACCTCATTTAAGGCAGGGCTTCTTTTTTTGCCATTGCATATGCTAGACTAGCTAGGCCATGAGTTGCTGGAGAGTCTTCTGTCTCTGTCTCTAATCTCACTACAGGACTGCTGGAATGCAGATGCATGCTACTGTGTCTGACTTTTATGTAGGTTCTGGGATCTGAACCCAGGTCCACTGAGCTATTTCCTCAGCCTTCAAAGGAATCATTCGTTCTTTTTATTTGACAAAATCCTTCATGTGTATTATGTATTTTGGTCATATTCTCCTCTAATGCTGTATCACATCCTGCCTTTACTACCTAGGAACCTCTTCTTCCCAACATGTCCCCTTATAGAGAAATAAGCCTAATGTGGAGAAGGACATTGTAAGTAGAGAGTTGGCAGACAGAAACTATCACTCAAGAATGAGAAACTACTTGAATCTCATACATTTATTATTTATTCCCCACTATTATTATTAAAATAGATAATAAATTATATTTAAATATAGTTTATATTCTGGTTCTTCAAATTTTTTGGTTTTTCAAGACAGGGTTTCTCTGTGTACCCCTGGCTGTCCTGGACTCACTTTTCAGATCAGGCTGGTATTGAACTCACAGAGATCCGCCTGTGTCTGCCTATCGAGTGCTGGGATTAAAGGCCTGCGCCACCACAGCCACCACCCCCAGCTGTGAGCTCATTTTTACAATTGTCTTTTATAAGAATGCTTTTTTTCAGCATATTATTTGCTTTCAGAGTCATCCTGGTCATGGATCTGTAGGGTTCACCTTTCATCAGTCAGAGGATATATCATATTTACAGCTCCATATTAATTTTCAGAGAGGACAGGAGAAGTTGCCCAGTTCAGAGAGCAGTACACTTGTATCCCAATCATCCTGAAAGATGACAATGAAGAAGGCAGTTCATGTAGGTTAGCTTAGGGTCTACCAACCATGATTTGCTGGCCACCTTCCATCTACAGTCTACTTTTCAAGGCCTACAAACTAAGAAGAATGTTTACATTTTTAAATGTTTGTTTTTCATTGTATATATGATATATAATGATAAAATGTGTGTGTATGTGTGTGTGTGTGCGTGCGTGTGTGTGTGTGTGTGTGTGTGTGCGCGCGCGCGTGCGCGCGTGCATGCATGTGAGTGCAATGCTGGTGGAGACCAGAAGAGATTATCTTATCTCCTAGAGCTGGCATTAAACAGGGGGTTGTAAACTTCCCTATGTGAATGCTACTGAACTCTGGTCCTCTGCAAGGGAGTATCCTCTCTTAACTAGCTATCGCTTTAGCCCCTGGGACTTTATATTTTCAAGTAGTTGAAACAAATATGAACATTCTGTGACATGTGCAAATGAAATGAAATTAAAACTTCAGTATCTATAAACAAAGATTTCCTATGCCTAGTTGTATACATACATATCTAATCTTCCAGAAGCAGTGTTTACTAATTCACCAGAGACCGTATGGCTCACAAAGTCTACGTGGCCTTTGAAGAAATGCTTTACTAGGTCATTTAATTGCAATCATTTCTGGTTTGAAAATGAAAGCACACACCTTAGATGTCTGTTAAAATTTGCTGCTGATGTAAGAAGTCAGAAAATGAAAGATCAAACTGAAAGGCTATTAGTGTTGTCCATCCTTTGAAATATTACAAGGGCTTTAAAAACTTTCCAGTCTCTCAGCAAAATCTGCTGTTCCCCAGCACGACCAGCAGATGGTGTCTCCAGTGGTGACTCAAAGGTCTCACCATTCTACTTAGGGAGACACTTTATATGTAATTTAAAAACTCTCTCAGCAATATGCATATCGAGATGAGCTAGATAAGGCCCAGCTCAGAAGAATCTCAGTAGAAAAACAGGATGAAGCTTAAAATTTAGCTTTGGTGGGAGTAAAAGCTTCCCTGGTGCAGCAATCTATGCTTGGTTTCAAAATATAACAAAGACGATGTCCTTTGTAACAAGTCAGACAATCAAACTGCAGCATAAGAGAACTGTCTTTATAAAAATCACCTTGAGACTTAACTTTAAATTAAATATAAATTGGTTTAAATATTTTTACAGTTTCGATGAGGGCTATCAGTGGATGATAAAACATCTTGTGTGGGAGGCAGAGAATGATTTGGGAGGTGGGGGAGGTTGGTTTCCTCCTTTCAACATATGGGTCAGCACAATCAAACAGGTTTGCAGGCTTGGCAGCAAGTGCCTTTATCCACAGGGTCATTTCCCTGGCCCAAGCATTCATCCTGTAAGACCAGCCCCTGCAGTTGGCTCTGCTACAGGGGCTGTAGTTTGGATATGGTTTGAGCATGTTCTTTGAAGGATTGTGTACTAACAGCTTGGTGAGTAGAGTACCACACCCACAGGGTACAGCTGGGGTTGTTTAGCACTGAGTTTCCCCCCATGAGACTGGCTTAGTGTAAAGCTGGTTCAGTTAGCTCACTCGCTGCTTAATTTACCATGTAATCTGGCCCTCTCAGGTATGTTCTCACCAATGTGATGCCATCAGCATGAGGTTCTCATTAGAGCCAAGACGTGCTCATGTCACTCCCCAGAGCAGTGCTTCTCAACCTTCTTAATGCTGTGACCCTCTAATATAGTTCCTCATTCTGTGGTGACTCCAAAGCAAAAATTATTTTGTTGCTGCTTCATACATGTAATTTGGCTATTGTAATGAATCATAACTTAAATGTCTGATCTCCATGCAACTCCCAAAGCGGTTGTAACCCACAGGTTAAAAACAGCTGCTCTATTTATTTTTATTTTATGTGCATTGGTGTTTTACATACATGTATGTCTGTGTGAGGGTGTTGGATCCCCTGGAATTGGAGTTAGACAGTTGTTACCTGCCATGTGGGTGCTGGGAGCTGAATCTGGGTCCCTTGGAAGAACAGCAATGCTCTGACCCAGGGAACCATTTTTTAGTCCCTTTTTAAAAATTATTTATTTTAGAGAACCACTGCTCTAGATCCTTAAGAAATGGGATAAATATTTTTCTTTATATAGTATTCAACTTGGGGTAAACGTGTTACAGCAACATGAAATAAGCTATGACAACAGATAATCTGAAGATTGCAGATTTAAAAATAGGAATCTTAGTCAATGTTTTGTGTCTGTGCCTAATTGGAAAGGCAAATAACCACGTCTAATGAGGTCCAAGTAAATTGGGGCCTACTTCATGCGCAGCTGCTCCAATATGTGGGTAAGAGTGCAGTAAGCCCTGTCTCCAATTCCAGCAGTCAGGGTCAGAAAGGGCAGTTACAGCTCCATCCAAATGGAATGACCCTCAGACAGAAATCTCTCAGGAATGCTGTGGCTGGAATATAGGGAAGTGTTAGATGAAATGAGGGCTTCTGTGATGAGATGCCAAGTCTAAGAGCAACAGGAGCTGTCCTAGACTCAAGATATTAGACTTAAGTAGAATTGGCTTATGTTGAGTCCTGTGGGGCTAATCCAGATCCTGAGTGTTGAAGTGTCTTTTAATTTTCAGGATAATAACCGATCCTATAATGGGTCTGTTCTTTTAACTCACTGGTTTTAAAATGTATGCATAGTCCAAAAGCCACATAACCTCTTCTGATAGAGGTAAGTGGAGAGAGTTCCAGATGGTCATCCTGCCAAGCACCTTCTCTTTTGTTAGTATAACATTCATTCTCTTCTGCAGTACTGGCAAACAAACCCAGGACTTTGTGCATGCTAGGCAAGCATTCTATCACTGAGCATCACCTTGAACCTCTAAGTATAATATTTAAAGATGCTTCCAATACATACCTAATCCCTTTAAAGGTCTGGTGCTACATGGTTTAAAGAGAGTGATTGTTTGCTCAACATCTTCTTTGAGGTAGGCTGGGTGTTGTCAGGAGTTAACCTGTCCTGTTGCCAAAGAATTTTTAAAATAAAAAAAAATCTTTCAATGCCATATTTTGTGGGTCTCTGATGCTTTTGAAGACCTTTCTAACTATTTTACCTTATTATCTATAGAATCATACCTATCTGTTAAAACCTAGGATGTATATGAGCCACATGTCTTTTCGTGAATATTACTCAATGATGCACAGATGTTCAAAGTGGATGGCAAGTGAGGCCCAGGAAGGATTAGCATGTTGCTTTGTACTATTGGCACTGGCATTTGATTACTGTTTCACTTTCTAAGGACAGCCTCAGTGAAGTGCTCTGTATCCAGTGGTGTTCAGTAGAAAATGTTTATCATGTCACACCCTTCAAGTTCAGAAGTCTAAAATGAAGCAGTCAGTAGGGCCCTTCTATGCCTTTGTGATTTCTTAAAATACCAGCAAACCTTGGTTTATAGTTAGATCATCCTGATCGAAGCCTGAGTTGTAACATGGCTGTTTTCACTCATCCTCTCTCCTCCTTTTTACAAAGACTAGTCAGCTTGAAGGAAGAACCCACCCTACTCCATTGCGAAACTTAATTCTAATTCTACTATACTATTTCCAAATAAATTTAGATCCTCTGCTCTGGAACTTAGAACTCCTAACATGTTGTAGTGAGATAAAACTCAATCTATAGTAATTCCTCTGACTTTTCTAGACTGCTTTTAGTTAAGGAAAGCCGTTCATCTTGGCTGCATATGATTTGTTTACTTTTTCTTCTGTTCTGGAGAGCTGACACCTGAAGGAACCTGATCAACCAAGTACTGCATTTTCCAGCTGCCCTTGATTACAGGTAGAACCACAAGGCTGCTTCTCAACCATCACAAGTGGATAGAATGGAGCTTTGTCAGTTCAACTTGGATCTTCAAAGAAACTAATGCTGGGACAATAAGTTAACTCAACTCGTCAAGACACTTACCACCAGGCCTGATGACCTGATTCCCAGGACCCATACAAGAACTGACTCCAGAAAGTTCTTTTTTGCTATTGTGGGCACACCTATGCCCACATAAAATACATGCAATTTACAAAGAAACGGGTGCTATTTATGTTTTCCCTTGCCCCCCAGTAGAAGATTCAAGGGCTTAAGGGTGACAAATATTCATGGAGGGAAAATTCTTGCCAGTGACTAAAAAAAATATTCAAATCAATTTGTTGTGGCAGTACTGAACTTCTGTCCTCTATGTTTAATCACTGGACATAAGTGCTTGTTAAAGCAGCTAGCATCGTCCTCACCAAAAGCATTCAAGTGACACAATTGATTTTCTTGTTATTATAATTATAGAGAAGTTGATGTTCTGCTAAATACACCTTTAAATTCTAATATGAGTTTAAGCTAATAATTGAAAGAAAGAAAAAAAAAACACCAAAAAACAAAAACAAAAGACAGTAATCTTCAAATTTTGGTCAGGTCATAGATATAGATATCATATAATATCTTTTTTTCAAAGTAAACTGTCCTAAGGTGTTCCAAATATTTCCATTATATTATCTACTTTTTTCCTTGTCTTGTCTTGTCTTGACTTGTCTTTTTCTTGGGGGATGAGGTGTCAAGTCTCATGTACTCCAGGCTAGGCTTCAGTTTGCCATGAAGCTGAGGATGACCTTGAACTTCTGATCCTCCTGCTTGGCTTTTATGTAGGGCCAAGGGTCATATCCAGGGCTTAGTGGTTGTTAGGCAGATGCTTCTCCAATTGAGCTACCTATTCAGCTTAGCAACTGAACCTTGGAAACACTTTGTATACTGCTATTAGTAATAGAGTAATACACAGTCTTATATCACATACATAAGGAGAGGACTAAGTTGGTGGAGGTGACAATGTGTATTTCATACATCATTTTATTTTCATTCATCATTTCAGTATCACTTTCTCTTATCCAGTTTCTAGATGCAAATGAAAAGAAGTTTTAATTTTCAGAAGCCAAATAGCTTCCTCCTGTGGCTTTTTATGAAATCTCCTGGAACAGACATCTGCCACAGCTAATTCTAGCCATTTTAGAAGTGTCAAGAAGTACATGGTGAAGTTTAAGAGACCTTAGGATAAAATATCACTTCACCCTACACAGAAGTTTTAGATAGTGGAAGGTCTTTTATAAGGGATTATTCTTATGGTTTTGTCAGACTTACCAGATGTACGGATTCTTTTTGTGGATACAGTTCTGCCCCCACAAGGTATAGTTGGCAATGATTAGGGACATGATTGACTGTAACCATTGTGTACAGCTTCTGCTGGCATCTGCTAGGCAGAGACCAAGAATCAACATCTCATAAGTGGAAAGGTTAGTTCACCAATACAATCTGAATGTCAAACGTCTTCCACATGCCCATGTAGTTCAACACGTTAGTCTCCAGCTAGTGGCACTATTTGGGGATACTGTGGAACACTTAGGAGGTAAGATCCAGCTGGCAGAAGTGGATCTATGGGAATTGGCCCTGGAGTTTCTCACTTGGCTCTGCTTCCTGTCTGTGTCTGCTTGTTTCACAGCATCATAACAAAGTGTGTGTACTTTGAATCTCCAGCCACCTCGCTGACCCCACCAAGAACTATCAGCTAAAATGTAACCTTCCTGAAGTTGCTTCTTGCCAGGTATTGGGTAATATAATAAGAAAGTAACTAATGCTTCATCCCCCAAAAGAATCTCCTAGTTCCTAAAGCATGAGAAACTATGACCTAAAGTAACATGTGAAAAGAATTTAGTTTAGGGACTCTGATGAAGTTTGCTCCAGAGTCAAATCTGGAGTTTCAAACAGTAACTGTGAGAATTCTAAGGATAATCAGGACTAAATTTGACTGAATGCTGTTAATGTACCAGCCACTGTAATAACTGCTTTCTAAGGGTGGGAGAGTTCTTTATATCAATGATAATGTAGTGAGGGGTAATCATTTTCTTTTGCAGAATATTTAGCTGTAGAAACAAATGGTGCAATGTTTGATTGAAAAAGTCAACTGTACAACCTGTAGTTTGGTCCTGATTCATTGCTTTTAAATAAGTACATGAGTTAGAATATTAAGGATGGGACTACTGAATGAAATATCCACAGTGTCCCTTGGTATTAAGTTCTCCTTTGTGCTATTAAGGTCATCATGTGCATTTTCTATTTTAAATAAATATTATGAACTACAAAGAGTGACAAGAAGGAAAAAGGAGCCACAGAGGGCAGAGACCCAATCTCTGGGTTACTATTATTTTCACAACTATCCTCAGACTTGTTTATGTCTGTTCATCTTGGCTTTGTTTGAGGATTGTATGGTACAGATGTTGTGGGATAAGCGACCCTCCCTATTGAGTAAATCTAAGCAAATCATGATTAATTAGTTCACCTGACCAAATGTGCTTTGGAAAGACTTAACTTTCTCTGTGCTGTTTTGACTACTGTTGCTTTTTTTTTTTTTTTTTTTTTGAGTTTATAAAAGACAAGAATAAACTTTGGCCACAACTATGTCAAACATTTTTAGGTTAATAATGGGCACAAAAAGAAAAAAATTGCCTTTTTTTTTTTTTTTTAGTAAATACTTCCTTTACTAACAAATCCAAATACTGTTTATTGATAATTTTTCATCTATTATTTCTTAACATTCAAGTTTGAGAGATCTTCCACATAGTTATCTTAGAACTTTGGCTTCCAATCACAAAACAACTAAGGTGCACACTATGGAACAATTAAAAAATACTTACTAGTTTTAGCTTTCTAATTAGGAATGCAGCAAGATACACTAGGATTCAGCAATCTTCTTCATTTAGTTGTAATGACAGTTTAAAAGATTTCAATGAAAAAATCTCAAACGATCTCGCTAAAAACAAGAAATCATCTTCTCCAAAGTGAAGCCAACAGGGTTTTAGAAGCGGGTTACAAATTTTATATTGAGTTCATCAAATGGACATTCTAAGTAGCAATGCTAAAGAATCTAATTTCTTGTTTTACCTTTCTGATTATTAAAACACTCAATTAATAGCTCTTCACATGTGGTGGTCAACTAATATTCTCTACCAGAATAATATTTTTTGTTGAAAAAAGTTTATACAGTATATTCTGATCACAGTTCTCCCCTTCCCCACACCTCCTAGATCCTACCCACCTAAATCTACTTTCTTTCCCTCTCGAGAAAACAAAAACAAATCAGAATTTAAAAGCATACACATGTAAGGAACACATACAATTGCACAGAGACACATGCTTATTCTCCATGATTGTGTGGAGAGCAGGGACTGACTCTGGTGCCCCCAGTTTGACCATTTCCCCTTGGTGGGGAGTCCTGGTGGCACTCAGAGGAAGGGTAAGCAGGCTACAAGGATGAGACTTGATAGGCTGTGACAATAAGGTGGGAGAGGAGGTCCCCTTCTGTCCCAGACCTAGGGGAGGAGAATAGGGTGAAAGAAGTAGCTGGGGTGAGTTGGGGGCAGGAAGATACAAGTGAGAGGATAACAATCGGCATGTAATCTGAATAAATTATAATAATAAAAAAGAAAAAAAAGCTCATAAAAACCATAAAAGTAGAAGCCCTAATATACAAACAAAAGACCAGTAAGACTAAAAGACAAAACCAAAAACCAAAAAAACAAAGCACAAAGCCCAATCAAAGTAATATGAGACAAGTCTGTAAAACTACCAGTGAGTTCATTTTGTGTTGGCCATCAACTGCTGGGCATGGGACCAACCCTTAAGTTCCATTGGGGTAAGTTTGACCTTCAGCTGACATTTGGAGATGTTTAGAGGCAACTTTTGGTTATCATGCCTTGGAAGTGAGGCTGCTACCTGAGAGGCCACAAACACTAACTTTGAAGTGTATTTTTAGTAGATAACCATCTCTCCGATACTGATTCTATTCCCAAATTGGGTTAGGCATCTATTACTTCAAATTAAATGTTAGAAGCTCCAGGTCTGTGTGGCGGTGCATGCCTTTAATCCCAGCACTTGGGAGGCAGAGGCAGGTGGATCGCTGTGAGTTTGAGGCCAGCCTGGTCTACAAAGCGAGTCTAAGACAGCCAAGGCTACACACACACACACACACACACACACACACAAACAAACAAACAAACAAAACAAAACAAAACAAAACAAAAAACAAAATCAAAAAACAAAAGAAAGAAAGAAAGAAGCTTCAGGTCCATAAATTTAGCAATTTGACATACACACACCCCTTGTAATTTATAAATAATTTACAAATGTAAATTTGTAAAACTGATGGCTTTGTGGACTTTAAGTTAGTATATATTCGATGTAGAAAATGTTCTTTGCTCTTGGAGCTAAGGATCTATAAATTTTACATCACTTGTTAGTTCACTCCTTAGTAGGTCTGACATAAAAAGGGGGAGTAAAGATGGCAGGGAGACTTTGAGGCATGAAGGGTGTGGTCTTTACTATTTGTTTTTTGTTAATGACATTGTCCTGATAATGCCATCACTTGGCAGTAGTAGTTAGAACACATTTCCAGGTTTTTCTTTTCTTCAGATTTCTAGAGCTACCAGCATCAGACAACCAGTGTTCCCTTTAGAGGTCTGAGTCTCAGGTCCATACAGCCATCACTCAGTTCTCTTTGGCTCTGATCACCCCAAACTTTCACCCTTATTCCCTCAGCAGTATGGTCACTGCTGCTTCTTGCCATTACCATGTTTGTCTTCAGCTCAGTGAGGCCTTTGTATCCCTTTATACTCATGCAACTAATTTCTCATATTAAATTCTTTCTGCTCAAACATGATAGGTTTGATGATTTTCATTTTTCTGAATGTATTCTGATTGAGAATAAAAGCTTTTTGAAAACTAAAAAATTACATATATGGATATTTTGCCTAGGTCTAAGTCTGTGTACCACATGCATGCAATACCTATGGAGGCATTAGAGTCACTGGGATTGGAGTATCAGATGTTTGTGAACTGCCATGTTGGTGCTGGGAATAGAAGATGGGTCATCGTTAATCCCAGCACTCTGGAGGCAGAGGCAGGTGGATCTCTGTGAGTTTGAAGGCATCCTGGACTATGGCAGGAATTTCAGACCCTCCAGCAGTAAAACTAATAACAAAAAGGCCTTTTAAGATTGTAAAGCTTAGGCATTTTAGTTAGAGCGGTTTCACAGCCAACTATCTAGCTTAACCTGACTAATCCTAGCACTATGCTTCCCCATGTGGCTATCATCATTTATTCATTCTCTCTCCGTCTCTGTCTCTGTCTCTGTCTGTCTGTCTCTCTCTCTCTCTTTCTCTCTCTGTCTCTCTCTCCTTCCCTCCCACCTTCCCTCCCTCCTTCCCTCCTTCTCACATTCCCTTCCCTCCCTCCCTCTGTCCCCTGCCACCATCTCTACTGTCCTACCAGATGACATATTAACATTGCTTCTCTTCCCCCTATACACACACTTGTACACACAAGGTGTTCAAGAAGCTTTGTTGAATAATTTTATTATGTAGGACAACTTCTTTCCATGGCTACCCTCTCACTTCTATGTTGGAAAGAAATATTTTTAAAAAAGTCATCTTTGAGCTCCTGGAGAAAAGTGGTAGATTAGAGACACCAGCAAATTCTTGCATCTCTGAGTCTGAAGCAGAACATCAGGTGCACTGCAGCTAGATGGCGTGGGTGGTGGTGACAGGCACAGGAGTGCAACTGTAAACAATGGAACTAACAGTTTACTGTGCAAAATCATAGAGATGGGGGATAACCCCACTCCATGGGGCTTTAAGCAGATGAGAAACACAATGTATCATAGGCTTGCTAGTTACAAAGTCTACCACTGTGGGGAAAAAAAGCAGAGTTTAAGATGGGAGATCATCTCATCAAGAAGATGCAAAGGGAAAAAAGAAGATGTAAAGGAAGCAACCCAGGATTCATTACAGTCCCTGAAAACTAGTAGTGACTAGTATGCCAACCTAAGGACTTAGGTCTACATGGTGGGAAGGGCAGGTTATCCTCAAGAAGGAAGTGGACAGTGCCTAGGTTTGGGGGACTGTGTTCTACTTCCTGGGAGAAAGAAAAAGTCTGTGGTGGAGCAGGGATGGAGCCTAGTTTGGCCTGGATAGGCAGGATCCCTCAGGGCCTACATCTCACCATGAAGTGCAAATTGCTTTGATTTTATACACTTCCAGAGATCCACAGACATTTGCAGGAAACTGACCTGCTGCTGGATATTTTCTAGTCCTGCGTGGGATCCGCAGAGTACCTGTCGTGGGCAGAGTATCCAACTGGACAGTCCATGGTATAAGCTGCCAGGGCAGCCCGGATACCATGTTCTATCCTCACCATATGGCCAAGCCAGCCTATAAAGAGCACTAGCAGGAATTGAACCCAGCAGCAGCTATAGTTGCTATCTCTTCCAACATGAGCAGGTTGGGTGGGGCCCAGCCTGCAAACAGCCCTTTCTGGTCTGGCCTGTTTGGACTTCACAGAGGAAAGAACTCAATACCCTCTGCTCTCTTTCCAAATAAACTGCAAATGACAGGCCCTGGGGGTAGGGGTGGGGGTGAGAAAGTCAAGTATTTCCATCCTAAGTAAGAACTAATTATTGACTAGTTTTCCTAATTGTTTTGTCTTGCTATGTATTTGTTTTGCTTCCATTCATTATCATTTCTCATATCTTTATCTTATATATTTTCCTCTCTTTTCTATATTGCTATTTTTTAAATTTCCCCTTTCTTGCTCTTTCTTTTGATTAATTATTTATATTTTAACCCTCACTAATTTTATGAGATAGATTTTCTCATACAATACATTCTAATAACAGTTTTCTCCCACCTACTCTAAGATCCTCCCCACCTCCCTGTCCATCCAACTGAATGCTCTCTCTCTCTCTCTCTCTCTCTCTCTCTCTCTCTCTCTCTCTCTCCCTCTCCCCCCTCTCTTTCTCTCTCTCTTTAGTAAACAGACAAATTAAAAAAAAGACAACCAAACAATCCAGACTAGAACAAAACAAAAAGTACACACACATACACACACACACACACACACACACACACACACAGAGAGAGAGAGAGAGAGAGAGAGAGAGAGAGAGAGAGAGAGAGAGAGAGAGAGAGAGAAATTCCTGACTAGTACACTTCATTATGCTGTTTTATCACAGCAACAGAAAAGTAACTGCACATATATGAACATAAATGCTTTTGTAAACTGAAAATTATTTTTTACATAATAACCTGATTATGTGAAAATTCTTATAGATTAATAGATTAATTAGCTACCTAATTAAATACAGATTGATAAATAGATTAATTTGCTAATGAACATTTAGAAAGTACACTAATAAGGAACTGAGGGGGAAGTTCCCTCTGGTATGAACAATGTTAAGAGAGCACCTGTATGTGATAGTATCACAACAGCCATTACCATCCTGATCAGATACTTTAATTCCCAACAAGAGACTCTTAGATGCTCCAGCATGTTGACATTCTTTCACAGGAGGAAAGAGTGAGTGAATGTCATTAGACCCTCTCCTGAAATGGTAGGCCCTTCTCCTGTGCCCCTCTACCAACTGGTTTTAATTCTGTCTCAGAGACAGGTGATTTCCAGAGTAACAAGAGAGTGGATATGGAGCATGGAAGGGTAAACAAATGGGGGACTCCATCTTCATAGTCACATTCTGCTACCCCAGTGGTTCTCAACTTGTGGGTCATGACCACTTTGGGAGTTGAACTAGCCCTTCAAGGGGTCACATAACAGATATCCTGCACAACAGAAATTTACATTACAGTTCACAACAGTAGCAGAATTACAGCCAGGAAGTTGCAATGAAAATAATTTTGTGGTCGGGCTTACCACAACACAAAGAACTGTATGAACAGGTCACATCATTAGAAAGGTTGAGAACCACTGCTCTGACCCCTACTACAGTAAGTCTAAAAACTCCTCAGTGCACCAAGGTAGAGGAGGGTGGAATCATTCCTCTGAGTAGCTATGGGTGCTCTATTTGCTGTGAGTAGATGTTTGTTCACATCTTTCCAGGAAAAATATTGAGTAATGTGACTCAAAAATGCTGCCCCCACATGACTAACAATTAAAACTCAATACAAGGTGTGATGGTCATTCTCATCTGCCGTAAATAAGTTTTCTTCACAGGAAAAATTTGCACAAGAACAATGAAAAGGAATGCTGATATCCATTTCATGTACTAGGGAAAGGGGATGAACTTATTATCAAAGGAAACAGAAAATAAAACAAGACAATCAAAACACCCACCCAACTCCCAGGTTACAAGTGAAATAGTAGCTTCAGTATTTCCATTTAAAAGTTATGCCTTGGGGATGGAGGTATGACACAACTGTTAAGGGCGTTTGCTGCTTTTTCAGAGAACTGCAGTTTAGGTCCCCGCACCCACACCAGGTGGATCACAATCACCTGTAACTCTAGCCTGAAGGGATGAGATTCCTCAAGGGGATCTGTTAACTTCTCCTGGCCTCCATTGTCACTCACACGCATGTGTACCTTCACACACTTGAACATAAAAGTAAGCCATGCTTGATTTTTAAATGAGATTATTTTAAAGACTAGGAGATAGAGTCAAACATCAAAGTCATACATGCCATCATTGAGCCTTGAATCTTCCCAATACATGTTACGTGAGAAGCGAGCCACATTCAGGTGGATTGTAGGAGACTCACCTGCAATCATCTTCCCCACTGACTTATTGGGAAATGGAGATTATTACAGATTATACTTGCAAGACCTAGGTTTAGCTTAAAAAAAAAAAAAAAAAAAAGCAATGATAGTTGCTTAACAAACATTTGAACTGGTTGTTCCTCCTGGCACCTCATCTGATGTAAATTGCTCCTCACATTTTTTTCCTTTCCAGCACAGTGGAATATAATTTCTCAGTCTGCAGGTGGGATAAATGCAGTAACCTGTAAAAGATTTGGAGAAAGAGGGATCTGCTTACACACAACCTCTTGACTCATTTTTCAAAGACTGATGTTTGTACCACAACTTTGCTCCAGTCTATAGGTGCATACAGATCTGCTCCCTTCCTTTTGAAAACCTTGGATTTTCAAAGCTGGTATTTATCAGATTCCTTTGAAGAAGACTCCAGGCTTCTGCTTGCCAATCAATGGTGAAAGTAAAAAATTAACTTCTTTCCTTTGTGTTGAACTTTATTCTGATGCTTAAATTACCAGATTGCTGTGGTCGATGAAAACATGTTTCCCAGGTTTCCAAAACATTGACATAAATCCTGTATAGCTGTCAATAAAATGTTAAAAAGTAAATTTTCTTTGACAAAAATATGTTGTTAGTCATTTTACTATTCAACACACAATTTCAGAATAAGATAAAGAACATAGTTTAACTTTTAATATACTTTAATAAGATATAAAATTTCATTTAAAATATAAATGGAATATTTCCCTGGGTACACATTTGTTATTGTTATGTTGTTTGATGCAAAGGAGTTTTTAAATGTATTTTCTATGATTATTTAAAATCCTATAAAAAGTGTCTTTGCCCCATTCATTCTGCAGGTGGGAATAATTTAACTCCCATAAAGCTGTGCGTTGTATTCTCTTTATTGATATTAAGAAATCTATTTAGCTTCATTGTCATATTAAAAAATCAAGTAATGCAGAAGAGTGATTAAATAAGGAACTACAGAAAGGCAAGTTCAAATGCAGTGCCTAACCACCCCCTAGATTCCAATGTGAGAAGATGTTCAGGGTATATGATTAAATAAAAACTGTGAGGCACTTAAGAGAATACATAGAATACATGAAATGCTATCTTTTCTGGGAGAAAGTTGGAAATCAACCAGTTTGCATCTTTTAAAATATATTTTATTAATTTATTCATATTACATCTCAATGGTTATCCCATCCCTTGTATCCTCCCATTCCTCCCTCCCTCCCATTTTCCCCTTACTCCCCTCCCCTATGACTGTGACTGAGGGGGACCTCCTCCCCCTGTATATGCTCATAGGGTATCAAGTCTCTTCTTGGTAACCTGCTATCCTTCCTCTGAGTGCCACCAGGTCTCCCCATCCAGGGGATGTGGTCAAATATGGGGCACCAGAGTTCATGTGAAAGTCAGACTCCACTCTCCACCCAGATGTGGAAAATGTCCTGTCCATTGGCTAGATCTGGGTAGGGGTTCGAAGTTTACTGCACGTATTGTCCTTGGCTGGTGCCATAGTTTGAGCCTTTTTAAAATTATAATATCTCTATTCTTGAGAATTTTGTATAATGAAATTGTATGAATGTATGTGTACATATCCGCAGCATATCTGCCCAACATTTTCCACTCCCAACTTCATGTCTTTTTTAAACAACCCACTAGGTCCATGATGCCTACGTGTGGTGTGTATGGGTGTGGGGCTATCCACTGGAACATGGGGAAACTAGCAGTGAGAACACCTTCAAGAGAGAATGATTTCCTTCCTTCCCTAGCTACAATCAACTGACAATGAGCCTCACGAAGGGGAAGAGAGATGTATAATTGATCAAAGTTGGGTGCTCTGACCTAAATCATTATCAACGCTCTCCACTCCAACCAAGTCTCATGGAACATCTTAGAAGAGGAGACAAAAATAAAATGTAAAAGCCTGAGGATGGGGAGGGGTGCTGTGAAAATGACCCAAAAGGGCCTGGCGTGGTGGCGCACGCCTTTAATCCCAGCCCCGAGGCAGAGGCAGGCGAATCTCTGTGAGTTCAGACAAGGCCAGCAAGTCCAGACAACCAAGGCTGTTACAGAGAGAAAACCTGTCTTGAAAAACAAAAAACAAACAAACAACAACAAAAAAAAGATAGAAAAAAATAAAAAGAAAAAAATGAAAGTTGCGGTTTCACTGGGAGGGCTCTGAAGCTCTGGACTAAAAGGCTGTAACACTAAGAGCTGCTTCAGAGAAGGCTTTCTCTCTTCAGGCATTTACTGCTTGACTGGGACTCTTGGACTTGCCCCACCAGGCTAGGCTTTGTTTCTTTGTCCAGTGCCTGGATGCTCCAGTGCCTGGATGCTCCAGTGCCTGGATGTTCCAGTGCCTGGACACTCCACAGGGAAGAAGCGGACTGAGAAGGACTTCTTCCCACAGCACTCCCCTCCAGACCAGGATCCCACGGGCTTCCTGGTTTCAGCTCCACCCTATCCTTCCCAGGCTGGCCTGCAGCCATGCCTGGACACCCTGAGGGAGGAAGCAGTGCCTGGAACCACAACAGCCTATGAATCAGTGAACAATCGCACATCTGGCCATTTCTCCTTCCAAACAAACTAATATCATCTGTATTGCCCAAAGTTCCGTCTGCTGTCTTTCAGGGCTGTCCCAGAAAGGGGTTATAATATTGCATCTGTCCACTTCCGTGTTGTGCCTGCAAATCAGTAACTAGGCCATGTCTTCTCTTCCTTAGTCAGCCAATCATAGGAGACACTTCATGAGGCTTTAGGTGCACAATTGGCAGCAGACAGCATTGTAACAGGAGAAACCATAGCCATTTGGGCAGCTTCTTTATGTAATTTGCTTGTGCCTTCAGGACCTGCTCAGGCTCAATCATGTATATACCACTTCCATTTGATAATAGATTGCTGCTGTGTGTGTCCTACTTTATGACTTGGTGGATCAGATAACACCCATGTTATCATGATGAGCAGCTCAGGTCTCATGGTATCTTAGAGGCCCATTGCCAAACAGTTTACATTAAAGCAAAGAAATGTCTTCCAAAGGAAGAAGACTTGTCTGCAGAAGATGGTGGAGCCTTGCTCCAAAATCCCAAAGGTCTCTTCTGTCAGTAACCTTTAGGGGGCTGCCAAAAGCTCTAAGCAGAGTACCTATCTGTCATTGTCACCTCAAGTACTATCAGGTCTGCCATATCATATGGTTCAAGTGGTAGAGCAACCTGCACTGCAACCTGAATCTGCTGAAAATCATTCTCCTATTCCATACCCCACAGAAAGAGCTAGCAACTTTCTGAATCACTTCGTATGTGGATAGGAATATTACATCCAAGTGGGGAATGTGCTGTCTCCAGAATCTAAATAGCCCCCTAAATGTTGTGCTTTGTTCTTGGTGGTGAGAGGGGCCCATGCAATAAGTTATCCTTGACCTTAGAAGGAATATGTATGCAAGCCCCATACTACTGGGACTCCTAAGAATTTCACTGAGCTAAAAGGCCCTTGAGTTTTGGATAGATTTCTTTTGCATCTGATGTGCATATGTGTTTCCAGTGAGCTCAAAGTGGCTGCTACCTCCTGCTCACTTGGTCCAATCAGCATAATACTGTCAATATAGTGAACTAATGTGATATTTTGGGGAAGAGACAGAGGATTGGGTCCCTTCTAAGTTATGTCACATGGATAGACAGTTATATCATTGAGATAAAACTGTAAAGGTATACTGTGGGCTTTGCCAACTGAAAGCAATTGCTTCTGGTGGTCCTTATGGACAGACACCAAGAAAGGGGAGTTTGCTATATCAATAGCTGCGTACCATGTACCAGATGTATTAATTTGCTCATATAAGGACATTACATTTGGCACAGCAGCTGCAGTTATAGTAACTACCTGATTGAGCTTTTGATAGTCAACTGTCATTCTCCATGATTTATCTGTTTTCTGCACTGACCAGATTTGGCAGTTAAAGGGAGATGTGTTAGAAGGCACCAACCTGGCATCTTTCAAGTATGGTGGTACTAATTTTTGCAGTTCCTCCAGGGATGCTATACTGGTTTGGGTTCACTATTTTCCTTGGCAAGGGCAATGCTAAAGGCTTCCATTTAGCTTTTCCAACTATAATAGCTCTCGCTCCACAGATCAGGGAACCAATGTAACAATTCTGCCAACTTCTAAGTATATCTATTCCAATTTTACTTTCTGGGACTAGGGAAATAACCACAGGATGAGTTCAGGAACCCACTACTATGAGTCAGACTTCAGCCAAAACTAAATTAATTACCTGAACTTCAGACTTTAAATGAAGAACCACAGTGCGTTTTGGGACCTCCTGCAGTTAGCATCAATTCAGAACCAGTATCCAAAAGACCCCAGGAAGTCTGATTGCTTCTTTTCTTGGAATGTGCCAGTTACTCTTGTAAAAGGCCTTAGGTCCCTATGGAGAAGGACTAGAGAAAGGCTAACTGTGAAAATTTTAGGTATTTTATGAAGGTCCTTCCGCAGCGAACCTGGCTGTCCCTTCATTCAAGGGGTTCTGGGTTTGCAAATTGGTTCAAGTCTGGAAATTGATTCACAAGCTCAGATTCCCTTGAGTCATTATTCAATGTAGACTTTTTTTCATTTGTTTGAGAATTTTTCCATGTATACTGATCAGAAATTCAGTAGACCTCTTACCTATTTCATGCCTGGAAACACCTGTGCCAAAGAATCATACAGGATTTCCCACCACAAAATTCACTTTTCCTTTGCTGACAATTATGGTCCAGGTCATTATGGACATTGCTTTGTTTATACCATCCATTAGCATAAGTGCAATCACCTTGCCTTTGGCAATTCAGTGCTGATGCCTGGCCCAGTCTACTCTGGTGCTCAATTAAACCCATTGCATTTAATCCATTCAACTGAGCAGCAGAGTCTCTGACCCTAACATCTGCCACAAGAAAAGGGAAGAAAACAAACTCTTCAAATGTGCTGGTGCCCCTCTCACCATTTTGTGCCATATAGGATTAGAGAAGAACATGTCTTCTGGGCCTTCCTGTTGTGGGAGGTTAGGTTTTTACAGTGTACCTACTCTTGTATTGCAGTTATCTTTAGCCTGAAAGTCCCTTTATCAACACCAGGCCAAGACAAATCAGGCATCTCCAACTCTTTTTCAGTAGATTATCTTGTGACAAATGCTTCAACTGACCATTCAAGGAAACTGTGGTACCTTTTTAAAGTTGTGTGAATTTACATATTAAACCTAGAATCTGCACTCAGAGTGCCCATATCAATAACCTCAGCCTGATCCAGGTTTATGTTCCTTCCACCATTATCCCACACTCTTAAAATCCATTCCCATACACATTGCCCAGACCTCTAGCTTGAGTGAAGTAGCAAGCTCAGAAAGCTCTTTAGTACTACAGTGCACCTCCTCATGGACTGCACTTTCCACTTCCCCCCTAGGAGCTTCCTTAACCTTAAGTCTGGTTATAGGTCCAGAGACAACTGTTGCTGGGCCCCATGGACATTGGCATTGTCTTGCTAGCATCTCCTTCAGAGAAAGTCACTGGTGGTTTACCAGACAATGAAGGATTAATTCACTCAGTCAAAGATGCAAAGGGCAATATTGCAGGATGTGGGGGTGTGAGCGCATCTTCTGCTGAGGATTTCGAGACTCCTTTTTTTTTCAGGTGAGAAAACCCTTCAGGATCTGAGGATTCAAAGTTCTCAGCTTCAGTAGGGTCTTCCCACATATCCCCAGCCCAAGGTATAGGATCTTATTCTTTTCCATTTAATGCATTGACTTTAACCACCGGCAGTCTCCCAGGCTGAGACTTAAACTTTTGCTGTAATTCAGCCAACCTTATAATGAGGGCTTCAGTTTAATATTCTGTAACTTGAGCTCTTTAGCTGCTAGAGAGAAGATTCTCTTCCAGGGCTCACTTAGAAACCTTTAGACCAGTGGTTCTCAACCTGTAAGTCACAAGCCCTTTGGGGATCAACTGACCCTTCCACACAGATCACCTAAGACCATTGGAAAACACAGATATTTGCACTACAACTCATAACAGTGGCAAAATTACTGTTAGGAAGGAACAAAACTAATTTTATGGTTGGGAGTCAGCATAACGTGAAGAACTGTATTAAAGGGTCACAGAGTTAGGAAGGTTGAGAATATGCAGCAGGAAGCAACAGTGATACCCTAACCAGGGTTGGGCTTCTGAGACTTCAAAGCCCACCCTTTAGTGACACACCTCCAACAAGCCAAACTTACTCCAATAAAGCTACACCTCCTAATGGTGAATGGTGCCATTCCCTATGTGCCTCTCGGGCCATTTTTATTCAAACCACCACAATAAATTCATTATTGTCCTTCACCATATTCGGAGATACTAGATTTTATTACAGAGCTCATTACTTTCTTTTGTCAATTTATTCAGAGATGCTAGGAACAATCAACAAACATCAAGATTTTCCATATTTTCCTACAAACTCTCAAAAGCTTTATATACAGAGTCACAAAACTCTGTTGCTGCTCACAGTTGTTGCTGTGCTCCAGCTAATCCAACAATGACTGCCTATGAATGGAAGATTAAAGAATCCAGGAGTTGTCCAATCCATGAGTCAAGATGTGTCAGCTAGTCTTCTGTATTCACTGGAGTCCAGAAGAAGTAGGTTCTAACATCAGTAAAGGAGTAGACTTGCTAGCAAGGCAAGGGCAGGAAGGCAAAGGGCAAAACTTCTTTCTTTTATGCTCTTATGCAGGCTTCCAGAAGAAGGCATGGCCCATGTTAGAGGTGGGTTTTCCCAGATCAAAAGATCTGAATTAAAGATCCAGATTAAGGGTGTATCTTCCTACATCAAATGTCTGCATTAGAAGTGGATCATTCTACTACAAAGTAAGCAAAAATCCCTTATAGATATGTCCCCCATTTTGGGTTTATTTCATTCCAGATATAGTCAAGTTGATAAATAAGAATAGCTACCACACAGAAGCAAATTATGGAAAAAATTTGTTTATATGGTTCCAGAGTGTTAAAGTCCATGATGGTAGGACAGCATGACAGCAGGGGGCAAGCACGGTAGCAGGAAGTACATGCTGAGATCTCTATTCTTGAAGCAGGAACACAAAGCAGAGAAAGTAAACAAGAAATGCTTAGAGTCTTTTAACTCTCAAAGCTGACCCATAGTGACAAGTTTCCTCCAACAAGGCTAAACCTCCTAAGGCCCCCTAAACAGTGTCACCAACTAGGGATTAAATGCCTGTGTGGGACATTCTCATTGATAACACACACACACACACACACACACACACACACACACACACAGTGTAACAAAATAGTAAGGCATTAAAACATAAATTTAAAGATATGTGTGAGGAGAAAAAGAACGGAGGCAGAATATTCCTGATACATAGCTCATGGGTAACTATATATCATGAGAGTACAGAGAGCATGCATTGGGGGTTTCACCAAGAGGGAGACACATCAACAGGCCATGTAGGACATATAGGGTGGTAGATGGGCAGAAGGCAAGAAGACATCAGGCATGGAGATACTCAATAAGAAGCTGTGGTGATAGTGAGGTGGTCCTCCTATGTGGAAAGCAATGATAAGGCTGGTGGGTACTTAAGGGAGCAGGCTAGCAAGCTTGGGAAAATAAGGTTGGTGTCAGTCCATGAAACTTAGTCAATCTGAGAATAAGTAAAGGTTTGGAATGTCCTTTCTTTACCCTGGAGGATCTGCTCACTCATTATGTGTTTATGGAGGTGCTGCTTCCACTCACAGGAACTGACAATGGAACAAGGAGCAATCTACAAACACATGAACAAGATCATTGTAAATGACAACTATGGTGAAAATAATAGAACAAGGTGATAAGAAAGAGGATAGCCGAAGGCTGGGAACAACTTATAAATGCATTCTCTCTTTAATAAAGCAAGAAACACTATCAAAAACACTATCAAAACAATGCCACAGGAAGTCACATTTATCTTTTCTTAATAAACACCCATACAACGATGAGAAAACACAGTCTCCTGGCTTTCTTTTCTCATCTTAGTTTTATTAAACATTTACTGAGTGGAGCTTTTTTGGAGACAGTTCTTCAAGTTTGTTTTCCTAAGTTAATTAGGAGGCTCTCTAATGATAGAGATTTTCAGTTCCAGGAGCTGAGAGTTTGCCCAGCATACACAAAACCCTGGGTTTTATCCCCAGCATCACAATATCATCCAGTGTTGTGATAAAAGGCTGCATTGCCAGCAGTCATTCAAGGTCATCCTCAGCTACATGGTGAGTTCATGAGAGTCTGGAATACAAGACCTTGTCTCAAAAAATATTCTAATTGTGTAAATATATGGGTCATGGTGTCATTACTTGAACCATATGTACTCTGGGTATTGATAAAATCAGGGCAGTTAGTATTTCTATGTCCCTGAATACTGACAAAAACTTTTTGATGAAGATGTAAATTGTCATATTGGTTATATACAGAGTTTACAGTACCCTCTGATGCATTTTATGAGTAATTAGAAGAAAATGTTATACAAATATAAAATCAGTTTAAAGCAAGTTAGTCCATATCTAATGTAGGACATCAGGAAGAGATTTTTTCTCTCTCTTCTTTAGTTATTTGTTTCATTTTTATTTATTGTGCATGTGGGTGTGGGGATCCTGATGCTACAGCATGTATGTGGATGTCTGAATAATATGGGTGTACCAGTTATCTCCATTCATCATGTGGGTCTTGAGTATGAACTCTGGTGGTCAGGTTTGGTACCCACTGAGCCATCTTGGTGGCCCACTTTATTTTTTTATTCTTAATGTCATCAAAGTTGCTGAAGGAACTAGGCTTCTAGAAGAGGAGGAGGAAGATGATGACGATGATGATGAGGAGGAGGCAGTGGCCCATGTTAGATCTATTGTGATAATTTAAAGAGTTCTCAGGGTTGCTTTCTTGAGAGGGTCCTAAAAGCCTACAAGAAGAATTTCTTGACGGGTGGATTGGGGCCCAGGGGGTGTCTACTCAAACTACTGCACAAACCAAGGACAATACAAGTAGTAAACATCGAACCCCTACTCTGATCTACCCAATGGACAGGACATTCTCCACAGTTAAGTGGACAGTGGGGACTGACTCTGACATGAACTCTTGTGCCCCATATTTGACGACCTCTCCTTAGTGAGGAGGCCTGACGGCACTCAAAGAAAGAATAAACAGACTACCAAGATAAGACTTGATAGCCTATGACCACATAGTGTGGGAGGAGGTCCCCCTAGGTCTTAGACATAGGGGGGGATAGGGTGAAAGTGGGAGGGAGGGAGGAACGGTAGGATACAAGTGATGGGATAACAGTTGATTTGTAATCTGAATAAATTAATAAAATTAAATTTAAAAACATTTAAATGAAAATGGCCCAATGTTCTCTCTCTTCCTGTGGCCTACAGTTCCACTGCAAAACTCTCAGCCACCTCTCCAGCACCCTGTTGGCCTGCATGCAACCATGCTTCCCACCATAATGACAATGCTCTGAACTATAAGCCAGCCCCAATTAAAATGCTTTCCTTCACAAGAGTTGCCTTAGTCATGGTGTCTCTTCACAGCAATATGAAACCCTAACTAAGACACATATCCCTGAACTACACGCTGTCTGCTACATTCATACCTGAATATTCTCTATGGTCACATTTGTGGTACATAACTGTTCCTAAATAAAGTAGGAACAACCTCTCTCTTATTCTTGTCTTTTGTGGTTTATATTTTCCTAGATTATGTGACTCGGTATAGTTTTAGGCTGTTCAAATTTGCCTCTGGCCAGATGTGTGATGCTAGACAAAGGACACAGTCATTAAAACTACCCAAGAATGTGGGGGGGGCGAGGGCAGGGAATGAGTGCTGGAGATAAGACATTATCTCCTGAACTTTATCTTAGAAAACAATTGCATCCAACCAAGGACAATATGTGCAGTAAACATTGAACCCTTACTCAGATCTAGCCAATGGACAAGACATTCTCCACAGTTGAATGGAGAGCAGGCAATGACTCTCACACGAACTCTGGTGCCCCATATTTGACCACTTCCCCTTGATGGGGATGCAGTGGTACTCAGAGGAAGGATAGCTAGCAGACTACCAAGATGAGACTTGATAGCCTATGAGTATATAGAGGGGGAGGGGGTCCCCCTCAGTCACAGACATAGGGGAGGGGAATAGAGTGAAAGCGGGAGGGAGAATCAGGAGAATACAATTGATGGTATAACAATTGAGATGTAAAATGAATAAATTAATTAAATAAAAAAACCTAAAAAAAAGAAAGAAAACAATTGCATGAACTGAGATTTCCAGTTGTTTGCAGAAGCAAGTTGACTACATAACGTTGATTGCTTCTTTACATATAACAGCTTTAGTGTGCATCTAAATTAAGGGTGTGCCTATAATTTGCTGTGCAAAATGTAGACTCCATTTTTCTCCATGCATGCAATGGACTTCAGTAGCCTTTAATCTCTTTAATCTCAATTTTCCCCAGAGGTGCAGACCTTGGCAGTTCATTACATTCATCCTTCAGCATCAGAGAGTACTTTCTCTCCCTTCCCAACTCTTGTTCACTTTTTGCCTCCTTTCAAGATCTAGATCCAGAGAATCAATGTAGTATAGAAGGAAGTGAGATTTGCAGGCCTGTCAGATGGCTCAGTGGATACAAGCCCTGATGAATTGAGTTTGAGCCCTGGACCTACATAGTAGAAGGAGAGACTCAAACCAACTCCTGAAGGTTTTCCCGTGATCTCTGTATTAATGTATGGATGCACCCACCCACATTCTTATATGCACAGAAAAGAAAGAAAATTGAAACACAAGAAAAATTCACAAGAAGTGGGCTTGGAAATTGACAAGATGTCTGAATGTCTCTGTGGACACGTTCTTTCTTAAGGTTTCATTTTCTCTACTATATCATGTGGATAAATGACCAAGTATAAGCTTAATCATATCAGAAGTTTAAACAAATGATATACATGGTAGCTAATATGAAAGGTGTCTGCAATTGAAGCTCTACCTCCACACCTCCATTTTGCCTATAATTGCTTGTTTTGAAAATTACTCCTATTCTATATATCTATACATATTTTATGTTCTATGTTTCCAGAGAACCATGATTTATAAACTTTAATTTGCATATAAATCACTTGGGGAATCTTGTTAAAATGAGGGTTCTGATTCAGAGAATCCAAAGTAGCCTTAAGTGCCTCCATTTCCAGTTTTCTCCTAAGTGTCATTGAGGCCCCTGATCCACAAATCATTCTTTGAATAGAAAATTTCCAGAAAATTCAAGTATAAGGTTAGAAAGCATTGAGCTTTGTGAAACAGAGATGTTGATGCTTATTTTAAACTCTATTTCATTTGGGTAATTGAAGCCTCTACCTCTGTTTTACCAATCCCTTAACCCTGCATATGAGAAAGAAGGTTAGTGGGCGTAGAGGGCATAAACGCCTTTACTTCTCCTGGCTGTTTACCAATCTCTGTCAACAGCAAATGCAACAAGCAGTCTTCTCTAAGCCTCTGCATTGAAATGTTTCTCTGTCTCCAAACTGCCATACCCACTGTCTCTGGCCTTTCCAAACTGCTACAAGCCACATGCCACACTTCCTCTCTCTGGGCTCTCCAGTTTATCTTCCTCAGAGTCTTAGACCATGCTCCTCTGCTCTTCTCCCTGCAAGGCAGGCTGTTACCAGCTGGCAAAGACCACGCCCTGTAGGAGGCAATTATCAGCTGTGCACACGCTAAAGCCCAAACTAAAATCCCACACTTGGGATTAAAACAAAAACATTTGCCTAACATAGCTGAGTTTACAAAGAAACCAAAACTTCCATTACACAGAGCACCAGCTAAGACAGTGTTATGGCAATTTCTTCTCACACATGAAGATGACCACTAGCACAGATTTTGATATTCTATTTTGGTAAGACTGGTCTGGCTGCAGTCCTCTTGTTTGTCAGTGAATGGGCACAAAATAGCTGCTGTAGCTTTAGACTTCATGAAATTTAGATTCAGAAGACATGGCCCAGGCCACCCTTTAAACAATTAGAATAGTGAGAGTTTATTAAGAACCCCTGAAAACATTGGATGTTGCCCTTATCATCTTGGTGTCTGATGTCTAAGGTGAAGAATAGCTACTGGATAGACAGCAGCTGGGTCTGCTCTTTTCAGGATACTTACTCTTTCCCTCTCTCCCCAACTCCTTTCTTTCCTTCCTCCCTTCTTTCTTTTCTTCCTCCCTCCCCTCCCTTTCTCCTCTTCTTATGTAATCCAGCCTGGGAATCAACTAGGATGATTTTGAACTCCTAAAGAAAAACCTAACCTTGAGTTTCTGACCCGCCTTTCTCCATCTCCAGAAGGCTGTCATTACAGGGCTGTTCTGTTATATTGAACCTACAGACCCATGCATGCCAGACAAGCATTATACAAGCTGAGCTACGTCCCAAGCTCTATTTACCCCTTTCACATGCATTCAAATACTTACTAACCCTGTGATGATTTTCATTCTACCTCAAATGGATCTGTTGCTTCTCCTGGTTTGTGTGTCACACAAGAACTTTTATGCCATGCAAGACATTATTAAAAGTATCAATCAATACTTCATCACTACACAAAATATAATTGTCAGATAATAAAGTCAGCTTTTAATTCTTTAATAAAATGTTTACATTCATAGTAAATACAGATCACACCACTTGACTTCAGTAGTTCAGTCTCCTAAATTAAATACTTTAATTTACATTTAAATTACACCTCAGTGAGGGAATTAGATGTCAAACATAGTAGGTCAAAGGGAACATGGGAATGCTAATCCCCTGGTTATAAATAGAAGACCAGTGATACACAGTAAACACAGATCAAAATTAAGTTCAAAAGCCATGCCTAAAATAGACTTTTGAAATGGGCATTCTAAGGAGGAATTATTTTAGCAAAAATAACTGTAGTTTCTATTTTAAGGATCCACACATTTTGCGCAATATTTTTAAGTAATAGCCAAAGAGATGTTTAATATAATTATTGCACAAGTGATTCTTGAAAGGAAACAGATAAGCATGTTTCTTCGTAAGAAAGTTTAACACACTTTGTGGAAATGGAAGAGAGAAACAAAATTCATATGCCAGAGAGTCAAATTAGAGTTGAAGAATAAATTCCTGTTTCTGTTATTTGAATATGTATTTTCATTTTGCTCTAGATTGGATATGCCTTCTGAGTTTTATGTTCTGGTAATTTGGTCCCGAATAAACAGTGTTGAGAGGTGGGACTTTTTGTAGGTGACTAGGCTATGAGGGTTCTGTTCTTATTACTAGGGTAAGCCATTCCTGTGTTTATGTATAGGTTATAAAAGAAGTAGCCTTGTTACCAAGGTGGGTTCCTTCTGGCATGATTGTCCTGGCTCATTATGTGACATTCTCTTCTCTGTTATGATGTGAACAAGTGGGTCGTCACCAGATACCAAGCAGGTGCTAGCATCCTCCTCTTGAATAGATCAATTTCTAGAGCTTTTAGACAAAACAAAAACCAAAAAACTTTAAAAACAGTCCCTCCCAAACCAACTACTGTTCTTTTTTTTTTTTTTGAATGTTTTTTTATTAATTTATTCTTGTTACATCTCAATGTTTATCCCATCCCTTGTATCCTCCCATTCCTCCCCCCGCCCCATTTTCCCATTATTCCCCTCCCCTATGACTGTTCCTGAGGGGGATTACCTCCCCCTATATATTCTCATAGGGTATCAAGTCTCTTCTTGGTAACCTGCTGTCCTTCCTCTGAGTGCCACCAGGTCTCCCCCTCCAGGGGACATGGTCAAATGTGAGGCACCATAGTACGTGAGAAAGTCATATCACACTCTCCACTCAACTGTGGAGAATATTCTGACCATTGGCTAGATCTGGGAAGGGGTTTAAAGTTTACCTCCTGTATTGTCCTTGGCTGGTGCCTTAGTTTGAGCGGGACCCCTGGGCCCAAACCTGCCTATCATATTGTTCTACTTGTAGATTTCTAGGACCCTCTGTATCCTTTTATTTTGCTATTCTCCCATGCGTCTCTCATTTAGAGTCCCAATAGGATGCCCTCCCCTCTGTCCCAGTATCCTGGTAAGTGAAGGCTTTCGTGGGACATGCCCCTTGGGCTAGTATGCAGATATAAGTGAGTATATACCATTTGATTCTTTCTGCTTCTGGGTTAACTCACTCATTATGATCATTTCTAGCTCAATCCATTTATCCACAAATTTCAGGAATTCCTTGTTTTAATAGCTGAGTAGTATTCCATAGTGTATATGTACCACAGTTTCTTTATCCACTCTTCTACTGAGGGACACTTAGGCTGTTTCCATGTTCTGGCTATTATGAATAAGGCTGCTATGAACATGGTTGAGCAAATTTTCTTGTTGTGTGCTGGAGCATCTTCTGGGTATATTCCAAGGAGTGGAATAGCTGGGTCTTGAGGAAGCCCTATTCCCATTTTTCTGAGATAGCACCAGATAGATTTCCAAAGTGGCTGTACTAGTTTGCATTCCCACCAGCAATGAAGGAGTGTTCCTCTCTCCCCACATCCTCGACAGCATGTGGTGTCACTTGAACTTTTGATCTTAGCCATTCTGATGGGTGTAAGATGGAATCTCAGAGTTGTTTTGATTTGCATTTCCCTGATGACTAAGGAGGTTGAGCATTTCTTTAAGTGTTTCTCAGCCATTTGATACTCCTCTGTTGAGAATTCTCTTTTTAGTTCCAAGCCCCATTTCTCAATTGGGTTATTCGGTTTGGTGGTGTTTAATTTCTTGAGTTCTTTATATATTTTGGATATTAGACCTTTGTCCGATGTAGGGTTGGTGAAGATTTTTTCCCAGTCTGTAGGCTGTCGCTTTGTTCTCTTGACAGTGTCTCCTGCCTTACAGAAGCTTCTCAGCCTCATGAGGTCCCATTTATTAATGATTGACATTAAGGCCTGGGCCATTGGTGTTCTGTTCAGGAAATTGTCTCCTGTGCCAATATGTTCCAGGCTCTTTCCCACTTTTTCTTCTAAGTGGCTTAGTGTCTCTGGTTTTATGTTGAGGTCTTTAATCCACTTGGATTTGAGTTTTGTGCAAGGTGACAAATATGGGTCCAGTTTCATTTTTTTACACATAGACCTCCAGTTAGACCAGCACCATTTGTTGAAGATGCTATCCTTTTTCCATTGAATGGATTTGGCTTCTTTGTCAAAAATCAAGTGACCATAAGTGTGTGCATTCATATCTGGGTCTTCGATTCGATTCCACTGATCAACCAGCCTGTTGCTGTGCCAGTACCATGCTGTTTTAATTACTATTGCTTTATAGTACAGTTTGAGATCAGGTATGGAGATTCCTCCGGAGCACCTTTTATTGTACAAGATTGTTTTAGCTATTCTTGGTTTTTTGTTTTTCCATATGAAGTTCAGAATTGAACTTTCAATGTCTTTAAAAAATTGTGTAGGTATTTTGATAGGGATTGCATTGAATCTGTAGATTGCTTTTGGTAGGATGGCCATTTTTAATATGTTAATTCTCCTGATCCATGAGCAAGGAAGATCATGCCATCTTCTCAGGTCATCTTCAATCTCTTTCTTCAGAGTTTTGAAATTTTTTTCATATAAGTCCTTCACTTGCTTAGTTAGGGTAACTCCTAGATATTTTATATTGCTTGTGGCTAATGTGAAGGGTGTGGCTTTCCTAATTTCTTCCTCTGCAAGCTTGTATTTTTGTGTATAGGAAGGCTACAGACTTTTTTGAGTTAATTTTGTATCCAGCCAATTTGCTGAAGGTGTTTATCAGCTTTAGGAGTTCTCTGGTGGAATTTTGAGGGTCACTTAAGTACACTATCATATCATCTGCAAAGAGGGATAATTTGAATTCCTCCTTTCCCATTTGGATACCCTTGATCTCCTTTTGTTGTCTTATTGCTCTGGCTAGAACTTCGAGTACTATATTGAAGAGATATGGAGAGAGTGGGCAGCCTTGTCTTGTTCCCGATTTGAGAGGAATTTCCTTGAGTATCTCACCATTTACTTTGATTTTGGCTATTGGTTTGCTGTATATAGCCTTTATTATGTTGAGGAAAGTGCCTTGTATCCCCGATCTCTCTAAAACTTTAAACATGAATGGATGTTGAATTTTATCAAATGCTTTCTCTGCATCCAAGGAGATGATCATGTAGTTTTTTTATTTTCAGTTTGTTTATATGGTGGATTACATTGATGGATTTCCGTATATTAAACCATCCCTGCCTGCCTGGAATGAAGCCTACTTGGTCATGATGAATGATATCTTTGATATGTTCCTGTATTCGTTTTGCAAGTATTTTATTTAGTATTTTTGCATCTATGTTCATAAGAGAAATTGGTCTGAAATTCTCTTTCTTTGTTGAATCTTTGTGAGGTTTAGGTATCAATGAGACTATGGCCTCATAGAATGAATTTGGTAATTTTCCATCCATTTCTATCTTTTGGAGTAGCTTGAAGAGTATCGGTATTAGCTCTCCCTTGAAGGTCTGGTAGAATTCTGCACTGAAACCATCTGGCCCTGGGCTTTTTTTGGTTGGGAGACCATCGATGATTGCTTCTATTTCTGTAGGGGAAATGGGACTATTTAGCTTGTTTATCTGTTCTTCATTCAACTTTGGCAAGTGAAATGGATCAAGAAAATCGTCCATTTCCCTTAGATTTTCAAATTTTGTGGCATATATGCCTTCAAAGTAGGATCTTATGATTCTTTGAATTTCTACAGTGTCTGTTGTTATGTCTCCCTTTTCATTTCTGATTTTGTTGATTTCAATACTGTCTCTCTGCCTTTTAGTTAGTTTGGCTAATGGTCTGTCTATCTTGTTGATTTTCTCAAAGAGCCAGCTTTTGGTTTTGTTGATTCTTTGGACTGTTTTCTTAGTTTCTAATTTGTTAATTTCAGCCCTGAGTTTGATTATTTCCAGGCATCTACTCCTCTTGGGTGTTTCTGCTTCTTTTTTTTCTAGGGCTTCCAGTTGTGTTGTGAAGATGCTTATGTGCGATGTTTCCAATTTCTTTTTAAAGGCACTTAGTGCTATGAATTTTCCTCTTAGCACTGCTTTCAATGTATCCCACAAGTTTGGATATGTTGTTTCTTCATTTTCATTGAATTTCAGAAACTCCTTGATTTCTTTCTTTATTTCTTCCCTGACCCAGGTGTCATTTAGCAGAGAGTTGTTTAGTTTCCACGAACATGTAGGCTTTTTGTTGTTTCTGTTGTTGTTGAATTGCAGCCTAAAAGCATGGTGATCTGATAGGATACAAGGTATTATTTCAATCCTCTTGTATCTGTTGAGGCTTGCTTTGTGACCTACGATGTGATCAATTTTGGAGAAGGTTCCATGGGGTGCAGAGAAGAAGGTGTATTCTTTCTTGTTTGGGTGAAAGGTTCTATAGATATCTGTTAGATCCATTTGACCCATGGCATTGGTTAATGATGTTATTTCTCGGCTTAGTTTCTGTTTCAATGACTTATCCTTCAGTGAGAGTGGGGTGTTGAAGTCTCCCACTATTATTGTGTGGGGATCGATGTGTGGTTTAAGCTTTTTAAGCAGATCTTTTACAAATGTGGGTGCCCTTGTATTGGGAGCATAGATGTTCAGAATTGTGATGTCATCTTGGTTGACTTTACCTTTGATGAGTATGAAGTGTCCTTCCTCATCCCTTTTGATTAATTTTGGTTGAAAGTCTATTTTGTTCGATACTAAAATGGCTACGCCTGCTTGCTTCTTGTGACTGTTTGCTTGGAATATTTTTTTCCAACCATTTACCCTGAGGTAATGCCTTTCATTATGGGTGAGATTGTTTCTTGGATGCAGAAGAATGTTGGGTCTTGTTTATGTACCCATTCAGTTAGTCTGTGTCTTTTTATTGGAGAATTGAGGCCATTGATGTTGAGAGATATTAATGAACAGTGACTGTTAAGAGTCTTAATTTTGATGTTGTTTCCAGTTGAGCGTTTGTGTAGTTGTGTTTTTGCCATGGGATAGTTATCTATTTCCTGGGTAGTTTTGGTTGTAGCTTGACCCTTTGGGATGGAGTTTTCCTTCTAGTACCTTCTGTAAAGCTGGATTTGTGGATAGGTACTGTTTGAATTTTTTTTTTGTCATGGAATATTTTGTTTTCTCCATCAATGGTTATTGATAATTTTGCTGGGTAAAGTAGTCTGGCCTGGCATCTGTGGTCTCTTCCAACTACTGTTCTTTAGAAAAATAGGTTTCAAGTATTTTGTTAGAGGAACAGAAAACAGTCTAAGATGGGGACAGTGGTGCACAGCTTTAATCCTAGCATGGGGAGGCAAAGGGAGGTGGCTCTCTGAGAGTTTGAGGCCAGTTCCAGGCTACCTGGAACTCTAGGGGCACACAGTAAGACTCAGTCTCAAAAGAAAATAAAAAGTTCTGTAGTAGTGTGTGCCAATATTCCCACTTTACTTGGAAAGCTGAGGCAGGAAGATCATTTGAGTCCACAAGCTTGACACTTGTCTGGGGAATACAGCAAGCCACTGTTTCAGGGAAAAGAAAAAAGAAAATGACAAACAAAGCAGCAAAAGAAAAACATCTTGTCAGTTAGTGTCTGAACTTAAGTAATCATACAGCTGCAGAGATAATTTTTAGATAAAGTAGGGGATTAACTATCCAGTAATGATGAGTCCCTTCATGCTTGATGTATGGACTCAAAATAGCACCTTCTCTATTAGAAAATCACTGAGTTGACTTATTTCTTCTTACATAATGTAGATACCTTTCTTACTGATTGTTCCTCAGATTAGAAAAATAATTGGTTAGTTCCCAAAGGAGTGATAGGAGGGGAAAGAGGTAGTGTACACTCAGCTAATGTTTGATCAAAGCTTTAGGGTTTTATAGGGAATAAAAATAATTGAGATTTGAAATGAAATGTACGGATCTAGAAATACAAAGTGAGATCTGTAAAATAGAAATCAGTAAATGTTTAATTAAATTCTTAACTTCGCCACTTTCCATAATCAATATGTTTAGTATCTGTAAGCATTTCACTACATTAAAAAAAAATCTGTAAGTTGTATTTTCTCAGTCTGTTAATGAGGATGTGCATGCATGGTGACTACTGAGAAATTATAACCAATTCATAAATCAAAAGTTACTTGTAGCCAAATATCATAAACTATAATTACAAAATCTTGACCATGTGTTGTTCAGTAATGAATTATGTTTCCTGAGGGATGTGAGTTGTTTTTATTTTTTAATTAATTATTTATTTATTTGTATACAATGTAAAACAGAGGTTCTACAAATGAAAAAAGACTTAAGCAGCCGGGTGGTCGTGGTGCACGCCTTTAATCCCAGCACTCGGGAGGCAGAAGCAGGCGGATTTCTGTGAGTTCAAGGCCAACCTGGTCTACAAAGTGAGTCCAGGACAACCAAGGCTACATAGAGAAACCTTGTCTCAAAAAACCAAAAAATAAAAATAAAAAAGAAAAAGAAAGAAAGAAAGAAAGAAAGGAAGGAAGGAAGAGAAAAAGGAGAAAGACTTGGGCTACATCATATTTAAATCAGCCCTGGAGGTAAAGACCTGAAGATTTTTTGTTGAGTGAATGAGCACATGTCCTACAGAAAACCTTTAACTGAGAATATTAGTATCTGAGAGGTAATTATTGTAGTTTTTTGCAGAAAAAGCCACTAGGTTTTGTTTTAATTTAAAAAATCATCTTTGATCTTCTATCCAAAGTCTTTAATGGTCCCATGTTTCATGACTTCCAATAGCATATTCTAGACTTGGTCTTCATGGAATTTACTTCTCGTCAACCCAATTCTCTACATCTGCCAGACTAACACTTTCTCCTACCTCCAGATATTTTTGACTTAACTCTTTCTTGTTGCCCTTGTAAGGAGATACTTCAGGGTGTGATAGCTTCAAGAGTAAAATGCTTGCCTGCCACAAGAGCAGCAGGACCCAAGTTCAGCCCTCTGCACTCAGGTAAAGGCCAGGCATGGCAGCAGGTGCTGGTAATGTCAGTGCTGAGGAAGTGGAGGCAGGAATATCCCTGGGGTTCACTGGACAGCCAGCCTAACCTAATCAGTGAACTCTAGGTCTCAGTGAGGAACTCTTTCTCAAAAGCCAAGATACATCTTATGTTCACCTCTGGCCATCACATACAGCCACACAGAAATAAAAAATATACACAAATATAGGTGCATGCCCACACATACATACACTCATAAATAAATAAATAAATGCTATAGCAAACATATGCAGAGGCCCATAGCCAAATTAGACGAAGCTTGGAGAATCTTGTGGAAGAGTGGGAGAAAGGATGGTAAGAGCCAAAGGGGTCATGAATACCACAAGAAAACCTACAGAATTAGTTAATCTGCACGCATAGGGGATCACAGAGATTGAACCACCAACTAGAGAGCACGCATAGGACAAACCTAGGTTCTCTGCATACACGTAACAGATGTACAGCTTGGCCTTCATGTGGAAGTCCTAACAGCAGGAGCAAGGGCTGTCTCTGACTCTGTTGCCTTTGGGATCCTTTTCACTAATGGGACTGCATGGTCTAGCTTCAGTAGGAGAAGACTCACCTAGTCTTACTGCAGCTTAATATGTCAAGGCTGGTTGATATCCATGAGAGGCCTCTTCTTTTCTCAAGAGAAAGGGAGGAGGAGTGGATGGGGGAAGATGAGGTGAGAGGAGAGGAAAAATGGAGGAAAACTGTGGTCAAGATGTAAAGAAAATTAATTAATTATATAAAAAGAACGCTGGGGAAAAAACTTAGCAAAAAAAATCCCTTCATCTAGGAGTCTCCTTATCTTTAATCTTTAACACACATCAAGCTTACTATGCACCAGGCAGAATGCTAGGATTTAGGAAGTTAAGAGTGAATGCGATGTGGTTCCTATCCCAGAGAGCCAAAGAATACTGTTGCACAGAATGTTGCCTGTCCACCAGCAGTAATAGCAGAACTATCCCTTGATAGAAACGGCAATGCTTGGTCTATCTCAGATCCAAAGAACTGGAATTTTCCCTTTAACTACAATCACAGGTGATTCATATGTATGTCAAAGCCTGAACATCACCACGGAATGAAAGATGTTAGCCAGGTAGATAGATTGCGGCTCTATGCAATGAATGCAATGCAGTTCATATGCTTCTCAGTGACCTCTGCTTCTATATCCCTCTTGAACGCTTTCTCTACCCTCCACACTCATAATACCTGTGATAGTATTGGCATCTTCATGAGAGCTATCTGGGGAATGGGCTTCTCCGTGAGGAGTTATCTTGATTAGGTTCATTGGTGAGGGAAGACCCATCTTAAATGGAGGCAGGACCGTTTCCTGGGCAGGAGAATCTCGAGTGTATAACATGGAGAAAGCAATATGAGCTGCACTGAACATTTATCTCTCTCTGTTTGTTGCTTGTGCATTTGATGAGTCCTGCAGCTTGAAGTCTCCATGATAGACTGTACCTTTGAACTGTGAGCCAGACTAAACATTTCACCCTCAAGTTGCTTTTGTTGTTATATTTTATAACAGCACTTGGAGAAGAAACTAAGAAAATACCCATTTCTGAACAAACACAGAACAGCCTTCTACCAGCACCATAGCTTTTAAGTATAGATATTGATCTTGTTCACTGTTTTGTGCATGGAATGCACCACTTCTTCTCTAGTGTCTCCACTGCTTAAGTGCAAAGTGCTTTCGTAGCCCATGAAAAGAGCTAACATTTTCCAAGCATATATAATTAGATTAAATATTTTATTAGCATATATTAAATATGCATAAAGAGCTTCATTATGACATTTCCATACATAAATATAATGTATTTTGATCATGCATTTACTTCCCCCATAAGCCTCTCTTGTCCACTGTGTAATTTCCATTAATCCCCTTTTCAACTAATCCACCTTATACTTTCATGCTGTTTGTTTGTTTGTTTTATCTTATTTTGGTAATCCACTGTGTGTTTAATTAGGGTTGCATACAGGAATGAGGGTGCGAGGCTCGTTATAGAAACATGGACAGCTTACCAATGACTAAAACACTAAAAAAAAAACCTCTCTATTGTCCAGTGACCATTAGTTGAGTATAAATCCTCAGGGAGGTGTGGGATCTCAGGAGCCCTTCCCTACTTCATGGCAGGATACTGACAGACTCAATTGCCCAATATTCTCAAATGAAAGGCTAGGTTGGTAATGCTTATTCTTCAGAATGAATGCAAATGAATGGACACCAGATACTTCCTTTATTTCTTAGAGTTGATGTAAATGTGAGCCATAGTGCAAGCAGACATAACTCATGCCTCCTGGTGCAATTTGATGTGAAGAAACAGAAAACAGTAGCTAATGTGTGGGCCTGCAAATACCCTGTCATAAATAGCAAACACTCAGAACTAGGAAATGTACAAATGAATCTTAAACAATCTAAAAGACAGTAGGAATAGGGCAAAAATGAATATCCAAACTAGGCCAATGGCAGAAATCACAAAGATGGAATAAATGAGCCCAGTTAGTTTTGTGATTACAGTTTTTGTTAACTTGTCTAGTCTCAAACAAACAAACAAACAAACACCATAATGTAGTCTGGTGTGAATTATATTCAGAGGACTCAGGAAGCTGAAAGCAAAAGGTTTATTTGGTTTTTTAAAATTTTTTATTAATTTATTCTTGTTACATCTCAATTGTTATCCCATCCCTTGTATCCTCCCATTCCTCTCTCCCTCCCATTTTCTCCTTACTCCCTTCCCCTATGACTGTTCCTGAGGGGGATTACCTCCCCCTGTATATGCTCATAGGGTATCAAGTCTCTTCTTGGTAACCTGCTGTCCTTCCTCTGAGTGCCACCCGGTCTCCCTCTCCAGGGGAAGTTTATTTGAACTTCTCTTAATTACATAATTCTAGCCTGAACTGCAGTGTAAGACACTGTCAAGAAGTAAATAAGCAAATAAAAGTTAAAAGACAATGACCTGAACTTGAATTAAAAAATTCTTCTAAATAATATTGTTTAAACTACACATATATAAAATTAAATAGCCCAGAAATGTTGAAAAATCGCATGATCAAAAGAGCCATGTCACATAAATATTAATAAAAAAAGTTGATATAATCTGTAGTATTGTAGAGAAGTAGACTGGAAAGTAAAATCTATGTTCAAGTAACTGCTTGCAAAAATCACCAGGCATATAAAGCGCACTTATGGGTAGGCCCCATGCCCAACAACAGAGAGCCAACACAGAATGAACTCACTGGTATTTTTGTAGATTTTTGTCACATATAGCTTTGTTTGGGCCATTTCTTATTTTATTACTCTTTTGCTTGTATATGGTGGTTTCCTATTTTGTGTTTTCCTGAGTTTTGTTTATGTGTGTTTCTTTTTTTTATTTTGCCCATTTGTTTCTAAAGAGAGGTAGAGGAGGAGGTGGGGTGGAACTGGGAGGAGTTGGGGGAGAAGCAATCTTGATCAGAACAGATTGTATGAAGAAAAATTATGCTCAAACATTATAAATAATTAGAGAGAAATGAATCAAAGCCAGAAAATAAAAATGTACTACATTCTATAGAGTTACCAATAAAATATTATTACATTTTAAAAAGTCATGTCTAAGGATAACATGTTACTGAGACACATAAATACACACATTACACAAAATAACCAAAACACTTGCTGAGTGACTGAAGCTCAACTTTTCAAAGCTTCACTATGTTTTAGAAGCTAAAATAATCTCAATACATGTATACAAAAATCCACTATCAACTATCTCATTCTTTCTGATCACAACTACACTCAGAATTAAGAAAAAAATGAAAGAATACATACTAAACATACTGTATACTTTTTAATGGTTACAAAATATCATTCTACAGGTAATTATTAAAGAGTATGAAAAGCTTACAACTTAGTGAAATTATGTAATGTTCATCAGTTTGGAAGTACAGTGAAGGTGGTGTTTGACAGGAGGCCTACTGATCCAAATGCTTTATTAGGAGATTAAAGGGAATCTAAGCTTCTGTGTTAAGGAGTCAGAAAAGAAACAGGACATGTTCAAAGCATTAGCTAGATGAGAATAATCAAGATAATAGCATAAAATAAGGTAGAGTGTACTAAAATAAAAGCCAATTTTTTTTATTTTATAAGATTAGCAATAAAAATGGAGAGATGGCTCAGCTGGTGAAAGCACTTTTGGTGCAAGCACAGGGACCTGAGTTCAAATCTCCAGTACTCATGTCAAAAGCTAGACATGTACCTAAAACTCCAGAGCTGTGACAAGTTGAAATAGGAGGGCCACTGGGGTGTCCTTGCTGCCAACCTAGCTCCAATTTTAATGATAGGTCCTCTCTCAAGGACTAAGACAGAGAATGACAGAGTAGGGCATCAGATGTCCTCCTCTGGCCTCTGTATGAGTATACAGGTACATGAACCCACATACACGTGTGCTTACACCACACACAACTTAAAAAAGAAAACCACTAAGAATGGTGACAAACAACCATTAAAACACCCAAAACATAGTAGCCAAAAACCAAAGCAAGCCAAATGAGACACCAGCATTTGTAGGAAGATAGAAACGCACAACTACATACAGATTGCAACAGAAATTCCCAAGATGAGAACCACTGCACAGAATGTGGACAGCTCTTTCACAAGGCTGTCCAGGAAGCCAGGCAGATATTTAGTGCTGGGAAAACATAGACCAGTCCTTGGGATTTTGTCTGTGAGAGTAGAGAGGAAGTGGACCCCAGAGGAAATGAAAAAGACAAAGGCGTGTGCTGCAGAGCACTGGGCCTTATGGTTCGCATGCACTCTTGCCCAACTTTACTTCTGCAGAGGACAAGTGTTTCCTTTGACAAAGATGTGGGGGGTAACTTCGGGTTCCAATGGTGATTTCTTTGCCTAGAACACATGAGAATGCTTGTTCGGAAACAATAGTCAGCACGACAGTGCTGGCTTTGGAGAGTGAATTTTGTCTAAAATAAAAGCCACAGAAAGATGACTAGTGATAAAAAAAAACAAACATATTTTGAACAAAAGCATGTCACTTCCAAGTAAATAAATGTTGTTAGGTTACAAACTGGCAAGATCTGGAGAGATGGCTCAGCTGTTAAGAGCATTGGCTGCTCTTCTAGAGGACTCAAGTTGAAGTCCCACATAGTGGCTGCCTACAACCTTCTGAAACTGAGTTTCAGGGGGACCACTTCCCTATTCTTGAGTGTTTAGGCACCATTTACAAACTCGGTGCACATAAAAATAATTTAAAAACAATTTTCACATAGTTTAAGTAATAACATCAAACTACTAAGAAGGTAACTTCCTTCACAGGTGGTCATCATATAGAGCTTACTCTGTTGCTGGATTCATTGTGGTTTTGTTACTATAATTATTATTCCATGTTTTGAGATAAAGTCTTATACAGGCCAGGCTGGCAGAGAACTCAATACATAGATCAGGGTGGTCTAGTACTCAGTATGTTAACCAAGCTGCCCTCAGACTTGTGGCAATTCTCCCGCCTTAGTCTCTATAGTGCTAGGATTACATGACTTCAGATGTATGTTTTAGATGCTTTAGATGCTGTTTTCAAAAGTAAATCAAAATACTTTACCTATGATGACTCTTTTGAGGGTGGTGGTGTAGAAAGAGATGGTCAAATTCACTAATTTTATGTTTCAAAAGGTAGCTATTTATTAATATTTAATATCTTTCTTTTCTTTCTTTTTTTTTTTTTTTTTGGTTTTTCGAGACAGGGTTTTTCTTGTAGTCTTGGCTGTTTTGAACTCACTCTGTAGACCAGGCTGTCCTCGAACTCACAGCGATCCTCCTGCCTCTTCTTCCCAATAGTATTTCTTATATATTGAGGGGAACATGGTTTATATCCTTAAAAATATATATGATATTATATATATGTATAATATATATTAACATTTTATTATAGATTAAATAGAGTTAAGTTAATTAGATTCTAATTAATTAGAATAGTTAGAGCTAAATCGAGAATTCTCAACACAGGAATCTCAAATGACCAAGAAGAACTTAAAGAAATGCTCAATGTCCTTAATCATCAGGGAAACGCAAATCAAAATGACTCTTAGATTCCATCTTACACCCATCAGAATGGCTAAGATTAAAAATGGCTCAAGTGACAATACATGCTGGCTAGGATGTGGAGAAAGGGGAACATTCCTCCATTGTTGGTGGGCATGCAAACTTGCACAACCACTGTAAAAATCAATCTGGCTGTTTCTCAGAATACTGAGAATATATCTATCTCAAGATCCAGCTATTCGACTCCTGGGCAAATACCTGAAAGATACTCCACCATATCACAAGGACACTTCCCCAACTATGTTCATAGCAGCTTCATTCCTAATAGCCAGAAAATGGAGACAATACAGATGTCCCTCAACCAAAAAATGGATAAAGAAACTAGTACATTTACACAATGGACTACTACTCAGCTATTAAAAAGAAAGACATCATGAAGTTTGCAGGCAAATGGATGGAACTAGAAAAGATCATCCTGAGTGAGGTAACCCAGACCCAGAAAGACAGACATGGTCTGTACTCAATTATAGCCATATAGTACAGGATAACCATACTCTAATGTGCAGGCCCAAAAAAGATAAATTACAAGGAGGGCAAAGGAAGGATGCTTGAATCTCACTCAGGTGGGGAAATAAAATAGGCAATGGAAGTGGATGATGAAAGAGAACTGGGTAAGAGAGGGTGCAGGGATGGAAACAAGGGGGAGGCATCAGATGTGGGGACAGTGGGGAGGCTTCAATGTCTTTCCACATGAGTCTATCATTCATTGTGTTTCTCACATATTGACTTTTGTCACAGGACAAATCTCACCTGGTTATTCAGGCTTCAGAAAGCCAAAAATCAAGTTTATTTTAAATTATGTCACAAGAGGCACACATTTCCTACAAGCATATAGTACCAGATCCTTTGCTTCAGATTGTTAAAATTTTAAGAATAAAAGCCACTAATGAAGCTATTAGCAGTAACAGCCCATGAGAGGCACATAGTGTAAGAGGGCAATTTTGCAAATATTCGAGTTCTTAATGTAGCAGATCAAACTATTAATGACTAATTAACAATTACAGTTCTCTTTTGTCTGGTTACAAGTAATTTGGGGGTTCTTTAAAAAAACTAATTTCCCACATTTTACAAATATTTACCTTCAGTATAAATTGTAGGTTATACTCACTGTAATTTCTGTCAGAATAGCAAGAATATTTGACAAATCCAGATGTAGTATTTCATAGAAAAGGATTTTCCTTATTTATGTTAGCAGATAATGGAGGCAGGTCAATCTTCCATTTGGTCCCAGCAAAGCAGGTTCTCATCAAAGAGGGATGGAAATTTAGAGGAACCCTTTCTTGTAAAGAGACTACCTTGCCATAATTCTTTTGAAATGGGAGTCCCAACTGTTATTTGATAACAATCCGGCATCATTCTCCTGAGATGAAACAGAAGTCCAGAAATGTCCATGTAATGGCAGGAGTTGGGATAAACAGCTAAGCACACACATATACCTAAATGAGCTTCAACAGACCTAACTGGCAGATTCAGTGGCTTCAATGGGTGAAGCATTTCTCTCCCTTTCTTCCTCTTTTTCTAATTCCCATGTAATTGCTGTACACTTCTGATAATGGGTAGCAGGCACCTGTGTTCCATGATGAACTGGAATCTTGTGTGTGTGTGTGTGTGTGTGTGTGTGTGTGTGTGTGTGTGTGTGTGTGTGTGATACGTTCATCTTTTGGGACAGAAAGAATGATCCAAACAATGCAAGCTCTTCTGCCTGCTCTCGTCACTCTCACAGCACTCCTTAGTGATATGTTATCAGCCACATTCTGATAAGGAAGCCAGGCCCAGGAGAGTAGCCTGTCCTGGTGAGATCACACGGGGATTCCCAGACAGAAAAGGCATTAGTGAGTTCTGTCCACCCTTTGGCCTGTTCTACATCATTGACTTCACAAGATATTCTCCGCTGAACTCTGCATGCCAGAATGAGATGTTACACACTAAAGTGAGGCTCCTGCTGCCCTTGGGAGACTGAACATGGGCATTTTCTAAAGGTTTGACTTTCATCATCTAAATCTTAGATCCACAACAGACTTACATGCTGTTGCCTACAGAAACCCTTTAACAATGTTGTTTAAATGTTTTTCCCTTTTATTTTTTTTCTCACACTATAGAACCTTATGTTGAATATGTCTTTCCATTATAATGTGTGCTTGAAAAATCATGTTTTACAGCGCACTGTAATCAACGACTCAAACTATGTAACAAAATAAAATAAAGAGTATATTTATTTCACATATAGACAAAATTTAAGGTCCAAATCAATCTTGTTGCACCCTAAGAATACAATTTGGAATATTTAAATGAATTTTGTAAATACAAAGCTAAGAAAATGAAGATGGCCATAGGGGATGATTCATGCAATATTTCCATGAGACAGTTGAAGGAAAGCTGTTTGTCATGAATAAGTTCTGGGTGTCCAGGCTCCGGATGACTTGCTTAGGTTTCTTGTACCAGGCTATTGGCTATGAGCATCAGGCAGAATGTAGTTGCCATGAGTGCATTTGTAGTTCCAGTAGGCAAGCAAATGTTCTTTCCTTGGGAGGAAGGTGTTTATCTAATGGAGAAGCCACAGCTTTATTCATCTACAGAATTTATATCAATCTTCAAGAAGACTTTACATTTTCTGAAAACACCAAAATCTGTTCCCATGTCTTAAAGCCACTAGACATGATCACTTGATAGTCTTCATTCTGAGAACCTAAAGGTGAACTTATTCTGCAAGGTTTATTACTCTTTTTGTTTGTTTGTTTTGTTTTGTTTCCAAGACAGGGTTTCTCTGTGTATCCCTAGCTGTCCTGGAACTTGTTCTGTAAACCAGGCTGACCTCGAACTCAGAGATCTGCCTGCCTCTGCCTTCAGAGAATTGGGATTAAAGGTGTGTGCCACCATCTCCTGGCTCATATTTGATACTCTTTTAAGAGTTATTTTGACTGGACTCAGACTTAGAAGAAACTCTAAGCAAACACAGCCTTCCTCACTTGGCAGTCTATTCCTGGTGTTTTTCTTTGGCTCCTTCATTCTCTTGGCTGGCCGTTCAGCATATTCTGCAGTCTCCTTATCATTATTCTTAGTGTGTTGTTTCTTCAGAGCAACAGCCCTGCGTTTGTGTTACATGTGCAGTAACAGGATGCTAACTCATGAGGCCTTAGTCCTGAGGGGCTTCTTACCTTCTTTGCTTAAGGGCTTTCTGAAAACATATTGGAAGACATCATCATCTTTAGAGAGGTTGAAAAGCTTTCAGATTCTATTAGCTCTTTTGGGCTTCAACTGCAGAGGCAAAGGGGTATCTGTAAGTGCAGGGATATCATCCTCTCATCTATCTATCTATCTATCTATCTATCTATCTATCTATCTATCTATCTATTCATTGCCCTCAGACTGGCATCCACAATGCATCACAAATACACATGCACTTCTTCTCTCCAGTTTTCCTTGGTCTCTAACAAGAATGCCCCTCATTCAACAGCAAGCACACTCTGCCCAGGGTCAATACATTTCACATCATGGGCAATCCTTCTTTCCCACCACTGATATGAACCACAGAACCTGTTCACTCTTCCTGCAGAGCATCAGTAGCAACTTCTGTTAGAAAGCACAAAGCTTGCACTTATCATCCACAGCAATACATTTCAGACACCTGGTGGCTGGAAAGGAAATAATCAGCCTCATCATAGCATAGCCAACTTCCCAGGAGGTACCTAAAAAAAAAAAGAGCCCAAGAGTGCACTTTTAAAAGTTCCTATGCTTAAACCACTGCTATTGTTCATTGAAAAGAACTTGTTTACCTTTAAAAGCTACTATTAAGGGGCTCAGTGGCTAATACCACTTGCCTCTCTTCTAGAGGACTCCAGTTTGATTTCTTCCATCCATGCCAGGTGACTCACAACAAAGTCTAACCCCAGCTCCAACAAATTGAGACCTCTGGCCTTCCCAGGCACAAGGGCACATATCCACATGCTGAAATACACACCTACTCACAATCAAAGAATAAAAATAAATCTTAAAAATTATTAAAACATTCCATAAACTAAAATTACTATGGGCTGGATGTGATGTGCACATGTATAGTCTCAGCAGAAGAAAATTCAGGAGCCTTGACATAAGTTTGAAGCCAGCTTCCTCTACAAAGAGAGTTCCAAGACCAAAAAAAAAAAAAAAAAAAAAAAAAAAAAAAAAAAATAGAATTCCAAGACAAGGCTGAAAAATTAAAGACTAGGCTCACAACCAGAATATTAGACGTTCTAGGCCAGCTAAAGGTACAAAATGATTTGTTAGAAATATGTATACATATATTTATACGTACATATTCATATGTATGTGTGCTCAGAAAAGCAATTGGGGCACAGAAGGATGACTATTTAGGAAATAAATATATGTTTTTTAAGCTATCAACGTATAAGAAATTAATTTAATAACAGAATAATTTTGTTCCATCTGTCAGAAATAAGTATGATCCCATTTAAAATATATTCTTTGGAGAAAATATTAGCTTTAAAATATATTTGAGGAAATAAAACTTACCAAATGGAATTCACATATAGACTATTCTAATTGGAGTTGCAAGAGAAACATAGTAGCACCAGGGACAGAATAAATGAAAAGAGGAACATTAATTTGCAACTGTCTTTTCCAAAACACAGGGAGCAGTAAAACAGCTATTTTATATTCTGTAGAAGCAGTTTTGAGTCAACAAAGGAAGTCTGGCTCCAGCAAAGACCACCAAACTTGAGGCTAAAGAACATCCCAAGGACAAAGTTAGTTCACCCAACTCACATTCTTGTGGTAGCCCAGTAACAAAGGAAAAATTTAATGGCATCTTTATATTGTTCTTGGGAAGGGTAGGTCTGACTGAGCACTGAGGGCAAAGCTCATTTTCCTGTATAACCTAAGACTGTCGACGCATAGCTTTTGTGGAAAAATATCCAAATATTTTGGCTTACTGTTGAGAAATTTTCTGTTCTTTGCTGGAACAAGGTTTTTTCACAGCCTGAATGGATATCGTTTGAAAACCCAGGACCATGCATTAGAAAAGTTTTCATAATATTACAAATAGCATCTTTGAAAGCTCTGATATGAAAGAAAGAATAACTCTCTAAGGAGAAAAGCATCCTCGGTTCCTATAATATACATATTCTATGCAGGTAAAAGTTATTACATGGCCATCATGGGACCAGTATACATAAGCAATCAGCTAAAATTCTGTTTCAGAAAGATCTGGCAGTGGAAATTTCTTTTAAAAATTTCTGAAAAAATGGAGTTCCATAACCAGATGATCATCTTAATCACAAAGAGTAAGAGATATTGGGGTATGAATTGCAAACCCTTACAATGTTTTCTGTCAGCTGCTAAACCTAACCAGAACATGGGACAATGCATACTTGGTGCTATTGCCGTTATTAATTGAACAGATGCTCAAACAGTATTTACTGGGTGTCAGTTGTGGTTGAAAGTATTTTCTGATCACTGGCTCATTGGGTTCTCATAATAACCAGAAGCAAAGGCTGCTGTTGCCCCACATTGCAGCATATAAAATAGAAGCCTGGACTTGGTGAGAACTAGATGCTGAACTCAACCCAACTCTGACTCTAGCAATCACGGTGTTCAAATTTATTGCACTCCTCTTGGAAATCTTTTTGTTAAGTCTTGGGTCCCCAAAGACTCATAAAGGTATATGCACCAGAATATAGGGCTGTTTGATCATGGTGGAACCTTCTAAAGGTCAGGTTAATTGCTGAGAAGTTAGGTCATTGTGGGTGTGTTCCTGAAAGGGTTACTAGGACCCTGACCTCATTAGTCTCCTGTCCCCCACTTCCCTCCTGGCCACCACAGGATGAAAGAGTCATATTCAATCATATCTTCAATGGCATAATATGGTCCCAAAAGCAGTGGGGCCAAGGGAAATGACTGATGTTTAGGAAATCATAAGGCAATCATAAGGCAAAAGTAATTATAGCCTCCTTTTGAGTTGGTTATCTCAAGTGTTTTGTCATAGCAGTGCAAAGCAGACTAACTCATTTTGTCATTCATGTTGACTTGGTAGATGAGAATCTTCACACAAGGAAAACAAAAGTGTCAATGAAGTATTCAACTGCAAGCAATGTCTCAGTCTTCTGTCTGCAGATTTCTGACCTTCCTGCTTTATCTCACTCCTCCCCTCTCATATTTGTTGCCCAGTTAAGAGAAGAGAAGTTTCTCTCTTTACCCCAGCTCTCAGTCTGTATATGAGACATTTATATTTCCAGAGCTATGGTTTTACTTACTGCTGAGTCTCATTATGACAGGTTACAAAAATTTATTATGCACATAAATGTTATCAGTTATAAAAACTAAAATCTTAATATTTCTTGGTTCAGACTCATTTTTTAAAAATATGTATGGGTGCTTTTGCCTGCATGTAAGTATGTGAACCACATGCATGCTCAGTGACCATGGAGGCCAAAAGAGGCCAAAGGATGCCCCGGAACTGGAGTTAAAGGTAATCGTGAGCTGCCATGTGGGTGCTGGGAATCAAACTCAGAGTGGCAAGTACTTTTAACCACTGATCCATCTCTCCATGCCCTAGTCCTATTTGTAAAGTGCATTATTCTTCCCTGTATCCAGCACTCTGATACATAGGAAATTCTTTGAAAAGCTGTAGTGTTTCCATGTAGATAAGTCATGTAACTAACTGCCCATCTCTCCTATGTAATTCCCCCTGTGGTCTCTTTGGAAATAATGAGGTAAAAGCCTTAAAAACTGTGTTCTACAAATTATCCTTCAAAGCTTAGCAAGTAATGGAAGGTCTAGGTTTAAGTCTTGTTGCATAAGACAGATGTTTACTGATTTTATTTCTTTTAAAGCTGCAGTCAACCAGTTGGGCTGCTAAGGCTTATGGCATTTACATAACACTCATAGGCTCTGGGGTAGGGAGTGAGCAGAGATGCCTGCCATACTTCATTGGGCTTTTTTATCACCATTATCGCCACCAGACTGGAAAGCTAAGCAGCAGCAATCTCTTAGAGATAGGACCAAGGGAATCATCTGTTAGTTGGGGTCAAGAATAGTTCCTTGAATTTTGGAGTCAGGTTTAATTAGCCCATTTACTTCTGATACTTTGAGTTTGCTTGGCTGTTTATGACCATGAAATCATCACTTTGGGAAGGAACTTCATATCCCAAGGTAATTTTTAGTCCAGAATATAAAACAAAGGAGTGGGAGGTAATTCTTATAGAGGTCTCTGTCATCAACACCCCCACCCCATCCCTCAAATAGATTCTCCTCTCAAATGTTTGTTTACTTTCCCTCCCTAAAATAGAACATTCTATTTGCCCCTTGAGTTGTAGAGCTAACTGTAGCTCTGCTGACCTGGCCACTGCCGAAATGCGGAGGCTCCCCCTGACTTGCATTTCAGCACCAGATCCTGGGTCTTGTCAAGTGTTGTATTTATGTAAAAGATGATATATTACGAGGTCAAGTTAGACTCAGCACCAAATATAGGATTTTGTGAAAAAGGAAAATGTGCACAAGGGCAAAGGTTCGCCAAACCCAATATGGAGAGAAATGTTTGTGTAAGGTTTTTAAGAATTAAAACACGAGGGGTCATTTAAACACTGCCCCTGCAGGCCTGTGAACTCAACTGGCCAAAGTGGCTGCATGCATGAGAACCAAGAAGGCAAACATGCCCTGAAACGCAAATGCAGTGCAGGAAGGCAGCCAACGGCATTTGCGCCAAAACTAAATTTAGTTCTGGAAACTATATTTTGAGTGTTAAGTGGAGTGTTTTTTTTTGTTTTTTGTTTTTTTTTTTTTTTTTTTTTACAAAGAGTTTTCCTTTGTTTTAATCCCAGAAATACTCTTTGCTGGAGGATTGGAGAGCTGTGGGTTCAATCAGAATACCTGCTTTCCTAAAGGAAGCAAGTAGCAGTTCATGACCACAAGACAGGTGGCCATTGAAAGCTTCAGCTAGGTCTCCAAAGACAAGGCTGATTTGGCTTTTTGCAGTATAGGGAAGGTAGCCTTTGAGAGAGGTTCAAGGTCAGTAAAGCTTTCACTTTCGTTTTTTTCTTGATGGCTTAGGCTACTTTAGCTAACTTCAACAGGCTTTGAAATCAATGTTGCCCTCTTGGAGTTTTCTGTAGTCAAACCGAGATCAAATAGACAACTGCTATCCCAGAGAGGTCCTTTTCCAGTGCTGTAGCTGCAACAGACAGCCAACCTCTCTTCTTAGTCTCCCCAACATTCATTCACTTAAACTGGTGTACTAACTTGCTTTTGTATTTGGTATGTATCTATTTGCCTTCACTGCTCCTAGAGCTTGCTAAAGGTAACTGTGTCATCTCTGCTTGCCCTTGTATTCCAGGATTTCAGAGACTCTTGATCAAAGTGATTACTTAATACATATATTTCGTGACTGTCTCACCAAAGTCATAAAATCATAATGGCTCTTCTGGGGAATGGGATATTGTGAGAGATGCTTTAACTAGAAATCACAGTCTCGAACCTACCTACTGAAAACTCACATGGATCAGGTTATCCAGAAGACCTGTGCTAAATTTTCGCCTTCTCCTTCAAATGTCCTATGAAATTCAGTATTTCCAAGGCTTTCCATTATTGCTACATAAAGTAGGGAAGCAGGGCACTATGCAATATTTGTATTTTCCTGAAACGGCTAATTAAAAAGTAAACTGATGTCTTTCTTCCAAACACTTAAATCTTTTGACTTGCACTCTCAGACAATAAGAATAAAATGTTCAAGCCAGGCGTGGTGGTGCACGCCTTTAATACCAGCACTTGGGAGGCAGAGGCAGGCGGATCGTTGTGAGTTCAAGGCCAGCCTGGTCTACAAAGTGAGTCAGGGACAGTCAAGGCTACACAGAGAAACCCTGTCTCAAAAAACCATAAAAACAAAACAAAACAAAACAAAAATAAAATGTTCCAGCCTTGCCTTGCTTTAAAAAAAATTGATTTGCATTTGATTAGTAATCTGGGCTCCTGAAATAGAAAACAAAAACAAAGACAAAACAAACAAACAAACGACCCCCTGCAGGAAAATAAAAGAACAAAAGAAAAAACCACTTGAGTGCTGGTAAGATGGGTCAGTGGGGAAAGGATCTGACAAATTGAGTGTACTTTCTGGGATGCTGTGATGTGCACAATATGTTACACACAAATACACACGGACACACACACACATACACATGCACTATAATACAACATTTAAAAAGAAGATAGGTGACTGTGAATTAAATGAAAGAACTGATGCGCATGTGAAGTCAAAAGAGACTTGGCAACTCATACAAGAACTGCATAGCTTCAAGCCAGACAGAGTGCCAGCACTGAGAGGGGGGTAAGTGGATACCAGGTCCACTTAGGTCCATGCCTAACTCAGAAGCTATTTGTAATTGCTAACCCTTGGCAATGGAGTGTCACTGTATATACTAAATATGCTTTAGGGCAGGTCCCAAGCCAGGATTAGTTGGTCAACACAAAAAACAAATTCTATGTTTTGGTATGTGTGTGTGTTGGGTGAGTAGGACTTTGTGTTTTATTTAGATATCTTTTATCTTGTTGGCCTTTTCTTTGTTTTGAGAGAGAAACTGAGATAGATAGATAGAGAGAGAGAGAGAGAGAGAGAGAGAGAGAGAGAGAGAGAGAGAGAGAATATAAAATTAGGGAGGGATGGAAGGAAGTGGCAAGGATCTGGGAGAGGTTGGGGAGGAGAAATGATGATCAATATATAAATTTTTAAAACAAAAAACCCTAGCATTACACGAGGAGGCTAGACCTGAGTATCTGGTGTAACATGTCAGGGAAGGGTGGGAACAGGCACTCACACCTGGCCTTTTCTGATTCTGGGCCTTTTTCCTCTTACTAGAGCTTTATAATGAACTTCCTGGGAGACCTTAGTTTATTCAGTTTATAGGCAGGACAGTTTGGCTAACTCTGTCTCGGCAGTGTGCTTACGTATTACACATGAGTCTGCAACCAACATTTCAAATAAACGCATATAAAGGATTAAACAAAAATTTCTAATTTGTGAAAAAAATCTTTTCAAATGAAAGCATAGAGCACTCAAATAGCCTTTGGGGCTCTAGTGTGTCTAGGGCTGCAGAAGAGCCTTGAGGTCACCATTATCAATTACTCCATCCCTCCAGGGTTTGTTGGAGTTATGTTTTATCTGGCCCTCTCATTCCCAATGTTTTTAATTTGCCTCTTAAAACAACAGCAAATGTCAAACCAGGACACTGAAGCAATCTGTGAAAACAACTGTTTTATCTTGTTGGGAATCGGTAATAATAAATCCATCTGGCTTCTCCTTAGAAGCCTGCATCTGGTCAGTCATCTCAGCATCCCGTGACTCTCTTCTGGAAGCCTTTCTTTAGAGCAAGATGCTGACTCAAAAAGTGGCGAGCTTGCCATGATGAGTTTTAGCCAATATATATTTCGGGAAAAATCCTCAGTCATCAGTTCATGGTGTCAAGTGATGCATCAAACAAATAAATCAAGAGGTGTATCCTCAAATTTGTTTGAGCTGTGCACATTTACCTAGTCTCATAACACATCCATAAGCAAGCTGTTGTATAACCTAGCACCATGTAACTGCATCAAGTGAAAAGTCAACTGAGCTGGGAACAGGGTGATTACAGATTTTAATAAAGATGTTCAAAACAACAAATGAAGTTTCGAGAGTTGTCACACATACAATTCAGAGTAATATGGTGGACACTGTGTCAGGTGATTATAATTCTTGTTCCAGAAAATTGGTCTGTAATATTATTCTGAATTGTATCCATGATGTTAACTCATTTAGCTCCTTCTATCATTTTCTCACTTTTTCTATGCCATAGCATTCAGCATCTCTTAAGCAAACAGACCAATCATTAAGTTTATATTTGACCTACATGTCTGAGCTTAATTGTGTGGAGGTGCCAGCAATGAAGTCAGAGAGACATAGGTTCCAGAACATACTGAATGCACAGAAGCTTGCCGTGTCAATTGCTGAGATGAAAGTACTTACTGTCAACAAAGGATCTTATTTTCCACTTGAATTTTGGACTTGTGAATAAAAAGTTTATAGAAACAAAAGATTTACGTAGCAAGCGGTGGTGGTGCTCACCTTTAATCTCAGCAATCAAGAGGCAGAGGGAGGTGGATACCTGAATTCTAGGCAAGCCTGGTCTATGAATCAAGTTCAGGGGCAGCCAGGGCTACACAGAGAAACTCCATCTCTGGGGTGCCAGGGATTTATGGAATCAAATCAAGTTGCTTAGGTATTTCCTAAATTCAGGCTAACAAGTAGTTTAAACATCTTTTTATAATCTTAATAATCACAATTATGTCATATGCTTGGGCCAAACACATCCTTGTTGACTCTCACTGCTTTATCTTGCCAATCTGTTTGGAGACACCATTTGCTCCAGCAGGCAATTTGGAAGGCCTTTGGTTCCAGGTGTCATCTGACACAAGTGCACTGCCTGTCCATTGACTGCAGTTCATTTGGGCAAAGTGAACTGTTGTCAACAATAAAAGGGACTGTAGGAACAGCAACTTCTCATGACCTTGGAGTCTGGTCTGTTAGTGTTGGCCTCTCTTCTATTTATAGATAAGAGTTTGATGTACACACAACTCTCTGGATGTAAGAGCTCTGAATCAGTAGACTTGGCAACTGCAGATTGAGAATCTTTGCTTTTATGCTGAACTAGTGCAGAATTTGTTCCTGTTATTGCTTTATGAAGAGTACAACTATTTACATAATATTTACATTGCAATAGGTATTATAAATCATCTAGAGAGGATTTGGCAGGGCAGGTGTGTGTGGTGGTGCACACCTTTAATCTCAGCACTCGGGAGGCAGAGGCAGGCAGATTGTTGTGAGTTCGAGACTGCCCTGGTCTACAAAGTGAGTCTAGGACAGCCAAGGCTACACAGAGAAACCCTGTCTTGTAAAAAAAAAAAAAAAAGAGGATTTGAAGTGTGCAACAGGATGTAAATACTATGGTAGCTTATGTAAGGAATGTGGAGATCAATGAATGGGTTTTGATATCCTTGGAGATTGTTGAAGTCATTCCCCATGGACACCAAGAGACAGCTGTAGGAGAATTACTGACCATCACCCTAACTAAGGATATAAATTTATAAAGTGTGAATAAAAGCACCTTACACAATGTCTTACCTGATGCTCACAAACAAAATAGACTCTGAATACCTCACATTTAAGAGCATTGTGTCTTTGCAATGAATAATGAATACACAGTGCTAGAAAGTACTCACAAAGAATATCTTCAAATCACTAGGCAGAGATGCTGGGGGTAAAAATGAGATTTGAATTCTTTTAAGAATTGAGAATATGCTCAAGAGACAAAACTGCGTCTGAGTCCCACTTTCAATAAAAATGTCTATTGGGCAAGTTAGGGGTACAGTTTATGATGACCTTGATATTGGACACTCAAGGAGTGTAATTGGTAGCAGATGGGGTTTTAATATTCAATGGATACTAACTTATGAAACTGGAATATAGATATTTACCTCATAGTGATGCTATGTAGAAAAAAATGCGTGGAAAGTTCCTAGTGCAGAATAAGTAATAACATTTTCTTCCTCTCTCTATCCATTCCCAGTCCTCCACTTTACACTCTCAATCCTCAATGTGGTGTAGATCATGTACTTTGGGAAGATTAGTATGGACTATTCTATTTGTCCCATACTTTATATAGAAAACATGTTCTTAAAATCTGATTCTTTCATTGGTTCCATCTTCTCAGCTTAACTGATGCAAATCCCAACTCTACTATATTTTTACTTCGCTTAGGAAAGTTGGCTGACTCAGTTTCCTTCTTTGGACAAAGAAGATAATAAGTACTTCACGGAGTTGTAAGGAGTAAATATTAGAAATCACTTAAAGCATTTAGCATAGGGTCTGATGCATATTAAGGCCTTGTTAACATTTATTATTAGGAATTTAATGTTATGATAGTATGTACACATAGGGAAGTTGAGACAAGCACACGTCTTATCTCTTTAAAACATGCTAACAATTTTTATTTTATACTTACTAGCTGTAGGTATCAAAGGAAGAACTGAACCTCTGGAATGTTAAATAACTTTATCCAAGCTCTGACACTTTCCTTCTTTACCTTTATTTCCCACAGCCCTCCTCCTCATTTAGAACTCAAACTTGGAGAAGTCCAACCAAGTGATAGATATCCTGTGTTTTAGTGAACTACCAACAGTTTAGTAAACAGCTGTCAATACTGTCATTACTCCTTCTGCTCCTGCTCTAACAACGCCCTCTCCATTGACATCTGACGAGAACACCACAGACGGGATCTTGAGACTCAAATTCCAAATGGAGAGACTGGACTGAAGAGTTAATTTGTGCTTATCGATGGAGGCACTGTTTGAACATGACATCACTTTCCTTTTTTTCAAAATAATTTTTTTATTAATTTAATCTTGTTACATCTCAATGGTTATCCCGTCCCTTGTATCCTCCCATTCTTCCCTCCCTCCATTTTCCCCTTATTCCCCTCCCCTATGACTGTGCCTGAGGGGGATTTCCTCCCCCTGTATATGACTTTCACACGTACTCTGGTGCCTCATGTTTGACCATGTCCTCTGGAGGGGGAGACCTGGTGGCACTCAGAGGAAGGATAGCAGGCTACCAAGGATAGCAGGCTTACTTTCTGAAGCCATTTCTATTTTAAAAAGGAGGGTCCTTTTGAATGTGGCTTTGATTCAGACCTTGCAGATTCCAGTCTCAGGAGCACCTTATTTGCATTCTCCTGTCTTTCAAGGAGGTTGAAGTGGGAAGTCATCAGTATGTCTCTAATCGGTGTCACACAACAGAGCAGTGAACTGTGAGAAATACCTGAAGAATTCCACATAAATCATACAGGAGGCAACTGGAAAGTGTGTGACTATGAACTTACACCATTCTGCTGTTTTGACTAACTCCTTGGAAGTTTCTCCTGGGAGGAAGCCTCACATGATTTTAGCATTCCTTACTCACTGAGGAGCTTGCACAGCTCCTAGCTGTCTGCTCAAAGGTCTTTCTGATTCTTTCCCTTGGCCCTTTTAATGTGGAATGTGGAGTAAAAACGATAAAAAGGCAAACTAAAGCATTATCACAGGCCCCTGTATTTAAACTTTTATTAGATATGTGTTCGGGTGTGTGTGTGTGTGTGTGTGTGTGTGTGTGTGTATGTGTGTGTGTGTGTGTGTGCAGGTGCATACGTCTCACAGCATGATTCTGGGAGTCAGGCTACTTTCTAGGCTTAGTACTCGCCTATTTTGGGTGCTGGAGATAGAACTCAGATCACAAGGCCTGCAGGCATGTTTACCTGCTGTGCCATCTTGAGGCTGCTGGATGTGAATGTGTATCTGGCTAGAGCTGGAATATACTTCTGCATAATGCTCATCAATCATAAAAACCAACCCTGTAACATCTTTCTGGAAACAAATGCTTAAGAGGCCAGAAATTCCACCAAAGGAAAAGAGGACTCCACTCTACAGAAAGTAGGGCCGTTAAGGGACCAAATTGCAGCTTAGAAGCATGGCATAATACCATGTTTAGCACTGGGCAGGGTGTTTTCTCTCTTTGAAAATGAAACACCAATGCGCTTTCATTCATTAACAATGCTCCTGCCTAATTGAAAAATTCTTTGGAATTGCCTTTTCGCTCAATGAATGAATTCCTTGGCTCTGGGTTTCATTAAATTGTTCGAAAGAAGGCAACCCAAGCTGCGGTCTGCCGTGCTTTAGAAATGGGTAATTTTCCTAAGGGTTGTCTTAACAAATTACTACAGAGTGGGTGGCTTAAAACAACAGACATTGATTTCACCACAGTTTTCAATGCCAGAAGTCCAAACTCAAGGTGTCATCAGAGTGGATTTCCCCTTAAGGCTCTGAGGGATGATGTGTTTGGATTCTATCTCAGCTTCTGGGGTTGTTGGCAGTCCTTGGTTCTTGGCTGATAGCTGTATCATTCTAATTTCTGCTTCCATCTTCAGACACTACCCATCCCCACCAAGTGTTTGTCTGTGTCCACATTGCCTTCTCTATTCTTTCAAAAAGACATTAATCACTGGATTTAGGGTATATAATAGAACAATTTGTCTCTCCTCTTTTCTCCAATTCTAGGGTTATAGGAACATGCAACTATTCCTGTGTCTTTTTACAATTGATTTTATATTTTAATTATGTGTAATATGTGTATGTTCACATGTGTGTGTGTATGTGTAGGTCCATGCACATGTAAATGAAGGTGCCCTCAGACTCCAGAAGAGTGTATTGGATTCTTTGAGGCTGGAGTTACATGTGGATGTGAGCTGTCTAATGTAGGTGCTGTCAACCAACCTGGGCCCTTTGCAAAAGCAATACATGCTTTTAACAACCCTCGAGCCATCTCTCCAGCTGTGTCTGGCTGGTTATGTGGATGCAGGGGACTCAAAGCCAGGTTCTCATGCTTGGAAAGCACGCACTTTTAAAGAGTGAGCCATCTCTCTAGGTTCCATATTACTTTTAGACACCAAGTTTCATTCTGTAGCCCAAGCCCTGGATGTCACAATTCATGATAATCTTCCTGGCTCAGTTTTCCCAGTGGTGGGATTATAAGTGTGAGACACGATGTCTGGCAACTTGCTCTGTGTTTTCCTTATCTGCCTTTACCTTATCTTCTTCCCTTACCCCTTTCTAAATTGATTAGAATAGCTCAACCAGTAAACAGTAGAAAAAAAATAAGTTGTTAATGTTCATCAAACATTAACAAGAAGAGGAGATGGAGTGTTCTGCATCTTTACTGATTGTGATAGTGGCTTCTCGGATATGGTCAACTGTCAAAATTTATCTATACAGTTTGTTATATACAAACATAAATGTTTTCTCACTTAAGTTGATGAGAATGCACAGACATGTGTACGCAAGCACATATACACATACTCATGAACACAGCACCAGTTATTATCCCGTTTCCATTCAATGTTAGAGATTTGAAAGAAAAAAAATCAGAGGAAAAACCCATTATTTAAGTACTTTTAGAAGTTGTGCATATTAAAATGTGTTATGAACGTTCTAGAATAATTAACAAACTATCACAGTTGTTTACATTGTTACACAATTCTTCTTTCTCAAAACCACTCCTAAAAGGTGATATGTAAAGTTATACTCTAGAATGTTCTTAAAGGTTTAAATTTGCTTTAATCAACATATTTGTACATATTTAGTATTTTAATTATATTCAGTAGTTTTAAAATATTTAAATTTTCCCATACAATATATCCTGATCATGATTTGCCTTTCCGCAACCCCTCCCAGATCCTCCCTACGTCCCCACCCACACAAATCCATGCCTTTTTTCTCTTTCTTTAGAAAACAAACAAAACAAACCGTAATTAAAAACAAAACAGCAAGAAACAACACAACAAAACAAAACCCATAAAAATACAAAATCAGAAAGCAAAGACCACTGAGACCAAAAACAAAAATCCCTCCAAAAATCTATAAAAGTACCATTGAGGTTTTTTGTTTGTTTGTTTGTTTGTTTGTTTTGCCATCTACTGCTAGGAACGAGGCCTACCCTCAAGTCTCATGAATATATCCAGTGAGACTTCATTGGAGAAAACTAATTTTTTTCTTTTCAAGAAGATGTGAATTGCAAATAGCTTCTTGGTTAGGGATGGGAGCCCATGTCCACTTCCTTTCTCAGCACTAGGACCTAGTCTGCCTTCAGTCTCTGTGGGCCGTGTGCATGCTGCAACAGCCTCTTGTCAGTTTATATTTTTGTCATTCCTATTATGTCTAGAAGACATTGTTCCTTGGTGTCATCCATCCCCTTTGGCTCTTACAGTCTTTGCACCTCCTCTTCTCCACAGTTCCCTGAGCACTGAAAGGAGGCATTTGTTAAAGAAAGATATACCATTTAGGGCCAAGTGTTTCAAAGCCTCTTATTCTGTGCACAATGTACATTTTTGTATGTCTTTGTATCAGTTTCCATCTACTGCAAGATGAAGTTCCTCTGATGATGGCTGCCTGCGACAATGATATATGAGTATAGCAGAATGTTGCTAGGAGCCATTTTGTTGCTATGTTGATTTTCCCCTAGGCCCATGGTCTATCTAGTCTCATATTCTTGGCCACCTGAGCAGCATCTGGCATGGATTCTATCTCATATAGTGGACCTTACACCCAATCAGAGTGTGGATGGTTACTTCCACAAAGTTTGTACCACTATCCCACCAGCAATTCATGCAGGCAGATCACTGTTGTAGATCACAAAGTTTGTAGCTAGGTTGGCAGTAAAAAATATTTAATTTCTTATTTATAGGTATGGGCATTTTTTCGTGTGTGTGTGTGTGTGTGTGTGTGTGTGTGTGTGTGTGTGTATCTGCACCACTTGCATTCCTGGTACCCAAGAAGGCCAGAAAAGAGTGCCAGATCTTCTGGAAGTGGAGTTACAGACAGTTGTGAACAGCCGAATGGATGCTGGGAATTGAACCTATGTCCTCTAGAAGAACAGTCAGTGTTCTTAACCACCAAGCTATCTCTACAGACTTTAAGATTTTTTACTTTATTTTCTAAAGTGTGTGTGTGTGTGTGTGTGTGTGTGTGTGTGTGTGTGTGATTCTGTGTGTGTGTTTACAGAGGTGGAGGTAGAGTTGGTTCCCTCCATTTATTATGTAGGTTCTGGAGATCAAACTCAGATCATTAGGCTTTATAGGAAGCAACTTAAGGTATGTTGAACTATGTTGCCAGTCCCAAAATGTTTTAAATATATCTTCATCGACAAAAAGAGAAGAAGAAAGCTAGCAAAGTAAAATGCCCCCTGACAAATAGTCTGTGCTCAAAAATGTTGAAGTTATTTTATAAAACAGTGTTTGTTTCTCTTAGCTTATTTCTTAACCCAACTATCACACAAATAATTGAGACTCTTTCATAATACAAGGCTTCACAACACAATATGAGTAGTTTAAGTCTGTTCTTAACCCTCTATGCTATTTTGTCTTACACCCAGCGAACATCCCAGTGATATACCCACTTTGTAGCTTTCTTAGGCCCCAGCTCCTTCCTCCTGATTTTCCTTGGACCTCTACCCAGGGCTGAATCCCCTACTTCTTTTCCTAACTCCTCCTTCTCTGGCTGGCAGGAAGTCCAGCCATATTCTCTCCCCTGCTCATCAGTTGGCTGTAAACTGATTTATTGGTCTACCAGGGAACAATTGGAGAGGAGTGTTTATACAACATTTAGTCAGGAAATCAGAATTTAAACTACATAATAACCTTATGCCTACACAAAATGTTTCTCAATCAATAATCTCAGGCTTTACAGACACAAATAATAGTCATGATACACTTAGGACTTGGTGTTTGGAGCTCTTTCAAATGGCACAAAAAAGCATAATCGCAGTTTGTTTAATGAGTGATGCTCGGTTTCATCCAAGCCCATCCACATAGTGACTTGATATAAGTCACACAAACAAACTTATATGCTACCTTCCCTGCTAGCTAAGATACCATGAAATTGGAATGGTTGACGTTCAGAAATATTGTGCTTGTGAGTGCAGGTGCACATTCATGCACATGCCACCGATGGAGGAATATGGTCATCAACTTTATTTGAGAATCTCTTGCTTGTTTTCTCCTCCTCTCTGGTCCAGGTGTCCTTTGTGTGAGGCAGGGAAAGAAATGGGCTTACAGGAGAGTTGTTCTTGCAATTATGATCATGTGCTCTGACGCTTCTGCAGCTAGGGAAGCTTCTCAAAGGTGAGCTGTGCTGGAGATCAGCAGGATCCAGGTGGGAAGGTGATGCCTACGATTTAAGTTCAAAGATAGGCGCCGCTTAGTGATGGAGATTTTATTGATTTTGTACTTGACACCTAAAATTTTCAATAAAAACAAATAAGTATGTGTTTCAATACAATATATGTATATATATAAATATTGTGCTCATATCATCTCAACAATCATATGAATAAAAGTGTGCTTATTGCAAACTTCTGCTTTCTAATTTCTAAAAGAAAATGAACACTAACAAACATAAGACAGGTTGTTAGTTCGCACAAAAAATGGGAGAACGATGTTGCAACAACATGGCTTTCTGTTTTGTATGCAATACAAATGCTGATAATGACAGGGATTGACTTTCTCTTTCTTGAAATTAAAAGAAAAATTAATTTTATGTGTGTATGTGATTTGACTGCATGTATGTCTGTGTACTTCTGGCTGCTTGGTGTCCCTGTATGCCAAAATAGGGTGTCAAGTCCCATGGGACTAGAGTTACAGATGGCTATGAGCCATCATATGGATATTGGGAATCAAACTCAGGTCTTCTGGGAGAGAAGCCAGTACTTTTAACTGAGAAGCCATCTCTCTAGGCTCTTAGTTGAAAATTTTAATGTCACAGTTGGGAAAAGGGGGAGACAAAGAAGGTGAAAGTAGGTATACAGAATGTGTGTGTGTGTGTGTGTGTGTGTGTGTGTGTGTGTGTGTGTGTGTGTGTGTGTGTGTGTGTTTAGGGGTGAAATTTAGTGAGATGAGTTAAAATAGTCATTTGTGTTTTTAAAATGTACTTTCAGAAAAAAATTAGTAGGTTGCAATCCGACTCTGTATCTGGTCAATCTTAGAAGCTAGATGGGCCTCTACCTGATTCAAACTTGCATTGTCACAGCTAGGTCTTTTCTTCTTTGTTTTTTCTTCTTTCCCTTCTTCCTCTTCCTTTCTCTTTTCCTCTTTCCATCTCCCTCTTTTGTTCCCTCCCCTCTCTTAGAGCATTGTACAGGCTAATCGCATACTTCACCTATGAGCTATATACATAAGCCTTCCCTTTTGTATGTTTCTTTATTGTCTCAGAGCTTAATGTCAACCATGAGAATCTCAACTGAGTGCCTGGAGAGTTTATTACTCTAACTTTGGGGCAATATGAAATTGTTCCAAAATACAGAGGCCAAATGCTTTTGTGTTGGTATATAAATGTAACACATGACAAAAATCTCTTCTCTATTAAAAGACTATAGAATTATTCTCAAAAACATACATCATTTATAATTTCAATTCCTTAATAGTTATATTCATTCAAAGAGATTCTTCAATAAGAGGTAGTTTGGTAGGTAAAGTGCTCCACAAGCGTAATAGCCTCAGTTTGGATGCCTAGTTCCAATGAAGAAAAAATATGCATGGTGGTGTACATCTGAAACCTCAACACTGAAGAAGCACAGCCAGCTGGATCTTGGGGTTTGCTGAGTAGACAACCTAGTCACCTGTGGGCATCAAGTTCAATGGGAGGTCCTATCTTGTGCAATAAGTTAGAGACATTGACCTCTTCCCTTCATGTATACCTGCACACATACACACAAACAGGTATATGCCCACATAGCTCATACACACTCATAAACATATTAATCTAAATAAATATTCTTAGTTTTAGCACAAATATTCCTAGCTTCCAATCCAGAAGTAGGTTAGGCATAGAGAAGTCTAGCTACTGAATACAATTGTCATTCTCACATTCTGTCAAAGTTATCCACTCATTTCTTATATATTTCACATCACACAGATGAAAATCAAGCAGAACCCTTGACTTCTAGGGATGAACAAGATACTGTGAACTGTTTACTCACTAAGAACATGGAAATGATATCAGAGGGATCATAATCAGTTTTGGAGACATGGGCAAGATGAAACAAAAATCAGCAATGCTGACTAAGAGTTGGAAGCCAATCAGATACAAGTCTGAAATATTATATGATGCTCAATCTGAAAGTTCAGTGTGATTTGAGACTATTTAAGAAATGAGATTATATAACAAACAAAGGCAAAAATAGGATGCTCTAACCTGGAATATTGGACCCGGGGACTGAAAAGAAATAAGTGATTGGAAGGAACCCAAAGAAGATCATCAACAGTGATGGTTTTCAAGTAAAATATTAACTTTTTAGTGTAGCCAAACCACAGAGTCAGACCCAAGGGGCCTGATACAAATCTACAAATAGCTCAAGGGGCTAAACACCAGGGGTAAAGAAGAATTCTGGCTGGAGAAATGAAAAGTTTCAGGGGATAAACTTAGGCTAAAGAAGAGGAAATGTAGGTTAAGCTTCAGAAGATGTGTTTTGATAGTAGGTAAGATGTGTTTGTAAAACAATTTCTTAAGGGAACAGAAAAAACTGATATTTTTTCTGAGATCCTTGATAAAAAGATACCTTGATGTCAGACCAAGGATTCTAGAATTTTCACTACAATAGTCTTGTGCCATGAGCAGATCAAATAGATAGCATCAATTTTTTAAACCCCAAATTTCTGTGATAATTGCAATGGGAATGAATAGTGAACAGACTGTTCTTCTCTTTAACAAAATGTATCTTAAGGCTTTAATTAAGGCTATGAGAAAAAACAAATACAAACAAACATGATGCCATTTTCGTTTTTTGAAAAATTTTTCTGTTAATTTATTTTTTTTAATTTTATTTAGTTTACATCCTGATTGTAGCCTCTTTTCTTGTCTCCCCCAAGTCCTAGCCTCCCTCTTTCTTCCCCCTTCCCTTAGCCCTCAAAAAGCAGGAGCCCTCCTCCCCTATCCTCTTTCCCCAGCCTATCAAGTCACACCAGGACTGCTTGGCCTCTGTGGCTGGGTAAGGCACTTCCACCAAGGGGAAATGATCAACAGAGTCCATGTCAAAGAAAGCTCCTCCTCCCCATATTAGGGGACCCATATGGAGACTGAGTGACTTATTGACTACATCTGAGCAGGTGTTCTAGGTCCTCTCCATGCATGTTTCTTGGTTGGTGCATCAGTCTTAGAAGGACTCTCTGGGCCCAGATTTGTTGGCTCTATAAGTCTCCTTGTGAAGCTCCTGTCACCCAACTCTTCCATAAGATTCCCTGCATTGTGCTCAATGTTTGGCTGTGAGTCTCATCATCTGCATCTATCCTCTACTGGGGGGAGTCTTTCAGAGGGCATTTATGGTAGGCTTCCATCCTATTCCCACTCTTCAACTGCTTCATGCAAATCAAAACAATGCTGAGATTCCATCTTATACCCATTAGAATGGCTAAGATAAAAAATGACTCAAGTATCAGCACATGCTGGTGAGGATATGGAGAAAGGAGAACACTCCTTTATTGCTGGTGGGAGTGCAAACTTGTACAACCACTTTGGAAATCAACCTGGTGCTTTCTCAGAAAACTGGGAATAGGGCTACCTCAAGACCCAGCTATTCTACTCCTTGGAATATACCCAGAAGATGCTTCACCATACAACAAGGAAATATGCTCAACCATGTTCATAGTGGCCTTATTTATAATAGCCAAAACCTGGAAACAGCCTAAGTGTCCCTCAGTAGAAGAATGGATAAAGAAACTGTGGTACATATACACTATGAAATACTACTCAGCTATCATGAAATTTGCAGGCAAATGGATGGAACTAGAAATGATCATCTCGAGTGAGGTAAACCAGACCCAGAAAGACATGCATGGTATGTACTCACTTATAAGAAGATATTAGCCATATAATACAGGAAAACCATAAAACATTCCATAGACCTAAAGAAGCTAAATAACAAAAAAGACCCTAGGGAGGATGCTTAATTTTCATTTAGAAGGGCAAATAGCATGATGCCACTTTCAATAACAATTGTAGGTATGGAGAAAAGTCTTGGATCTGCTTTTGAAAGTATATATATACAGTGAAAACCACTTTTCTCAGTATTGTCTTTTTTCTTGAAAGTTAGCTGAGCAACGTTAAGATAGATTCTGGTGGTTGGAAAGATGGTTTAATGGTTAAGAAACAGGGGCAAGCTGGAGAGATGGCTTAGTGGTTAAGAGCACTGACTGCTCTTCCAGAGGATCTGGGTTCAATTCCAAGCACCCACATGGCAGCTCATAACCGTCCAAGACCTGATACCTTCACACAGACATACAGGCAGACAGAACACCAAGGCAGATAAAATAAAAATAAATTATTAAAAAAAGAAGCTGATCTTCTATAGGACCAGGATTTAGTTCCTAGTACCCACAGGGTAGCTTGCAACTGTAACTCCAGTTCTAGGGCATCTGTCACCCTCTTCTGTCCTCCTCAGGCACTGCTTACATGAGGTGTACAGACATAGATGCATTTAAAACATTCACCTCACCCAGAAAATCAAAATGAAGGAAAAAATTTTTAAAAGATTCTGAAGATTAACATAACACAATCGCCTGTTTATGAAATTGGTAAGTGGACCAGCATCTCTTCCATCATCAAATGTGGCATAACCTGGCAGTCAACCAGAGTGGGCAATAGAAGTTGAGTCTGTATGAGCAAAATCAGTAAGTGAGAAGAGTAAATAGGATACTTTGAGTAAGAATGAGTAATGGTACCATAAGTTATGAGGACTGCAACATAAACTTACTACTCAGGTGGAAAAGAACATGTTTTAAAATATCATTTTAATAAGTTTACTATTCTTATTTATTATTGTTGTTGTTGAAATGGGGGTCTCACTGTGTATCCCTGCAGGCCTGTAATCCAAAGAGATCCACCTGCCTCCGCCTCTTCCTCCTGAGTGCTGGGAGTGCTGGAATAACATGGCCAAGTTATTTTTAAATCACTTTATTCTACTGAACTGACAAATAAAAACATCACACAACTAGATAAAGCTTGCCATGTAAACCAACACTTGCCCAGTCCCAAATTCTGCCTTTCACTGAACTTCTATACAGTGAGAATTACCATTCTTAAGCCAGGGAGCTTTGTTTAGGGTTTTCTACTTTTATTAATTATAGTTTTACTGATTTATAATGTGGCAGTGAAAATGTGAGAAACATACAAAATGGAATATTATGCTGTTAAGTAAAATGAAATAATTATTTTTATAAGAAAATGAATGGACTTAGAATGTATAATATTAATTGAAGTGACCTAAACTCAGAAGAAAAAAATGTATATCGTCCCTCATAGCAGATCCTAGCCTAGAGAGTATACATGTCTACATGTAATCAACTGAGTCCATATAGTAATAATATTTACGAAGGAGACCAAGAAAGGGTAATATTAGATGATGGGGATGGGATACAAGCAAACAGACACATGAGTCATGGAAGAAAGGTATAAAGCTAATTATCTTTCTAATTTCAACTCTGTCATAGTTCTTCTTCTTCTTCTTTTTGTGGTAAGTACCATCACAAAATAGTTTCTTAATATTAAAAATCTTACAAAAAGCTTTCCTTATAGAAAAACTATTTTCCTTATAGAAGAACTATTACATTTGTTCCCATGTTTTAAAAATACAAATAAATATACTAGGTAACTTTCTCCAAGGAGCTCCCGGTTAACGAATATATCTATTCACCAGACAAGAATGTTTTCCCAAAGATAGACCCTATCTATGATATTCTACAAAACATTAATGGATCTAAAATTGTTGCTTGCTATGGTGATGCTACTGTACAATTTATCACTTCATTGTGTGTAGTTATGTGCACCAGTATATCTTAGCACTTGGAGGGGCAGAGAGCCAAGGTCTGAAGATTGGAGACTAGTCTGGACTACAGAGCAAGGCCGTGCCTCCAATAAAAACAAACCCCCAAGCCCCAGTCAAGCATACAAAACTATGTTCAGTACATTAGTATACCATTTTTGCTAATTATAAGGGGTTATGCATTTATTACACTATTCTTTTATTGTTACTTCACAGTAAAATGTTTACTATAAGTCAGCATATCATGTTATACTGACAGCAGTCTCTGGCGTTACAAATTTGTCACATTTCTTGCTTGCCTCAAGATGTCACTTCAAGTGATAGATCTATGTTTGTACATACTCTATAATGTCCATACAATGACAAATCACTAACAATACACTTCTTAAACCATGTTATCCACTGGTAAGCCACACGTGAATATATTTAAAAGAACTTACTCATTGTTCCGAAGTGTGAAGCAACTTTCAGGTTAATGGTGGGTCAGGACCTGTTAGAAGCAAGGTGATGAATTAACTGACATGTGTGTGCTCTAAGCCCTAGGAGTGCTGATAGAAGAGTCGTTCTGCTTATTGGCCCTCCATCCACGATCAGAAAATGCCATTGTACCTGTGTGACATTCCTATTCAACTAGCACAATCCCAGCAGGGGTGGATTTTCAACCTCACAGTCATCACAGGAGCTTAGACAAATAGAACATATATACGAATTAGAAATTACATTGGCTCAGCCACCTTGAGTCACAAGTGGTCTCATAAAGTGTGACTCTGTTAACCATCTACTCCAAATGCCAAGACTCAATGAGGCATAACCACGCAACGAGGCATAACTGTGCAGTGGTATCCTAACACCGGAGACTATTTCAAGTAGGTGTTTTCAGCTTGAGTGAAAAGTTATCAGATGTTGTTAGCAATGAAAGGGCAGGCAAGACCCACCCACATTTACTTCTACTGCAAAATCTTTGAGGAGGCTGAAGATAACTACCCTTACCAACTCCCAAAGATGAGTCAGGTATACTACTGAATATGCCATCAAGTGATTTTAAGTGTTCTCTCAGAGCAGCTCACTGAAGATCACAGAAAATGCTTGAGATGTGCCAAGTAACCAGAAAGAGACAGTAGCACAGAGATGGGAACTTAGAATCTCCTGGTTCAGGCAGCAGAGCGAGTCATGGTGATGCATACCTTAAAGTCCAAGATGAGGGAGAAAGAGGCAGGAGGATCTCTAAGCCTGCTTTCTTATAGAACTCAGGACCACCAGCCCTGGGATGGACCTGTCCACAATCAGCTGGGCCATCTCCTATCAATCACTAAATGAGAAAATGCCTACCTCCCAATTGAGGCTCTCTCCTCTCTGAAGACTCCAGCTTGTGTCAAGTTGACACAGAACTAGCCAGGACAAAGCCCCTGCCACCTCCCACCACAAAAACACCCAACAAAAGAAAGCAAACAAAAACAATAAAAACTAAAACAAAACTATCTTCACTCAGCAGCTCATTCCCATTCAAGCTTTCCCAGGGCATTTACAAAGAGAAGCAGGTTACAGGAGAGACCTGAATAGGATGCCCGTGTGCTCTGTGTAGGAGATGAATTTTCCTGCTAATTAGATTTCACACCCTGCCTCCTGATAATTGGTGAACACTAAATATCTAACAGTAACTAGTAAAACACCTAGGAACTTCCAGGAGGCATTGTACAAAGCTACAGTGAAGCAATCCACCTCTGCAAACAGTGTCACAGGAAGCAGGTTTTCTAAAACTCAAACTTGAATAGTTGCTGGTGTTTCACAAGGCAAATGCTGTGGCAAACGCCAGTATTAATAACCTCAGTATACATTTTTAAAAGAGACTGTAAAGTCTCATTGTTATTTGTAGTAATTTCTCTTCGCCCCCCCCCTTTTTTTTTGTTGTTGTTTGTTTTGCTTTTTGTTTTGTAACACACAGAAACACAAAAAGTAGCTGTCACCTACTTCTAACATTCGGACCCATCCCTGCAGTCCCTGCAGAGATGATTGTAAGATGCCTAGCAAAATTTAAGTGTGACATCAGAAAGCCCCACAAGAGGCAAGGCTTGGCGTTTTACAGATTCCATGAGTGGGAAAGTGGAAGAAGCTGCTCTGGGTTCATTTCCAAGCCCAGATTACTGACCAAGACTTCTGTGTTTTTCAGTTACCCAAGACCTGGCAGCTGAGCCCTGTGCTAGGCACCATTCTGGGGCAGACCCCTGAAGCCAATTCATTTTATTTAGCATGGATCTCCACCCAGATCAAGCTCTGTTCATCTTTCCTAATAGAACAACACATCTACACACACGTGCTCGGGTCTCTGACTCTCGTGAGGGCTCTCCACCCACTTCCACTTTTCTCAGTGGGTCCCTGTTGGCAGCCTCAAGCATTTGAAGCGCATCTTCAGCTTTCCTTTAAAATAGAAAAAGAAAGGAAAAAAAAAGGGTGGTGGATTGTAGGTAGGAGAAGAGAAGGCAGGGGATTTAACTCTAAGTTCAAAAGACTGCCTGGGGTTGCGGGTCTGACACCAGTGGGTGGGGTGCAATCTGACACTCCCCTTCCTTTACAGAACCCTGTGTGGAGAAGGCGCCCCCTGGGTTTGGGGGAGGGGAGCTGGGGGAGAAGGTCTGCACTTCCGTCCTCGCGACTTTCTCCCTAGTGGCTGGGTATCAGAGACCAGCTGCTGGCTCACTGAGCTACTTCCCAGGTTTGGCGCCTGGAAAACTTCACGTTCTGCTTTTTCCTGCTCCTGGCTCCGCCCAGGCTCCAGACCCTGCGTTCCTCTGGCCCTACCCCGGACAGGCCACCCCTTTCCCTGCTGCCTCTGGCGCAAGGGTGCTGGGACATCTCTGTGCCAGCTCTGGGCCCAACCAAGGCTGGCAGCGAATATCAAGTGTCGCTCTACAGAGGAACTCGAATACCCGCTTCAGAGGCTGTCTTCTGAGCTCAGTCCTTTGAGAGTAGCGCTGAGTACAAGCAGCGAGTTCTTTGCTACCATTGTCACTCCACTCCTGGAAGGCCCAGGAAGCAGCACACTCCGTGTCCCACTGAGTCAACACAGGGACCGGGCAGGAAGGTGAACTTGGAAACACCTTTGAGCCTAACCAGTCGAAAAGTAGGACGCTACAGCACAGCTGATCCCCAAAACACAGGGGCAGTCCCCAAATCACCAAGAAGGTGCATCGGGGGGCGCAGCCGAGCAACTGAGCTTGGAGCTCTGGAGGAGTTCTCACCGCGCCAGGAGCATCAGGGACGCACTCTGGGCGGACTCTCAGGCAGCCTCCTCTGGAGCCCTCGGGACTGTCCTTAGGCCACGAGGAGGAGCTTGCTGGAGACTTCGAGGCTGTCCAGAGCCAGGGAGCAGAGCTGGAGGCTCAGCGTCTCCCGCCTTCAGCTGGGAAGGGGGAGTGGCGCAGGCGGGCTGAAGCTGAGATCCCAGCAAGTCAGTGACCGTCTTCCTCCTCTTCCTTAGCCTCTTAGAGACTTAGGCTCCCTGGGGAAGGTTCTTAAGGCGGCAAAGGGACCCGGACTTCTTTTTTCCTAGAAGGTTGGGGATGGAGCTCCTGTTTCTGTCTCCGCAGGGACATTTAGAGCGCTCTGGTGGCGCGTGAACAGGGCACACAGCTTTCCACAGTCCTCTGCGAGACCCGCTTGGCAGCTTTCTCCGAGCCTACTCAGGCCACTTGTTTTCTCAGGGCAGAGCCTCCAGCGATCTAGGAGGGAAAAGAGAAGAAAGTGGCCCTCGGACCCAGCCCCTGCCGAGATGTCGGCACAGAGCCTGCTGCACAGTGTCTTCTCCTGCTCTTCGTCCGCGTCGGGCGGTACGGCCTCAGCCAAGGGATTCTCCAAAAGGAAGCTGCGCCAGACGCGCAGCCTGGACCCAGCCCTGATCGGTGGCTGCGGGAGCGAAATGGGCACAGAAGGCGGCTTGCGGGGCTCCACAGTAAGCCGCCTTCACTCTCCGCAGCACCTAGCTGAGGGTCTTGGTTCTCGTTCGGCATCTTCTCCCCGGAGTCAGCACCCTCGGGCTACCCGGTTCCCGACACCCAGACCTCTGTGCTCCTCTTTCTCCACGCCCAGTACCCCTCAAGAAAAGTCGCCTTCTGGCAGCTTCCACTTTGACTATGATGTCCCGCTGAGTCGCAGTCTCAAGAAAAGCATGGTCTGGGACCTGCCTTCCGTCCTGGCTGGGTCGTCGAGTAGCCGCAGTCCAGCAAGCATCCTCTGTTCCTCCGGGGGAGGCCCCAATGGCATCTTTGCTTCTCCTAGGAGATGGCTCCAGCAGAAGAAGTTCCAGCCCCCACCGAACAGTCGCAGCCACCCTTACATCGTGTGGAGGTCTGAGGTAGGGACCAGCGCCATGCGTCTCACAGCCCAAAGCTGGATGCCACAGGCAGTTCCAGGTGGCTGTTTTTAAGTCCCTCTGGTGTACAGAGTGAGGCCTTAGCCTTAGCGGCTTCACTCTAGCGGGCTAGTGCCAGAATGGGACCACCCTAGGTGCTATGAATATTTCTGGAGGAGTACCAGGGTTCACTTTAGAGTGGTCCCAAGATTTGGAGGAAGAGATGGTGTTTTGATTTCTTTCTGATGCTGCAGGCAATCAAAGGGCCATCTGATCTCTTCACCAAACCTGGATAATTTTAGGAACTCAAAGAGTTTATTGCTGAGTTCTTTACGATTTTCTGATGAAATGCTATACATCTACCACTAGAGTTCAGAAACTATTTTGTAGGATGGTGTGTGTGTGTGTGTGTGTGTGTGTGTGTGTGTGTGTGTGTGTGTGTGTTTGGGTGGCATGGTAGAATAACTATTATAATTCTCTAGTTTTGATTTCTTTTTCCTAAAGGTGTAATTTCAGAAATCTATGGTACCGAATACTTTCTGTGCTTAAGGGTCTGAAATGTCATGGAAATCCGCCTAAATTCCACTAAGGACAATTAGTAGTTACTGGAATAGACATGAATCAGGAATCAATAATAAATAGGAAACTTGGAGGAAGCTATCTGATTTCTTTCAAATGTTTGCTCTCTTGTTCTGAATGGAGAATAGAGCCATTGGGAAACTGTGGTTGATGGAGACTTGGAGAGCAACATACTTTTAGAGAATAAATAGTAGTTGGTTAAAAAATGACCAACTCCTTCCCAGTTTAGTCCACAAGCTCTATAGGTTTGCCTGGGATCTGTTTCCATAAAAGAAGGGAGACCTCATCAATTGTAATTAAATACCTTAAAGCACAGTTAGCATTACAGAAATGAAATGAAATACTATGTAATTGCTGGAGATTTAGGCTAAATAAAGGAAATACAACCAAGCTGAACAGTTTGAAAATAGCCTTTCAGTTCTGTTAGCATGAGATAACTTTTAGAGTTCAGCTTTAGTAGACCACCCTGCGTGGGGGTGGGGGCCAGCATTATTGATCATAAATAACAGAATCAGGTGTTGTTAATGTTAGTGACTAAGTTAAAGTAACTACTGGTGGTGGTGCATGACATGTGGATTATGAAAAAAATGAACAAAAACATTGCTGACTGGATCAGGGAGATAGTGGGAAGAAAAGTTGAGGCAAAGATACCACATTATATCCAAAACAATAGGCTTGGTATTGGGAAAAAGAAAAGCTAAGTTCCCGCTCAGTTTCAGAGGCACACTTTAGTAGATTAATCTATAGGAGGGAGGGGAAGGAGGAGAAAGAATGGAGGGAGGACAAGAGATAAGGGGAGAGGAGAGATATCAGAAGCTAGCCAAAGCTTCAGATTTGATTGTTGCTGGCATTCTTATCCATTAACATCTCATAATCAACGAACAAGAATTTGAGTTTCAGCAATACTGGATGGCTTTTGTCCATTTCAGAGTGTGTAGGCAGTCTGCACAGATCTCATCCACCATGACTTTTACCCGTTTGTAGTGGATAAAACTGAGTGCTTTGCCATATAGCAAAAGAACACAACTTTCCCATAAAAGGTTTATGTGCGTAAGTGGGTAGGGGTGGGCATCCCTTTATGCTTGAGGCACATAGGAGGTGATTGGGTGGAATACTGGCACGTTAAGTCCAATGCTGGTTTTACTTAGTAGAGGCGAAGCTATGCTAACATAACTCCTAGGTCTGGAATTTAATGGTCTGGGTTACCTTTCAAAGATTGAATATTCTGGAAACCTTTCAAACTCCAAGAAAAATTCATCCCATTGGGCACTGCCTGTCATTCATGCTTGCAAGCAAGCTATATCCTTTGTCTTAAGAGAGAAATGTTACTAATAATGGCAAAAACCCAGAAAATGAGAACCCTATGCGGCTACTCAGAGGTCTCAGAAGTGAACTTTGGTTCACACAGACTTGTTTCTTGCACTTTTCTTGGTTGTTCTGTCTCAGGGTTTCTCAATCTTAGCACTATTGCTGTCCAAGACCCAGTGGTTTTTTGCTATGGATGTTGCAGTGTTCAGTAGCATCCCTGTCCTCTGCCCCCTACGTTCCTTGGAGCAACTGTCTTAGCTTGGAGACCTACTGCTGTGATGAAACACCATGACCCAAAAGGAAGTTGAAGAGGAGAGGGTTTATTTCAGCATATGTTTTTGCATTGTAGTCCATCACTGAGAAGTCAGGACAAGAACTCAAACAAGGCAGGAACCTGGAGACAGAAGCTAATGCAGAGGCTATAAAAGGGTGCTGCTTATTTGCTTCTTCCCCATAGCTTGCTCAGCCTGATTTAAAAAAAAAAAAAAACCTGGGACCACTAGCCCAAGGATAGCACTACTCACAAAGGGCTGGTTTATCTCCCATCAACTACTGATTAAGAAGATGCTCCCCTATAGCTGGATCTTATGGAACATTCCTTCAACTAAGGTTCTTTCCTTTCAGACAACTCTAGCTTATATTAAGTTGACATCGACTAGCCATCACAGTACCTCTTTTTTTCCAGTATGACAAGAAAACCTGTTGATGTTGCCAAATACTTTCTAGGGGAAGACCTACCTAAACTAAGAACCATTGCATTTTTGATGGTGAATGTAGCACCTCAAGCTGGGCCTACAGAAGGACTGCAAACTAGCCTAAATCCACAAAGATCCCCTAGAGGTATGTTTGCAGATTCCACATACTTAAGGTTTCCTCTCTCTCTCTCTCTCTCTCTCTCTCACACACACACACACACACACACACACATACACACACATACACACACTCACACACACACACACACTCACACACACAAACACTCCTCTAAATTCACATGAATATATCTGATAATTTATTGATTTATTTCAGGTTTACTCAGTGATAGACCACATCCATTCACATTTAGTACTTTGACCAGACTCTGATTTTAAACAAAATTAGGTCACACAGAAGTTTCCACTCTGAAGAGTCTCATAAATGCCCACCATTCTATTATTTGTGCTCACTCAATGCTCAGAAATGACACACAATATGAATGATGCAATCAGTACATGTTTACCAACTTGTGTTCTTTAGCAGCCAAGCTCTTCCTCTGCCTCTGATAAAGGAATACCACCTGTTCTTTCAAACCTGGAATCCTCTTGACTCTTGAGAACCAGACCAGAAATTGTGCCCATATGCTCCTGGGCATTTTCCATCTTGGATAACTCACAGTCATGATAATTTCTGTAGCAGTGGCTTCTATTCTTTTCTTCATTCCTGTTAAAGACATTTATTTCTCTACATACCATGAGTGCAGAGAACTCCAAGTATGGGGTTAGTTCTTAATGAGGGTATGGTGTAAAAAGATTAACATTATGAGAGACCAGAGTTGAGCAAGGGATGATTCACTGTTTTGGGGGCAGGGTCTTGGAGGTTTTCACTCTTGAGAACAGTTGAATTTGATCTTTAAGTCAGTGTGACTTAAAGGGGATGAAAAGTCACTTCTTGTGTGTATTTGTGTGTCTATATAAGGGGTATGTGTATGGACATCAGATGACAACCTCAGAAGTTGGTTTTTTACCTTCCACCTTCTTAGAAACAGGGTCTCTTTGTTGTTTGAAGTGCATAAATCTGACTGGCTGGCCTGAGAGCCTTGAATTCTTTCCTCTCTACCTCTTGACCTGAAGCATGAGGTTATAGATGCATGCTACTGTGGGGAGGCTTATGTGGGTTCTGAGGATTCAAACGCAGGTTCTCACACTTGTGGGGTAAGCCATCTTCTCAGCCCCAGGGGGCTTATTTCTTGCCGAGAAAGAAAAAGTGGGAGTGCATTGGCATAGAGGCATTGGTTATGCCTGAGCTTCAACAAAGACGAATGACAAGGAGTTAAATGCAGTATGTTTGAGTTGGGATGGTTAAGATACCTGCAACCTAATATACGTAGCAACTAGAGGGCTTTTGATATAGTAATGTGTTGAAAACAGAACTCGGGTACACTGTAGAGGAATACCTATAAGCATAGATAAAAATGACGGGAGGGTCAAAGCACATTCTCTATCCTCTCCTAGGAGTCTCCTCGCACCTGCAGATATGTGAAATGACGTAGCCTATTTGTGAAGTGCAGTTAGGTGGGGTAGTGTCTGACTATCTCTTGGGTGATCTTGTTCAACAGGCAGGGCAGTGTTTAATCAGGGAGAGTCACACAATGGGAGTCTGAGGAATTTGGACTCTATTGTATAGAACCAGGAACTCTTAACTTGGTGGTGGGTTTGTTCTCAAGAGCCATTTGGAAAATCTTGAAGATGTTTGGGGATGTTACAGCTAGTAGTGCTGCTGTTTCAATTTCTGATCACAAATTTAGTGGTTTAAAGCAACACAAATCTATTCTTTTTCTGGGTACCAGTTCCAGTGATTCTCACTAGGCTACATGTAAGATTCTAGTGGAGCTGTGTTCCTTCTAAAGGCTTCTAAGATTCGCAGCCTTGACTTTCCTAATAGCACTTTCCCCTTTATCTTCAAAGCTAGCCATGTTGTTATCTTTTTAATCCTTCTTCTCTAGTCATTTCTCCATCTGACTTTCTTCAAGACATGTATGCTTACATTGGGATCATCTGGGTAATCCAGGGTAATCTCACTATTTTAAGGACATCTGATGAGCAAACTTTAATTGCATTTGAAACTTGAATTCCTCTTTTCTATGGTGTACTATGAAGTTACCAGCATGTCCATCTTTGGCAGGACTTTATGATGTCTACTACAGGGTGGTTTCTCCTAGTGAAATCTATTTGGGAGGCCAGGAAAGTGTTTAAACACCCTGCCATGTTCAGGGCAGTCCCATGAGGAAGAATCATTGCACAAAGATAGCTGAGGGACTCCACTGTAGAGAATGAGGGAACTTGGGAGTTTTGAAGGCTGAGGATATTAACACAAATACATATTTTAGATGCATGGCTGTGATATCTAGGGAAGCATGGTATAGAATTACAAAACAGGCAGAAGTAGGAACTGAGGAGAGGGGCACATGGCACTATCATGCCAAGCATCCTGTGTACAAATGAGAGTTTATATATAACCCTTGCTATAAAACTTCTGTATTTCATATTCTCCATTTTAGCCAGGTGTTCTTTTGCAACTGTTGAAGTGCCTGAAAGCAGAACTCCCATTTAGCTTTACATTCTTAAGATCTAACCCGTGTTCCAGAGTTTTAGACCACAAGGTGCTCATCACTGCAAGCATGTGACATGCATTGTCTGATTTCCTGCTAGACATCTTCTCAGAGTAGCCACTGGGTGGCTTGACTTCGAAAGAATCTGGAACAGAATGATAGGCTCCCCTTTCTCTGAACATGATCCATTGTCTATGTTATTTTGGTTGTCATTAACATTCTCTTGCTTGCCTATGGTTACCAGGCCAGGAAGTCTTTAGCACCTTCCCTATTTTACTTGTTTCTTTTCTTTCCTTCTCTTCTCATCTCAAATCTTTCAATGCTTACTTCTTCCATTCTAGAAAGGATCTGAGGGAACTACGTGAAAATATCTAAAGAGGGTCCTTACATCTATCTCACGTGTTTCATTCTTCTTGTCAATGCCTCATTTCTGCTTCTTACCCGACAGTCCTTTGCCACTGCTTCCTCCTGATTGGTCACTTTGTCTTCAGTGGAATCTGTTCTTGGTTTTATATTCCCATAACACAATTATAATCATGTTGGCCTCTCACAAGGCACATTTGACAGAGCTCAGTGTGTACGGAATGAAGTTTTTATTTTTGAGACAGTTTCTCACTGTGTAACCTTGTCTGGCCTGGAATTCAATAGGTAGACCAGGCAGGCCTAAAACTCATAGAGACTGCATTGCTTCTGCCTCAGAAGTGCTGGAATTAAATGAGCATGCTACTGTTCCTGGCAAACTTAATTGCTCAGCTAGTCATTTCAGTGCATTTTGCAATATAATCTTGGCTTTCTTCCTCGCCTTCAGCAATTCTGTTATAGCAAAACCAAACTGGTCACTTAGTTAGGGCCTCATCAAATATTTATTCAGTGTCAGCTACGCAGTGGGCCTTGGATATATCTGTGCAACTTACAAGCCTTACTATGTAAGGTACTCATAGCCCGTGGAGGCAGTAATAACCAGTGAAGAAATCTTTACATTTGTTTAGTGTGCTAGCCATTATGACAGGGGGTTGTAGCAGATTAACTAATGATCCCCAAAGATGTCGCTGTCCATATCTCAATCCCCAAGTGGGTAAATATTCCTTACATTTCAAAAGAAACTTTGTTAATGTAAGACTATTATGGATTACATGGGTGGGGCCAATGCAATAACAGAGTTCCTTATAAGAGGGGATCAGAAAGATAAGTTCTAGAGGGAGAGAAAGGAGGAAGGGAGTAGTGGGAGGAGAGAAAGAGGAAGGAGAGTGAGGAAGAGATTTTGAGAATGCTATACTGCTAGTTTAAAGATGGAGGAAGCAGTCATGAACCAAGGAACACACCAGTTTCCAGAAGCTGGAAAAGACAAAGAAACAAGTTTCTTCTCAAGAGTTCCCTGCTACAAGCACACATGACTCTAGGGACACCTTGGTCCTCCTGGCCCAGTGAGATGCTGACCTCCCCAAATATTGAAAAGTGTATGTGTATGTGATAATTTGTTACAGAAACGCTACCAATTGGACATAAAAGTTAAAGCTGTCTGGACTATAGCAAGTGATACCAGTGGATGGTGGGCTTTTTGCAAAGCCCTCCCAGGCAAGGCTATGTTTAAGAGGGAAAAGGGGCTGGAGAGATAACTTAATCAGTCTATAAATCTCTTGTTTCTTAAGCACTTGGACATGAGTTTGATCCTCCAAAACACACCTCCTAACACTGGGGAGGTGGAGACAGGAGGATGACTGAGTTCCCTGGCAAGTAACTCTAGCCTAATTGGTGAGCTCCAGGCCTAATCAGTCTAGCCTAATTGGTGAGAATCCCTGAGTCAACTCAGGTGGATGTCGTTCCTGACGCTGACACTTAGGTTGTTTTCTGTTTTCCACATGGCTGTGCACCTGTGTACTCAAGAATATGCATAGAGGATTGTGAAAAGAGGGACTGTAGTATGTTTGAGGTACTTAGAGAAATGTGCCTTGATTAGAATATGGTAGTGGGAAAATGGAAGTACAGGTCTGGCTAGACTTTGAGCTCTGTGGTATTGATTTCCTTATTCAATGGAAAGTTCTCTGTAGACTTTACCTCTATCCCATTCCCTTTGATTTTTGGTAACTTACTTCCAGCTCTAACTGAGAAGTCTACATCTGTGCTGTTGGGCTCAACTAGTTACTATGATCAGATGAAAAAAAACTTCCTAATACAATCAGAACTTATTTTTCCATGGTGAGCTCCTGATTCTTATAATCTGGTCCTCACATACAGGAAAATATATTTCGTAGTAGAATATACCCAAGAACTGAGAAAGTCTGTTTGTTGACAGTGGTTCTCTTAGATCCTGGAAACAGGCTTTTGGGAACATCACATCTTGTTCTAAAGTTTACTGCATCTGTACTAAACCATTACTTAGATAAATAAAGTGGGGTTATGATTGCAACTATGTCATAATATGGAAGAAACACCTGGAATTTAGTGAGTAAAAATTGAAATTAGTTATTATGTTAGCTGCTAAAGAATGATATTTTCATTAGCCATTAGGGTGATGCAAATCAAGACCTTTATAAGATACCACTGGGATAGTTAGAATTGAAAAAGAGTGATAACAGGAAGTGTTGACAAGATGTGAAAAAAATTAGCATGCTTCTCTGCCGCTAGCAGAAATGTAGAATGACGCAGTAATTTTGAAAGCCATTTGACAGTTGTTTAACATGTCAGAGAGCATTACCCTATGACTCAGCAATTCTGCTCCTGGTTATATACCCAAGAAAAATGAAAACATGTTCATTCCAAACCATATGCATGAGTGTCAGAGCAGTATTATTCTTATGAGTAGAATGATGGAACCAACCCAACCACTTGTTAACTGATGAATGGAAAACAAAACATGGCCTAGCTGCACAGTGGGAGATTATTCATCAACAAAGGAGTTGAAGTACTGGTGCATGCTACCCAGGAGTGAATCTTGAAAACACCATGCTACATAGAAGGAGTTCATTGCAAAAGACCACTGGTTGTCTTTTAGTTGGCAAGTAGACAAAATGGAGGTAGAAAGTAAAGTTGTAGTGTTTAGAAGTTGACAGGAGGGAGGGATGAGGATTGATTTCTAAGGGATATCTCTTTTTAGGATAATGAAAGTGATCTCAAACTAGATATAGGTGATGGTTGTATAACCTTGCTGATGTACTAAAAAGCACCCAATATACAGTTTAGTAGGTCAAATGGTCTGATCTCTGAATTGAGCTTCAGCCAAAGTAAAAGGATGATGCTTTCATTATATTCCGAAAACACACCAAACATTGCTGCTATGCCATGTTTGCAATAAAGGTAAACACAAATGTAGGGAAACAGTATTTTGTGTGTTTCTTTGAAGATGCCATGAGGGGAGTAGTAACAGCTTTGGAAGATTCAGTAGAGGAGTCAGTAGCTACCTCTGGGATTTTCTGAGATTGGTTACCATGGAAATTCTACGCATTGCTTATTAACTTGGAATCAAGCAGAGAGAAGCTATTAAAATGATTGCTTTTCAGAAATGGTAGCTATTTTAGAAAAGCACCACAACTACTTAAAACTGTGAAAAATATCCTGGCTGTATCTCATCAGAGCCATTAAACAGTCAAAGACCTTCAGGAAGTATCAGAACTAAAAGAAAATTTGAGAAGCAGCCACTTCTTCAGTAATAATGTTGATAGACCCAAGAGGAGAATGCTGAGCCCAGGAAGTCTTTGGAGAGACAGAGTGAGCTGAATTATGTGGCTGTATGGAACAACAAAATAGTGTGTTGTCTTTTCATAGTTCTGTACTAATCATAAAAAAAGATGAAATGTAAATTGGATCAATTGTCAGCTTGCAACTTTGATGACTTCTTCTTTCAGTTGTAACAGCAGATATTCTGAGAACAAGATGGAGAGGAGAAGGGAGAGAAGCCTTAGGTGACAATAGCTATGGCAACTTAAACTTCACTATAGTGAGACATCTGCTTTACTCAATCTTTTTTTGTTTTCTTTTGCTTTGCTTTGTTTTGTTTTGTTTCTTGAGACAGGGTCTGTTTGTGTTAGCTTTGGCTGTCCTAGACTCGCTTTGTAGCCCAGGCTGGCCTCAAACTCACAGCGATCCGCTTGCCTCTGCCTCCCAAGTGCTGGGATTAAAGGCGTGAGCCACCATGTCCAGCTTGTATTTTGGTTATTTGAACAAAATCCAATTCTTCTCCAGTTGAAACTTTCTTTGCTTCCTTGCTGAGTTGATGGGTAATGGCAATGACGGTAAGTGAAAAAGCAATTAGTATTTATAGGGTTTGGAGAGTGAGCCCCAGTTTTTGTTGTGGTTATTATTGAGGTGACTCTGGAGGATGGGGATGGTATCAGCAGTGATGTTCCAGATGAGGACACTGAGGCTCAGATTAAGAGATAAGCAGATGTGGGCGGAGAAGGAATGAATTGGGTGGACCCAAAGGGCCTGGATTCAAATTATTGCTCTATCCTGTGACTAGAACAAATGAGGCACCCATCTTCTTTGTGCCTCTGATTATTTGCCTACCAAATGAAGCTAATGAAGGTGCTTAGCTCAGAAAGGTTTTGTGAGGATTCCGTGGCATATTTACTTGTGAGGTGACCAGAGCACAGGAAGGAAAAGAAGCCAAAATAAAATAAAATTGAAGATGTGCCCACACACACAGTTAGGAAGCAAAACATTAACAACAACAACAACACCCAATTAAAAAAAAGACACAGCACACTCTCTGAGAGGAACTAAGGGGTTGATTTAGTCAAATATATTTATGTGTCTCCTGCATGAACTGGGAATCTGATCTTGCCACCATGGCTGTAAAAGAGGTGGTAGTCAATACACGACTGAGTAGACACAACTGCATAGGATTGTGATTGGAAATTGATTTTACAAGTTGGTAAGTGAAGTACAGTTTTCATGGTCAGCCGTGGAACAACAAGCTGTCACCCCAGGCATTTTGGCTTAGTGACTTGGAACACAGGAATTTGACACCCTTGCACTGTGGATTTGGTGTAACCCAGCACATGCCAGTAGGCCAAGGGACAGCCTTCATTCCAACACAGAGCAACCTTATCTCATTTGGCTTTTTTTTTGAATGTAGGATACTTTGAAGGTTAGAAAGTGGATAATCATCAGTGAAGCTCTAGCTGGTAATGGCTGTGTGTGTGTGTGTGTGTTTTCTTCAAGGCTACTGTGTTCATTTCCTTATCCTACTATGATCACATGAGGCTGACCTTTTATAGCTCATCTTGCCAGCATCTCTCTAGAATAACAAAGCAGCTTCACTCAGCTGAGACAGTGTCTCTATACTCAAATGCTTTGCTGAAAATCCTCCTACTGGGTTGCCTCATCCAGCCCTGATATGAGAGCTAGTCTTATTGTAACTTGTTATATACCTGTTCAGTTAAATATCCCTGGGAGGACTGCTCTTTTCTTAAGGTAAACATAGGAAGAGGAGTGGATCTGGGGGAAATGGGGGTTGAGTGAGTCAGGACGTCTCAAATCAGAGAAGAATAAACAACAACAGCAGCAGCAACAACAATAGCAAAAGAATGCTTGTGTCTAGGTCAGTTGTGTCCTGGGTGTCAAGTTATTAACTTAAAAACTGTAGCAGAGAGCCTTGATTTTGAAACTGTGGACCATCAATTTCAAGTGTGTGAACATTGACAGGTGCTCAATGTCTGATTATCAGGTGTTTTTGTCTTTCATAAAGTCCTGGAAGAAATTTGATAATATATGCAAAAACATTTATTTCTAAAATATCTGACTATAGTTCTTATTAGCATTTCTAGATGGAGTTTAGTATTCTATAATATAAATAAATGGAATATTTGAAGGGAAAGTCCTTAAAAGTCTTCTATCCTGTCTAGACATCTATGTGATACTTAAATCTCATCTATGACACTTCAACTTTATGCCCAATAATTTACAACCAAGATGAAGAATTTTTTATTTCTCATGCCATTTTAGATAGTAATGGGCACAGAAAATTCTCCTAGTATTGTGTTAAGAAGAAAATTATATTATTTATGTTGCTGTTCTATGATAGAACATTTGACCAAAAATAATTTATAGAAGGAAGGAAGACTTTACTTGGCCTTACAGTTCTGGAGAGATAAGAGTTAATCATGGCAGAAGGCATGGCATCAGGTATGCAGAACATAAATCATTGCATCTTCATCCATAAACACAAAGCAAACAGAATGGACTAGAAGTGTGTCAAGGCTTTAAGTTCTCAAACACTGCTTCCAGCAAGGCTGCACTTTGCTGTAATCTCTCCAGGCAGCCCCATCCACTGGGAAACCACGTTTTCAGGTCTCGTAGGCATAAGCCTATTAGGAATATTTCTCTTTCAAACTACAACAGTGTTCTGGTGACTATCATCATGCTACAAACAATTTATACTTCTCTTGTTATACAAATAACCACCCATCTAGTATTATTAGGAAGTACAGATTGGTGAGCATCAACACAAAGCCTTTGCCATGGTTTCCTTTTGTGAATATATCAAATTTAGAATTGAATAAAACCTGAAACTGAAGACTATTTATCCAAAGACATTTTGCAAACTATTTATAGAAATTCAAGATCAAAACTAAGTGTCTTGAAGCTCTTGGAGTCAACACCATGAGCCAAACTTATTTTAGTGATATGTATGAAAGCTCAAAGAAAAATACAGCATTCTGTTCTATGAGAACACTGCTCTTGGTCTTCAGCAAGCCTCTAAAGAGATGTGGGAGTCTGGTCTTAATACTAACATACTATCAATAAACTGGGTTGTCAGAATGGGTTTGTCAAAACACTGAGAGAACAGACACAAAAGTTTACATGGAGATGGCCTTCAGCCTTGAATGTCAACACTGGTTCTAGAAGTTCTGAGGCATGCATTCAGCAAATATTTTGTGATTCTGCTGCAACAACCATTCTTTTATCTCTATCTATCTATCTATCTATCTATCTATCTATCTATCTATCTATCTACCTATCATCTATTATTTGCAGTGCTTGCAATTGAACCTAGGGTCTCATGCATACCAGGCAAGAAGTCTGCATATGCCATCCCTAACTTTCAACTTGTGATTACATTGGAAATATATTGCTCCTTACATTTTCCACGTGCAATGTCCTGTATCTCTGGATGCCCTGGAACTTGATACATTGCCAAAGATGAGCTTCAACATTTGGTCTTAAACTACCTCTCTAGTACTTGAATTACAGGTATGAGCTACCATACCTGGCCTGTGCAGTGCTGGGGGTTGAACCCAGAGGTCCAGAGATCCTACATGAGCATTCTACCACCCGAGGGACATACATCCCCAGCCCTATTCGCATTTGCAGAAAAGTGTTAGAGAAATAATTTAGGCTTGTGATTTGTTTTTTTTTTTTAGTTGAAATTGATCATTCATAGTTATGAGGCTTTAAAAAAGCAGAATAGTTAATTTTTCTTTTAAACAGTAATGTGAATTTTTTTTCCTGTGCTAGCAGCTGGATGCAGCGGAGTTAATGCATTGTGATGGTTTTAGTCTTTTCTCATATACAGGTGTCCTTTTTATAGAATAATAATTATTCCATATAAAATTCTGCTCTGTATCTTATTCTCTTCATTAGCTTTCTAAGCTACATAAAGATATGGTAGATTGTAGTTCATGTGACTGTTCACTCATTGAATCTAAAGCAATCCTATACATGGAACTTATAGACAAATTCATTGAACAAGAAAGTTGGTTAGTTAAAAAGAAAATTGACGTCTAATAAACAAAGATTTCTTTGAGTTAATTAGTTGAATATGTTCAAGAGGTACTTTTTAAAGCATAGAAAGTTTAGTATTTTCATTGTACTTGAAAAGGTTTTGTGCAGAGTTTGGTGTCACAATTTACCAGTGTGTTTTGATATATGTGCAACTTTTAAGAAACAATGCTTTTGTTTAATATATGCACACTTTTTATCTTCACAGCAGCATCATGGTTTAGAATTTAAAATGAAAGTCTCATTGTATTGGAAGCATTGGGTGATAACCTATTCTATGAAGATAGTTATGTTTTTAATTTGTACAAAAATATAGAAAAAGCCAAAGTTCTATGTCTTCATTTGAATTTCCTCAAAGACAGGATGTGGGTGAATGCAGTGGAGTTGGAAGGTGACATCAGGAAGCAGGAAGGAAGAAGACAGACTGAAAGAGAAAAGAAGGAAATGCCATCATGAGGCTGTGTCACAACAGGTGTAGCTGTGGACAAGAGAATGGCTGAAGTTCCACCAGGGCCACTGGGAAATGTAGACTGCCTCTCAGGATGACCCACCTGTGCTTCAGTTAGCTAAGGTCATAGACAAGTGGTTCTCAACCTGTGGGCCGTGACCCTTTTAGGGGCTGAATGACAGAGGTTGCATATCAGATATCCTGTATATCAGATGTTTACATTATGATTCATAAGAGCAGCAAAATTACAGCTGTGAAGTAGCAGCAAAAATAATTTTATGGTTAAGGGTCACCAGAGCATGAGGAACTGTGTCAGGAAGGTTGTGAAGCACTGCCATTGACTATTTGCATCACAAATCAACCCAGACCTGAGTGATGTGAATGTCTGTGTTTCAGAAATTCAATTCCGGCTCAGCTGGGGAGTTTTGTTTTTAGAGGTATGAGCTGGGCTCATCCACTTGCCTACTTTCAGCTTGGGTCAGGGAGGGCGTGCAAGGTTCACTGTGGCTTCATTTACTGTCTGGTGTCTGGATGTTTCTCCATATGCTTTGGGTTTTCTTACCGTATGACTAATCTCTGGTATTTTGTCAAAGGGAGTGACAGGATTAGGCAATTCAAAGACAAGGTAAAGAGATCCCATCTTTTGGTAGGGAAAGTAAGAAATAATTTTTTTATAATTTATTTAATTTTACTTTGTGTGCATTGGTGTGGGAGTAAGGATGTCAGATCCCTTGGAACTGGAATTACAGACAGTTGTGAGCTGCTATATGGGTGCTGGGAATTGAACCCGGGTCCTTTGGAAGAGGCGACAGTGCTCTTAACCACTGAGCTATCTCTCCAGCCCTGAGAAATATTTTTTTTAATCTGCTGGAAGCTAAAGGACATGAAGCTGGAGGATATCTGCAGTTGTTTCTAGCCACCTTGGGTTGAGATTGCTACTGGGGTTTTGACTACCCTGTACTTTGGGCATGCGACCGAATGTGCATCAGATATGGACCACTAGCAACACAAGACTTGCCTGAACTTGTGCTGAGGCTGCCCTGCACAGTTATAGCAGATGCCCCCCAAAGTATATTACCATAGGTTCACAAATAACAGCATTTAAAAGTAGTTACTCAAAATCCTCACTAACCAAAAGCATTGCAAATAGGCAAAATAACCAGAGCCTTTAGAGATGTCTAAGCTTGGGATCAAATTCCAGTGCCACTATTCATGAATTCTAAATTTCAATTCCTACAACCTATTAATTGTGCAAGGGAGATAAAATTGCATTGACTTTGTAATAAGTCATTAGATCAGTTGAATAGTGAAGTTGGGATGCATGAAGTATAAGAAGTTGTGCAGAGGTGTCTGTTTTGATTACCTAATATAATTTATTTTGAATTGTTTTTGTAGGAAGATATAAGTAGATTTTATCATATTTCTGGGGACAGAAAAGCCACAGTACTATGGTAAATGTAAATAACTACTGTAAGATACAATTTTGGTTTTGTAAATTGTTGGAAAAGATGTAGTAGTTGAGGAACTACAATGCAGTGCAGTTTTCCTCTATATTTAAATTATAATGCTTGAGCTCTGCAATTCTAGTTGTATTCAAATGAATATTTTTGTCACATGTATATGTCCATGAACCAATGGCAAAATAAGACATCCTTTAGTTATAGAGTTAGAACAAAGAAATACTTAAGACTTTGTATCTTGGGATTGCTCTTTCCAAGGACCTAAATTTATTTCTCAGCATCATACTGAGTGACTCACAACTGCCCATAACTCCAGCTATATGTGATCTGTCATCTTCTTCTGGAGTCGAAAGGCACCTACGTCCATGTGCAAGCATACACATACACACACACACACACACACACACAGAGAGAGAGAGAGAGAGAGAGAGAGAGAGAGAGAGAGAGAGAGAGAGAGAGAGAGAGAGAGACAGTGAGACAGAGAGACAGAGACAGACATAAATAAAAATAAAACAAATCTTTTTAAAAAGACTATATATCCTCTCTCTGGAATAGTTGATCATTTAATAAGAGCTATTATTGATTTATCTTGTGTTTTCAAAAATTAAGCACATTCTTCGGTTGACAGTACATATAGAGCTTTTACCATAGTATCATTGTGCAAATTTGCTTGTTCTTAGAACTTTTACATCTACTCCCTAGAGATACTTCCAGAAGACTGGAAGTAAACCAAACAGAGCAACAAAAGCAGTCATCTTTAGTTCAAACTGGCATGCCAAAGCTACAGAGCAGAGGTGACAAAGGAATAAATCGTGTTTGTACTATCATTAGTTGGTAATGACAACCTATCATTCTGAATGATTAATTCACTCATTCATCTATCAAAGAATTCAACATACAAGTGCCAACTCTAAGACTTACCAAATAGTCATTATAATAACTAATATTTATTCAATGCTTGCCTTGCACCAGTTGCCCATCTATGTGGTTTTAAGAGGCTAGAGATAATTAAATCTCCATAACTATCTAAGTGAGCCAGCAATTAAGAAATGGAAAAGGTAAGATTTGAATTCAGATCTGGCCATTTTCACCTAGAAAAGTACTGGTTCTGACATCCTCAGTCTAAAGACATGTGACTACCATTATAATAGCTAATAATTGTCGACCATTTACAGGAGCCAGGCCTTCAGAAAACTGCTTTAGTTTCAAGAATCCATTTAGTTCTCATAACAGTCTCATGAGTTATCATTGGTTTCTTTTTAAAAGAGGAGGATTTTGAGATTTAAGTAATTAGTTCGAGATTACACAGTTGGTGAGAGTTGGGTCTGGGACTTCAACCAAGGTAGCCCGGTTTTAGGCCTCTTACTTGTAACCACCATTCTATTCAGACTGCTCAGTAACTTATCAAAAACAGGGGTTTACAAAAGGGAATCTAAGAACTGGTTACAGGGAATGTCTCATTCTGCCTTGGGAAACAAGGAGAAATCACACTTGAGGACAGTGTTAAATCTCTGAGTATGTGTTTATTTGATAAACAAGGAAGATATGTGGGGACAAAATGAGAAAAGGCATGCATGCATCAGTTAGCAGGGTGCAATTAGATACTCAGAATTGTCTGCTACAATCAGAAGATTGAGCCATGAATTTTGGAATTAATTTGCATGAGGTACTATGCTACCCAAACAACCATCAAAATCTTAATATCTTTTAAACTCTAATTTTGAAATAATTTTCAATGAAGAGAGATCAGCAAGGACAGAACATAGGGCCCTTTTGTATTCTTTTTCTGTTTTGTTTTGTTTTTTGAGACAGGGTTTCTCCATGCAGCCTTGGCTCTTCTGGACTCATTTTGTAGACCAGGCTGGCCTTGAACTCACAGCAATCCACCTTCCTCTACCTCCCTGAGTGCTGGGTTAAAGGTGTGCTCCACCACACACTTTTGTATTTTTTACTTCACATTTCCTCATGTTGCATAATCATGATCCATTCCTTGAAACTGAGGTTTCTAGGTTGCTGAGGCAATCCTGACCATGTTTTATAAGGTGTGTGTGTGTGTGTGTGTGTGTGTGTGTGTGTGTGTGTGTGTGTGTGTTTGTTTGTCTGTGTGCATAGAAACTGAGAAACCAGTCTTGGTGGCAGGTTTTTTTGTTGTTGTTGTTGCTGAGGTTCCTTGGCCACACTTTTAACTGGTGTGTGTGTGTGCACGCGCGCACGTGTATGCGTGTGTGTGTACATGTGTTACTCAAACACAGAATTTACCTGGATTTTCACAGTCATCCCATTATTGTCCTTTTTCTTTTCCAGGATCTAGTCCTGGATCTTAAGTTCCATCTGATTCACATGGCTTCTTACTCTCCTCCAATCATTCTGTGTCTTTTATGATTTTGATGCTCCTGAAAAGCATTTGCTGGATATTTGGAAAATTGTCCCTCTATTCCGTTTTTCCAGATTTCCTGTTCCATGATTAGAATAGGATGATGGGAAGAATGCACAAAGATGTCATTTGAACACCATTGCCACTGCTTAAATAGTTTAGTAAAATTTGATGTTTCTGTTTTTGGTGATGTATTTAGCCCAAGTACAGTTATCACCTTGCCCTATATGCTTGGTAGCATGGTCACATGCTTGTTAGGAAGCTGCAGTATTGAAGACATAGAGTGTAGTTAAAGGACAGAAACATCCAGTTTATAGTGATGCCACTTGCCACCAGCTGACTTCAATAACTATTTGGCGATATTCTTCTTTTCAATCTGGATTTGCATGCCCTTCTTCCTGTTTTAATGAAAATTTTTTTCCTCATGAAAATCCATCACTTTGTCTTTCCTTGCTACCCTTAATTTCCAATAACATGTCTTTGGATGCTCCATATGTTAGTGTATTAAGGTGGCAGAATTCCAAGATCAGAAGGCTTTTTGTCATTTCCCCATTGGAAAGAAGAAAGAACTGGATGTTGAGTAAATAGTCATTTACATCAGCGCATTCCTCTGTGCTTGTTGGATGCTTATTTCTCTCTTGTTAACAGTGCTAGAATAAACACATAATTCTACCAGAATATTAGCAGTGTGTGCTGTTTTCTTTCATTTGCCAGGACTGTTTCATAA